>NW_024733732.1:0-21267 GCF_018991925.1 Homarus americanus | reverse complement strand
AAACACTTCACAGCACAGCACTGTACACAGCATAGCACTTCACAACACTGTAAGTCTAGAGGCTTGTAGTAGTCTTGCTGTCTGAAGCTGAAGTCACTGAAGACAAGACGCCATTAACAGAGTCCGGGGGAAGCTTAGTCCACTGTATCTCACTGAGAAATAATCACTGCGCCATCTAGCGTATTGTCAGATACCCAAAGAATGTTCTATACTACTGAGGGTATACACAAACACTTGTTGTCTTTAAAAGTAGGTTCTATTCTCGTACGGGAGATATATATACAATAGTAGGACGCAGAAGCCCGTGGTCACGCCACGAGGACTCTGTCTTCTCTCTTTCTACCTCTATCCATGTATTACTACGCGCTGGCCTGTACAGATGCCAGCATTCACAAGCTGAATACATAAAGTATAAATGTAATAATTTATATACATAATATGGTGCACAATAAATAGAATATTACATAGAACTAATACATGTTCTGTAATACTTTACAATACATAATTAATAAGAGTAATATAAGAATAATATAATAATATACAGCTGAAGGTACTACTTTGTGTCCATATATATCATACACAGGGGACTTTGTTATACTCGAGCAGGGGGCTTTGTTATACTCGATCAGAGGACTTTGTTATACTCGATCAGGAGGCTTTGTTATACTCGATCAGGGGACTTTGCTAAACTCGACCAGGGGACTTTGTTATACTCGAGCAGGGGGCTTTGTTATACTCGATTAGGGGACTTTGTTATACTCGATCAGGAGGCTTTGTTATACTCGATCAGGAGACTTTGCTATGCTCGATCATGGGAACTTTTTTATACCTGACCAATGGACTTTGTTATACTCGATGATGGGACTTTGTTATACTCGACCAGGGGACTTTGTTATAATCGATCAAGGGACTTTTTTATACTCGACCAGAGGACTTTGTTATACTCTATCAGGTGACTTTGTTATACTCTATCAGGGGACTTTGTTATACTCGATTAGGGGCCTTTGTTATACTCGATGAGGGGGCTTTGTTATACTCGACCCGGGGACTTTGCTATAATCGACCAAAGGACTTTTTTATACTCGTTTAGGGGACTTTGTTATACTAGACCAGGGGACTTTTTTATACTTGATCAGGGGACTTTCTCATACTAGACCAGAGGCCATTGTTATACTCAATCGGGGGACTTTGTTATACTCGATGAGTCGACTTTCCTATATTTGACCAATGGACTTTGCTATACTCGATGAGGGGCCTTTGTTATACTCGATCAGGGGACATTGTTAAACTCGACCAGGGGACTTTGTTATACTCCACCAGGGACTTTGTTATACTCGATCAGAGGATATTTTATACTCGATCAGGGGACTTTGTTATATTCGATCAGAGGACTTTGTTATACTCGACTAGGGGACTTATTTATATTCGATCAGGGGATATGCTATACTCGACCAGGGGACTTTGTTATACACGATTAGGGGACTTTGTTATACTCGATGAGGGGACTTAGTCTTACTCGATCAGGGCCCTTTGTTATACTCGTCCATGGGACTTTGTTATAATCGATTAGGGGACTTTGTTATGCTCGATCTGGGGACTTTGTTAAACTAGGCCAGAAGACGTTGTTATACTCGATCAGGGGACTTATTTTTACTCGATGAGGGGACTTTGTTACACTGGACCAGGGGACATTTTTTATACTCGATTAGGGGACTTTGTTATACTCGATAAGGGGACTTTGTTATACTGGACCAGGTGACTTTGTTATACTCGATCAGGGGACGTTGTTATACTCGATCAGGGAACTTTGTTATACTCATCCAGAGGGCTTTGTTATTCTCCATCAGGGGACTTTGTTATACTCGATCAGGGGACTTTGTCTTACTCGATCAGGGCCCTTTGCTATACTCGACCGGGGGACTTTGATATAATCGATTAGTGGACTTTGGTATGCTCGACCTAGGGACTTTGTTATACTCGACCAGAGACTTTGTTATACTCGACCAGGGGCCTTTGTTTTACTCGTTTAGGGGACTTTGTTATACTCGATAAGGGGACTTTGTTATACTCGATAAGGGGAATTTGTTATACTCGATGAGAGGACTTTGTTAGACTCGAACAGGGGAGTTTGTTATACTCGACCAGGGGACGTTGTTATACTCGATTAGGCGGCTTTGTTATACTTGATGAGGGGACTTTCTTATACTCGATTAGAGGCCATTTTTGGACTCGATTAGGGGACTTTGGTATACTCGAGAAGGGGGCTTTGTTATACTCGATCAGGGGACTTTGTTATACTCGATGAGGAGGCTTTGTTATACTCGATCACGGGACTTTCCTATACTCGACCAGGGGACTTTGTTATACTCGATCAGGGGACTTTGTTATACGCGATCAGGAGACTTTGTTATACTCGATTTGGGGCCTTTGTTATACTCGTCCAGGGGGGCGTTGTTATACTAGGATCAGGGGACTTTGTTATACTCGATGAGGGGACTTAGTCTTACTCGATCAGGGCCCTTTGTTATACTCGACCAAGGGACTTTGTTAAACTAGGCCAGGAGACGTTGTTAAACTCGATCAGGGGATATGTTATACTCGATCAGGGGACTTTGTTATACTGGACCAGGGGACTTTGTTATAATCGATCAGGGGACTTTGTTATGCTCGATGATGGATCTTTGTTATTCTCATCCAGGGGGCTTTGTCATACTCGATCAGGGGACTTTGTTATACTTAATTAGGGGACTTTTTTATACTCGATCAAAGGACTTTGTTATACTTGATCAGAGGACTTTGTTATACTCGACCAGCGGCCCTTGTTATACTCGATCAGGGGATATGTTATACTCGATCAGGAGACTTTGTTTTACTCGATCAGGGGACTTTGTTATACTTGATTAGGGGACTTTGTTATACTCGACCAGGGGCCTTTGTTATACTAGATAAGAAAACTTTGTTATAGTCGACCAGGGGACTTTGTCATACTCGACCAGAGGACTTTTTTATACTCGATCAGAGTATATGTTATACTCGATCAGGGGGCTTTGCTATACTCGATAAGGGGACTTTACTATATTCGACCAGGAGACTTTGTTATACTCGATCAGGGGACTTTGTTATACTCGACCAGGGAACTTTTTTATACTTGATCAGGGGACTTTGTCATACTAGATCTGTGGACTTTCCTATATTTGACCAATGGACTTTGCTGTACTCGATGAGGGGCCTTTGTTATACTCGATGAGGGGACTTTGTTATACTCGACCAGGGGACTTTGTTATACTCGATCAGGGGATTTTGTCATACTCGACCAGAGGACTTTGTTATACTCGATCAGGGGACTTTGTTATACTCGATAAGGGGACTTTGTTATACTCGATAAGGGGAATTTGTTTTACTCGATAAGAGGACTTTGTTAGACTCGAACAGGGGACTTTGTTATACTTGACCAGGGGACTTTGTTATACTCGATTAGGCGGCTTTGTTATACTCGATCAGGGGACTTTCTTATACTCGATTAGAGGGCATTTTTGGACTCGATCAGGGGACTTTGTTATACTCGAGCAGGGAGCTTTGTTATACTCGATCAGGTGACTTTGTTATACTCGATCAGTTGGCTTTATTATACTCAATTAGGGGACTTTGCTATACTCGACAAGGGACTTTGTTATACTGGAGCAGGGGGCTCTGTTATACTCGATTAGGAGACTTTGGTATGCTTGATCTCGGGACTTTGTTATACTGGGCCAGGGGACTTTTTTATACTCGATCAGGGGACTTTGTTACACTGGACCAGGGGACAATTTTATACTCGATTAGGGGACTTTGTTACACTCGGTGAGGGACTTTGTTATACTCGACCAGGGCCTTTGTTATACTCGATTAGGGGACTTTGTTGTACTCGATAAGGGACTTTGTTATACTCGATAAGGTGAATTTGTTATACTCGATAAGGGGACTTTGTTAGACTCGAACAAGGGACTTTGTTATACTCGACCAGGGGACTTTGTTATGCTCAATTAGGGGACTTTGTTATACTCGATGAGGGGCCTTTGTTACACTCGATCAGGGGCCTTTCTTATACTAGATCAGGGGACTTTGTTATACTCGATTAAAGGCCTTTTTTGGACTCGATCAGGGGACTTTGTTATGCTCGAGCAGGGGGCTTTGTTATACTCGATCAGGGGACTTTGTTATACTCGATCTGGAGGCTTTGTTATACTCGATCAGGGGACATTGCTAAACTCGACCAGGGGACTTTGTTATACTCGAGCAGGGGGCTTTGTTATACTCGATTAGGGGACTTTGTTATTCTCGATCATGGGAACTTTTTTATACTTGACCAATGGACTTTGTTATACTCGATGAGGGGACTTTGTTATACTCGACCAGGGGACTTTGTTATACTCGATCAGGGGACTTTTTTATACTCGATCAGGAGATATGCTATACTCGACCAGGGGACTTTGTTATACACGATTAGGGGACTTTGTTATACTCGATGAGGGGACTTATTCTTACTCGAACAGGGCCCTTTGTTATACTCGACCAGGGGACTTTGTTATAATCGATTTGGGGACTTTGTTATGCTCGATATGGGGACTTTGTTAAACTAGGCCAGGAGACGTTGTTATACTCGATCAGGGGATATGTTATACTCGATCAGGGGACTTTGTTATACTGGACCAGGGGACTTTGTTATACTCGATCAGGAGACTTTGTTATACTCGTTCAGGGAACTTTGTTATACTCATCCAGGGGGCTTTGTCATACTCGATCAGGGGACTTTCTTATACTCGATCACGGGATTTTGTCTTACACGATCAGGGGCCTTTGCTATACTCAACCGGTGGACTTTGTTATAATCGATCAGGGGCCTTGGTATGCTCGATCTAGGGACTTTGTTATACCGGGCCAAAGGACTTCTTTTTTACTCTATGAGGGGACTTTGTTACACTGGACCAGGGGACATTTTTATACTCGATTAGGGGACTTTGTTATACTCGATCAGGGGACTATGTTATACTGGATCAGGAGACTTTGTTATTCTCGATCAGGGGACGTTGTTATACTCGATCAGGGAACTTTGTGATACTCATCCAGGGGGCTTTGTTATTCTCCATCAGGGGACTTTGTTATACTCGATCAGGGGAATTTGTCTTACTCGATCATGGCCCTTTGCTATACTCGACCGGGGGACTTTGTTATACTCGATCTGGAGGCTTTGTTATACTCGATCAGGGGACATTGCTAAACTCGACCAGGGGACTTTGTTATACTCGAGCAGGGGGCTTTGTTATACTCGATTAGGGGACTTTGTTATTCTCGATCATGGGAACTTTTTTATACTTGACCAATGGACTTTGTTATACTCGATGAGGGGACTTTGTTATACTCGACCAGGGGACTTTGTTATACTCGATCAGGGGACTTTTTTATACTCGATCAGGAGATATGCTATACTCGACCAGGGGACTTTGTTATACACGATTAGGGGACTTTGTTATACTCGATGAGGGGACTTATTCTTACTCGAACAGGGCCCTTTGTTATACTCGACCAGGGGACTTTGTTATAATCGATTTGGGGACTTTGTTATGCTCGATATGGGGACTTTGTTAAACTAGGCCAGGAGACGTTGTTATACTCGATCAGGGGATATGTTATACTCGATCAGGGGACTTTGTTATACTGGACCAGGGGACTTTGTTATACTCGATCAGGAGACTTTGTTATACTCGTTCAGGGAACTTTGTTATACTCATCCAGGGGGCTTTGTCATACTCGATCAGGGGACTTTCTTATACTCGATCACGGGATTTTGTCTTACACGATCAGGGGCCTTTGCTATACTCAACCGGGGGACTTTGTTATAATCGATCAGGGGACTTTGGTATGCTCGATCTAGGGACTTTGTTATACCGGGCCAAAGGACTTTTTTTTACTCTATGAGGGGACTTTGTTACACTGGACCAGGGGACATTTTTATACTCGATTAGGGGACTTTGTTATACTCGATCAGGGGACTTTGTTATACTGGATCAGGAGACTTTGTTATACTCGATCAGGGGACGTTGTTATACTCGATCAGGGAACTTTGTGATACTCATCCAGGGGGCTTTGTTATTCTCCATCAGGGGACTTTGTTATACTCGATCAGGGGAATTTGTCTTACTCGATCATGGCCCTTTGCTATACTCGACCGGGGGACTTTGTTATAATCGATTAGGGGACTTTGGTATGCTCGACCTAGGGACTTTGTTATACTCGATCAGGGACTTTGTTATACTCGACAAGGGGCCTTTGTTATACTCGATTAGGGGACTTTGTTATACTCGATAAGGGGACTTTGTTATACTCGATAAGGGGAATTTTTTATACTCGATAAGGGGACTTTGTTAGACTCGAACAGGGGACTTTGTTATACTCGACCAGGGGACGTTGTTATCCTCGATTAGGCGGCTTTGTTATACTTGTTCAGGGGACTTTCTTATACTCGATTAGAGGCCTTTTTTGGAATTGATTAGGGGACTTTGTTATACCCGAGCAGGGGGCATTGTTATACTCGATCAGGGGACTTTGTTATACTCGACCAGAAGAATTTGTTATATTCGATCAGCTGATATGTTATACTTGATCAGGGGACTTTGTTATTCTCGATCAGAGGACTTTGTTATACTCGACGAGGGGCCTTTTTATACTCGATTAGAAAACTTTGTTATACTCGACCAGGAGACTTTGTGATACTCGATAAGGGGACTTTGTTATACTCCACCAGGGACTTTGTTATATTCGATCAGGGGATATGTAATACTCGATCAGGGGACTTTGTTATACTCGATCAGGGGACTTTGTTATACTCGTCCAGAGGGATTTGTTATACTCGATCAGGGGACTTTGTTATATTCGATCAGGGGTTTTTGTCTTACTCGATCAGGGCCTTTGTTATACTTGACCAGGGGACTTTGTTTCACTCGATCATGGCCCTTTGCTATACTCGACCAGGGGACTTTGTATAATCGATCAGGGGACTTTGTTATGCTCGATCTGGGACTTTGTTATACTCGATCAGTGGACTTTCCTATATTTGACCAATGGACTTTGCTATACTCGATGAGGGGCCTTTGTTATACTCGATCAGGGGACTTTGTTATACTCGACCAGGGGACTTTGTTATACTCTATCAGTGGACTTTGTCATACTCGACCAAAGGACTTTGTTATACTCGATCAGGGGACTTTGTTATACTTGATTAGGGGACTTTGTTATACTCGTCCAGGGAGCTGTGTTATACTCGATCAGGGGACTTTGTTATACTCGATCAGGGGACTTTGTCTCACACGATAAGGGGACTTTGTTAGACTCGAACAGGGGACTTTGATATACTCGACCAGGGGACTTTGTTATACTCGATAAGGCGGCTTAGTTATACTCGATCAGGGGAATTTTTTATACTCGAACAGAGGACTTTGTTATATTTGATTAGGGGACTTTGTTATACTCCACCAGGAGACTTTTTTATACTTGACCAATGGACTTTGTTATACTCATTGAGGGGACTTTGTCTCACACGATAAGGGGACTTGGTTATACACGACCAGGGGACTTTGTTATATGCGATCAGGGATCTTTTTTATTCTCGACCAGTGGACTTTGTTATACTCGATCAGGGGATATGTTTTACTCGATCAGGGGTCTTTGTTGTTCTCAACCAGAGGACTTTGTTATACTCGATCAGGGGACTTTGTTATACTCAATCAGGGGACTCTGTTATACTCGATTAGGGGCCTTTGTTATACTCGATGAGGGATGCTTTGTTATACTCGACCAGGGGACTTTGCTATTCCCGACCAGGGGAATTTGTTATACTCGACGAGGGGACTTTTTTATACTCGATCAGTGGTCTTTCCTATATTTGACCAATGGACTTTGCTATACTCGATGAGGGGCCTTTGTTATACTCGATCACTGGGCTTTGTTATACACGACCAGGGGACTTTGTTATACTCGTTCAGGGGTCTTTGTTATCCTCGACCAGAGGACTTTGTTATAATCGATCAGGGGATATGTTATACTCGATCAGGGGACTTTGTTATACTTGATCATAGGACTTTGTTATACTCAACCAGGGGCCTTTGTTATACTCGATTAGAAAACTTTGTTATACTCGACCAGGGGACTTTGTTATACTCCACCAGGTACTTTTTTATACTCGATCAGGGGATATGTTTTACTCGATCAGGGGACTTTGTTATACTCGGTTCAGGGGACTTTGTTATACTCGTCCAGGGGGCTTTGTTATACTAGGATCAGGGGACTTTGTTATGCTTGATCAGGGGACTTTGTCTTACTCGATCAGGGCCCTTTGTTATACTCGACCAGGGGACTTTGTTATAATCGATTAGGGGACATTGTTATGCTCGATCTGGGGACTTTGTTAAGCTGGGCCAGGAGACGTTGTTATACTCTATCAGGGGATATGTTATACTTGATCAGGGGACTTTGTTATACTGGACCAGGGGACTTTGTTATACTCGATTAGGGGACTTTGTTATTCTCGATCAGGGGACTTTTGTTACACTCGATCAGGGAACTTTGTTATACTCGACCAGGGGCCTTTGTTATACTCGATTAGGGGACTTTGTTATACTCGATAAGGGGACTTTGTTATACTCGATAAGGGGAATGTGTTATACTAGATAAGGGGACTTTGTTAGACTTGAACAGGGGACTTTGTTATACGCGACCATGGGCCTTTGTTATACTCGATTAGGCGGCTTTGTTATACTCGATCAGGGGACCTTCTTATACTCGATGAGGGGCCTTTGTTATACTCGATGAGGGGCCTTTGTTATACTAGATCAGGGGACTTTGTTATACTCGATTAGAGGCCTTTTTTGGACTCGATCAGGGGACTTTGTTATACTCGAGCAGGGGGCTTTGTTATACTTGATCACGGGACTTTGTTATACTCGATCAGGAGGCTCTGTTATACTCGATCAGGGGACTTTGATGCACTCGACCAGGGGACTTTGTTATACTCGATAAGGGAACTTTGTTATACTCGACCAGGGGACTTTTTTATACTCGACCAGAGGACTTTGTTATCCACAATCAGGGAATATGTTATACTTGATCAAGGGACTTTGTTATACTCGATTAGGGGACTTTGCTATACTCGACCAGGGGACTTTGTTATACTCGATCAGGGGACTTTTTTATACTCGACCAGAGGACTTTGTTATCCCCAATCAGGAAATATGTTATACTTGATCAAGGGACTTTGTTATACTCTAAAGGGGGCTTTGTTATACTCGATCAGGGGGCTTTGTTATACTCGATTAGTGGCCTTTGTTATACTCGATGAGGGGGCTTTGTTATACTCGACCAGGGGACTTGCTATAATCGACCAGGGGACTTTTTTATACTCGATCAGGGGACTTTGTTACACTGGACCAGGGGACATTTTTATACTTGATTAGGGTACTTTGTTTTACTCGACCAGGGGACTTTTTTATACTCGACCAGAGGACTTTGTTATCCCCAATCAGGAAATATGTTATACTTGATCAAGGGACTTTGTTATACTCTAAAGGGGACTTTGTTATACTCGATCAGGGGGCTTTGTTATAGTCGATTAGTGGCCTTTGTTATACTCGATGAGGGGGCTTTGTTATACTCGACCAGGGGACTTGCTATAATCGACCAGGGGACTTTTTTATACTCGATCAGGGGACTTTGTTACACTGGATCAGGGGACATTTTTATACTTGATTAGGGTACTTTGTTTTACTCGACCAGGGGAGTTTTGTTATACTTGATCAGGGGACTTTTGTTACACTCGATCAAGGGACTTTGTTATACTCGACCAGGGGCCTTTGTCATACTCGACAAGAGGACTTTGTTATACTCGATCAGAGGATATGTTATACTCGATCAGGGGGCTTTGTTATACTCGATGAGGGGACTTTGCTATACTCGACTAGGGGACTTTGTTATACTCGATCAGGGGACTTTGTTATACTCGACCAGGGGACTTTTTTATACTTGATCAGGGGACTTTGTCATACTCGATCTGTGGACTTTCCTATATTTGACCAATGGACTTTGTTATACTCGATGAGGGGCCTTTATTATACTCGATTAGGGGACTTTGTTATACTTGATTAGGGGACTTTGTTATACTCGATCAGGGGACTTTGTTACACTGGACCAGGGGACATTTTTATACTCTATGAGGGGACTTTGCTATACTGGACCAGGAGACTTTGTTATACTCGATCAGGGAACGTTGTTATACTCGATCATTGAACTTTGTTATACTCGAACAGGGAACTTTGTTATACTCGATTAGGGGACTTTGTTATACTCGATAAGGGGCCTTTTTATATTCGATAAGGGGAATTTGTTATACTCGATAAGGGGACTTTGTTAGACTCGAACAGGGGACTTTGTTATACTGGACCAGGGGACTTTGTTATACTCGATTAGGCGGCTTTGTTATACTCGATCAGGGGACTTTCTTATACTCGATGAGGGGCCTTTTTTATTTTCGATCAGGTTCCTTTGTTATACTAGATCAGGGGACTTTGTTATAATCGATGAGGGGCCTTTTTTATTCTCGATCAGGTTCCTTTGTTATACTTGATCAGAGGACTTTGTTATACTCGATTAGAGGCCTTTTATGGACTCGATCAGGGGACTTTGTTATACTCATGCAGGGGGCTTTTGTTATACTCGATCAGGGGACTTTGTTATAATCGACGAGGAGGCTTTGTTATACTCGATTAGGGGACTTTGCTACACTCGACCAGGGGACTTTGTTATACTGGAGTAGGGGACTTTGTTATAGTCGATCAGGGGATTTTGTCTTACTCGATCAGGGCCTTTCTTATACTCGACCAGGGGACTTTGTTATAATCGATCAGGGGACTTTGTTACGCTCGATCTGGGGACTTTGTTATACTGGGCTAAGAGACTTTGTAATACTCGATCAGGGAACGTTGTTATACTCGTCCAGAGGGCTTTGTTATACTTGATTAGGGGACTTTCTTATACTCGATAAGGGGACTTTGTCTTTCTCGATCAGGGCCCTTTGCTATACTCGACCAGGGGACTTTGTTATAATCGATCAGAGGACTTTGTTATGCTCGATCTGGGACTTTGTTGTTGGGCCAGGAGACGTTGTTATACCTCTATCAGGGATATGTTATAATTTGATCAGGGAACTTTGTTATACTCGGTGAGGGGACTTTGTTATACTCGATAAGGGGACTTTGTTATACTCCTTCAGGGGACTTTGTTAAACTTGATCAGGGAACTTTGTTATACTCGATCAGGGGGCTTTGTTTTACTCGATTAGGAAACTTTGTTATACTCGATCAGGGGACTTTGTTATACTCATAAGGGGAATGTGTTATACTAGATAAGGGGACTTTGTTAGACTCGAACAGGGGACTTTGTTATACTCGACCATGGGCCTTTGTTATACTCGATTAGGCGGCTTTGTTATACTCGATCAGGGGACCTTCTTATTCTCGATGAGGGGCCTTTGTTATACTCGATGAGGGGCCTTTGTTATACTAGATCAGGGGACTTTGTTATACTCGATTAGAGGCCTTTTTTGGACTCGATCAGGGGACTTTGTTATACTCGAGCAGGGGGCTTTGTTATACTTGATCAGGGGACTTTTTTATACTCGATCAGGAGGCTCTGTTATACTCGATCAGGGGACTTTGCTGCACTCGACCAGGGGACTTTGTTATACTCGGTAAGGGAACTTTGTTATACTCGACCAGGGGACTTTTTTATACTCGACCAGAGGACTTTGTTATCCACAATAAGGGAATATGTTATACTTGATCAAGGGACTTTGTTATACTCGATTAGGGGACTTTGCTATACTCGACCAGGGAACTTTGTTATACTCGATCAGGGGACTTTTTTATACTCGACCAGAGGACTTTGTTATCCCCAATCAGGAAATATGTTATACTTGATCAAGGGACTTTGTTATACTCTAAAGGGGACTTTGTTATACTCGATTAGGGGGCTTTGTTATACTCGATTAGTGGCCTTTGTTATACTCGATGAGGGGGCTTTGTTATACTCGACCAGGGGAATTGCTATAATCGACCAGGGGACTTTTTTATACTCGATCAGGGGACTTTGTTACACTGGACCAGGGGACATTTTTATACTTGATTAGGGTACTTTGTTTTACTCGACCAGGGGAGTTTTGTTATACTTGATCAGGGGACTTTTGTGGTTAATTCGATCAAGGGACTTTGTTATACTCGATCAGAGTGATATGTTATACTCGATCAGGGGCTTTGTTATACCTTTCGATGAGGGACTTTGCTATACTCGACCAGGGGACTTTGTTATACCTCATCAGGGACTTTGCTTATACTGTGAATAGGGACTTTTTATACTTGATCAGGGGACTTTGTCATACTCGATCTGTGGACTTTCCTATATTTTACCAATGGACTTTGTTATACTCGATGAGGGGCCTTTGTTACACTCGATCAGGGGACTTTGTTATACTTGATTAGGGAACTTTGTTATACTCGATCAGGGGACTTTGTTACACTGGACCAGGGGACATTTTTATACTCTATGAAGGGACTTTGCTATACTGGACCAGGAGACTTTGTTATACTCGATCAGGGAACGTTGTTATACTCGATCATTGAACTTTGTTATACTCGAACAGGGACCTTTGTTATACTCGATTAGGGGACTTTGTTATACTCGATAAGGGGCCTTTTTATATTCGATAAGGGGAATTTGTTATACTCGATAAGGGGACTTTGTTAGACTCGAACAGGGGACTTTGTTATACTGGACCAGGGGACTTTGTTATACTCGATTAGGCGGCTTTGTTATACTCGATCAGGGGACTTTCTTATACTCGATGAGGGGCCTTTTTTATTCTCGATAAGGTTCCTTTGTTATACTAGATCAGGGGACTTTGTTATAATCGATGAGGGGCCTTTTTTATTCTCGATGAGGTTCCTTTGTTATACTTGATCAGAGGACTTTGTTATACTCGATTAGAGGCCTTTTATGGACTCGATCAGGGGACTTTGTTATACTCATGCAGGGGGCTTTTGTTATACTCGATCAGGGGACTTTGTTATAATCGATGAGGAGGATTTGTTATACTCGATTAGGGGACTTTGCTACACTCGACCAGGGACTTTGTTATACTGGAGTAGGGGACTTTGTTATAGTCGATCAGGGGATTTTGTCTTACTCGATCAGGCCCTTTCTTATACTCGACCAGGGGACTTTGTTATAATCGATCTGGGGACTTTGTTATACTGGGCCAAGAGACTCTGTAATACTTGATCAGGGAACGTTGTTATACTCGTCCAGCGGGCTTTGTTATTCTTGATTAGGGGACTTTCTTATACACGATAAGGGGACTTTGTCTTTCTCGATCAGGGCCCTTTGCTATACTCGACCAGGGGACTTTGTTATAATCGATCAGAGGACTTTGTTATGCTCGATCTGGGACTTTGTTATATTCGATCAGGGGACTTTCCTATATTTGACCAATGGACTTTGCTATACTCGATGACGGGCCTTTGTTATACTCGATCAGGGGACTTTGTTATACACGACTAGGGGACTTTGTTATACTCGATCAGGGGACTTTGTCATATTCGACCAGAGGACTTTGTTATACTCGATCAGAGGATATGTTATACTCGATGAGGGGGCTTTGTTATACTCAATCAGGGGACTTTGCTATACTCGACCAGGGGACTTTGTTATACTCGATCAGGGGACTTTGTTATACTCGACCAGGGGACTTTTTTATACTTGATTCAGGGGACTTTGTCATACTAGATCTGTGGACTTTCCTATATTTTACCAATGGACTTTGCTATACTCGATGAGCGTCCTTTGTTATACTCGATCAGGGGACTTTGTTATACTTGATTAGGGGACTTTGTTATACTCGATCAGGGGACTTTGTTACACTGGACCAGGGGACATTTTTATACTCGATTAGGGGACTTTGTTATTCTCGATCAGGGGACTTTTGTTACACTCGATCAGGGAACTTTGTTATACTCGACCAGGGACCTTTGTTATACTCGATTAGGGGACTTTGTTATACTCGATATGGGGACTTTGTTATACTCGAAAAGGGGAATTTTTTATATTCGATAAGGGTTTTTGTTAGACTCGAACAGGGGACTTTGTTATACTCGACCAGGGGCCTTTGTTATACTCGATCAGGGGCCTTTGTTATACTAGATCAGGGGACTTTGTTATACTCGATTAGAGGCCTTTGTTATATTCGATGAGGGGCTTTGTTATACTCGACCAGAGGACTTGCTATAGTCGACCAGGGGACTTTTTTATACTCGATCAGGGGACTTTGTTACACTGGAACAGGGGACATTTTATACTCGATTAGGGGACTTTGTTATACTCGATCAGGGGACTTTGTTATACTCGATCAGGGGACTTTGTTATACTCGATCACGGAACTTTCTTATACTCATCCAGGGGGCTTTGTTATACTCGATCAGGGGACTTTCTTATACTCAATCAGGGGATTTTGTCTTACACGATCAGGGCCCTTTGCTATACTCGACCGGGGGACTTTGTTATAATCGATCAGGAGGCTTTGTTATACTCGATCAGGGGGACTTTGCTAAACTCGACCAGGGGACTTTGTTATACTCGAGCAGGGGGCTTTGTTACACTCGATTAGGGGACTTTGTTATACTCGATCAGGAGGCTTTGTTATACTCGATGAGGGGACTTTGCTATGCTCGATCATGGGAACTTTTTTATACTTGACCAATGGACTTTGTTATCCTCGATGAGGGGACTTTGTTATACTCGACCAGGGGACTTTGTTATACTCGATCAGGGGACTTTGTTATACTGGCGAGAGGACTTCAAGCTACACTGGACCAGGGACATTTTATACTGATTTGGGGACTTTGTTATACCTGATAAGGACCTTGTTAAACTGACCAGAGACTTTGTTATACCCCTCGTTCAGGGACGTTGTTATACCCGATCAGGAACTTTGTTATACTCATCAGGGGATCTTGTCTTACTCGATCAGGGCCCTTTGCTATACCTCGACCGTGGACTTTGTTATAATCGATTAGGGGACTTTGGTATGCTCGACCTAGGGACTTTGTTATACTCGATCAGGGACTTTGTTATACTCGACCAGGGGCCTTTGTTATACTCGATTAGGGGTCTTTGTTAAACTCGATAAGGAGACTTTGTTATACTCGATAAGGGGAATTTGTTATACTCGATGAGGGGACTTTGTTAGACTCGAACAGGTGACTTTGTTATACTCGACCAGGGGACGTTGCTATACTTGATTAGGCGGCTTTGTTATACTTGATCAGGGGACTTTCTTATACTCGATTAGAGGCCTTTTTTGGACTCGATTAGGGGCCTTGTTTATACTCGAGCAGGGGGCTTTGTTATACTCGACAAGGGACTTTGTTACTCTATGAGGAGGCTTCTTGTTATACTCGATCACGGACTTTCCTATACCTCGACCAGGGACTTTGTTATACCTTCTAATTGTGATCTTTTTATACTTGACCAATGGACTTGTTATTCTCGATGAGGGGACTTTGTTATACCTCGACCAGGACTTTGTTATACTCGATCAGGGACTTTTTATACTGACCAGAGGACTTTGTTATACTCAATCAGGGGATATGTTATATTCGATCAGGGGACTTTGTTATACTCATGCAGGGGACTTTGTTATACTCGATCAGGGGACTATTTTATACTCGATGAGGAGGCTTTGTTATACTCGATCAGGGGACTTTGCTAAACTCGACCAGGGGACTTTGTTATACTCGAGAAGGGGGCTTTGTTATACTCAATTAGGGGACTTTGTTATACTCGATCAGGGGACTTTGTTATACTTGATTAGGGGACTTTGTTATACTCGATCAGCGGACTTTGTTACACTGGACCAGGGGACATTTTTATACTCGATTAGGGGACTTTGTTATTCTCAATCAGGGGACTTTTTTTGCACTCGATCAGGGAACTTTGTTATACTCGATATGGGGACTTTGTTATACTCGAAAAGGGGATTTTTTTATATTCGATAAGGGTTTTTGTTAGACTCGAACAGGGGACTTTGTTATACTCGACCAGGGGCCTTTGTTATACTCGATCAGGGGCCTTTGTTATACTAGATCAGGGGACTTTGTTATACTCGATTAGAGGCCTTTGTTATATTCGATGAGGGGGCTTTGTAATACTCGACCAGAGGACTTGCTATAGTCGACCAGGGGACTTTTTTATACTCGATCAGGGGACTTTGTTACACTGGAACAGGGGACATTTTATACTCGATTAGGGGACTTTGTTTTACTCGATCAGGGGACTTTGCAATACTCGATCAGGGGACTTTGTTATACTCGATCACGGAACTTTGTTATACTCATCCAGGGGGCTTTGTTTTACTCGATCAGGGGACTTTCTTATACTCAATCAGGGGATTTTGTCTTACACGATCAGGGCCCTTTGCTATACTCGACCGGGGGACTTTGTTATAATCGATCAGGAGACTTTGGTATGCTCGATCTAGGGACTTTGTTATACTGGGCCAGGGGACTTTTTTATACTCGATGAAGGGACTTTGTTACACTGGACCAGGGGACATTTTTATTCTCGATTAGGGGACTTTGTTATCCTCGATCAGGGGACTTTGTTATTCTGGACCAGAAGACTTTGTTATACTCGATCAGGGAACGTTGTTATACTCGATCAGGGAACTTTGTTATACTCATCCAGGGGGCTTTGTTATTTTCCATCAGGGGACTTTGTTATACTCGATAAAAGGCCTTTTTTGGACTCGATCAGGGGATTTTGTTATACTCGAGCAGGGGGCTTTGTTATACTCGATCAGGGGACTTTTTTATACTCGATCAGGAGGCTTTGTTATACTCGATCAGGGGACTTTGCTATGCTCGATCATAGGAACTTTTTTATACTTGACCAATGGACTTTGTTATCCTCGATGAGGGGACTTTGTTATACTCGACCAGGGGACTTTGTTATACTCGATCAGGGGACTTTTTTATACTCGACCAGAGGACTTTGTTATACTCTATCAGGGGACTTTGGTATACTCGATCAGTGGACTTTGCTATACTCGATTAGGGGCCTTTGTTATACTCGATGAGTGGGCTTTGTTATACTCGACCCGGGGACTTTGCTATAATCGACCAGGGGACTTTGTTATACTCGTTTAGGGGACTTTGTTATACTAGACCAGGGGACTTTTTTATACTTGATCAGGGGACTTTCTCATACTTGACCAGAGGCCATTTATACTCGATCCGGGGACTTTGTTATACTCGATGAGTGGACTTTCCTATATTTGACCAATGGACTTTGCTATACTCGATGAGGGGCCTTTGTTATACTCGATCAGGGGACATTGTTAAACTCGACCAGGGGACTTTCTTATATTCGATCAGGGGACTTTGTTATACAACACCAGGGACTTTGTTATACTCGATCAGAGGATATGTTATACTCGATCAGGGGACTTTGTTATATTCTATCAGAGGACTTTGTTATACTCGACTAGGGGACTTTTTATATTCGATCAGGGGATATGCTATACTCGACCAGGGGACTTTGTTATACACGATTAGGGGACTTTGTTATACTCGATGAGGAAACTTAGTCTTACTCGATCAGGGCCCTTTGTCATACTCGTCCAGAGGACTTTGTTATAATCGATTAGGGGACTTTGTTATGCTCGATCTGGGGACTTTGTTAAACTAGGCCAGGAGACGTTGTTATACTCGATGAGGGGACTTTTTTTTACTCGATGAGAGGACTTTGTTACACTGGACCAGGGGACATTTTTATACTCGATTAGGGGACTTTGTTATACTCGATAAGGCGACTTTGTTATACTGGACCAGGAGACTTTGTTATACTCGATCAGGGGACGTTGTTATACTCGATCAGGGAACTTTGTTATACTCGATCAGGGGACTTTGTCTTACTCAATCAGGGCCCTTTGCTATACTCGACCGGGGGACTTTGTTATAATCGATTAGGGGACTTTGGTATGCTCGACCTAGGGACTTTGTTATACTCGATCAGGGACTTTGTTATACTCGACCAGGGGCCTTTGTTATACTCAATTAGGGGACTTTGTTAAACTCGATAAGGGGACTTTGTTATACTCGATAAGGGGAATTTGCTATACTCGATGAGGGGACTTTGTTAGACTCGAACAGGTGACTTTGTTATACTCGACCAGGGGACGTTGTTATACTTGATTAGGCGGCTTTGTTATACTTGATCAGGGGACTTTCTTATACTCGATTAGAGGCCTTTTTTGGACTCGATTAGGGGGCTTTGTTATACTCGACAAGGGGACTTTGTTATACTCGATGAGGAGGCTTTGTTATACTCGATTACGGGACTTTCCAATACTCGACCAGGGGACTTTGTTATACTCGACCAGGGATCTCTTTTATACTTGACCAATGGACTTTGTTATTCTCGATGAGGGGCCTTTGTTATACTCGATGAGGGGACTTTGTTATACTCGACCAGGGGACTTTGTTATACTCGACCAGGGGACTTTGTTATACTCAATCAGGGGATATGTTATATTCGATCAGGGGACTTTGTTATACTCATCCAGGGGACTTTGTTATACTCGATCTGGGGACTTTTTTATACTCGATGAGGAGGCTTTGTTATACTCGATCAGGGACTTTGCTAAACTCGACCAGGGGACTTTGTTATACTCGAGCAGGGGGCTTTGTTATACTCAATTAGGGGACTTTATTATACTCGATCAGGGACCTTTGTTATACTCTTGATTAGGGGACTTTGTTATACTCTGATCAGCGGACTTTGTTACACTGGATCAGGGGTCATTTTTTATACTCATTAGGGGACTTTGTTATTCTGATTAGGGACTTTTGTTACACCTGATCAGGAACTTTGTTATACTCGACCAGGACCTTTTTGTTATACTCGATTAGGGACTTTGTTATACCTGATATGGGGACTTGTTATACCTCGAAAGGGAATTTTTTATATTCTATATGGTTTTGTTAGACTCGAACAGGGGACTTTGTTATACTCGACCAGGGGCCTTTGTTATACTCCATCAGGGGCCTTTGTTATACTAGATCAGGGGACTTTGTTATACTCGATTAGAGGCCTTTGTTATATTCGATGAGGAGGCTTTGTTATACTCGACCAGAGAACTTGCTATAGTCGACCAGGGGACTTTTTTATACTCGATCAGGGGACTTTGTTACACTGGAACAGGGGACATTTTATACTCGATTAGGGGACTTTGTTTTACTCGATCAGGGGACTTTGCTATACTCGATCAGGGGACTTTGTTATACTCGATCACGGAACTTTGTTATACTCATCCAGGGGGCTTTGTTATACTCGATTAGGGGACTTTCTTATACTCAATCAGGGGATTTTGTTATAATCGATCAGGGGACTTTGGTATGCTTGATCTAGGGACTTTGTTATACTGGGCCAGGGGACTTTTTTATACTCGATGAAGGGACTTTGTTACACTGGACCAGGAGACTTTGTTATACTCGATCAGGGAACGTTGTTATATTCGATCAGGGAACTTTGTTATACTCATCCAGGGGGCTTTGTTATTTTCCATCAGGGGACTTTGTTATACTCGATCAGGGGACTTTGGTATGCTCGACCGGGGGACTTTGTTATAATCGATTAGGGGACTTTGGAATGCTCGATCTAGGGACTTTGTTATACTCGATCAGGGACTTTGTTATACTCGATAAGGGGATTTTGTTATACTCGATAAGGGAATTTGTTTTACTCGATAAGGGGACTTTCTTATACTCGATTAGAGGCCTTTTTTAGACTCGATCAGGTGACTTTGTTATTCTCGAGCAGGGAGCTTTGTTATACTCGATCAGGGGACTTTGTTATACTCGATCAGGAGGCTTTGTTATACTCGATTAGGGGACTTTGCTATACTCGACCAGGGGACTTTGTTATACTCGAGCAGGGGGCTCTGTTATACTCGATTAGGGGACTTTGTCTTACTCGCTCAGGGCCCTTTGCTATACTGGACCGGGGACTTTGATATAATCGATCAGGGGACTTTGGTATGCTTGATCTAGGGACTTTGTTATACTCGATCAGGGACTTTGTTATACTCGACCAGGGGCCTTAGTTATACTCGATTAGGGGACTTTGTTATACTCGATAAGGGGACTTTGTTATACTCGATAAGGGGAATTTGTTATACTCGATGAGGGGACTTTGTTAGTCTCGAACAGGGGACTTTGTTATACTCGACCAGGGGACATTGTTATACTTGATTAGGCGGCTTTGTTATACTTGATCAGGGGACTTTCTTATACTCGATTAGAGGCCTTTTTTGGACTCGATTAGGGGACTTTGTTATACTCAAGCAGGGGGCTTTGTTATACTCGATCAGGGGACTTTGTTATACTCGATGAGGAGGCTTTGTTATACTCGATCACGGGACTTTCCTATACTCGACCAGGGGACTTTGTTATACTCGACCAGGGATCTCTTTTATACTAGACCAATGGACTTTGTTATTCTCGATGAGAGGCCTTTGTTATAGTCGATGAGGGGACTTTGTTATACTCGACCAGGGGACTTTGTTATACTCGATCAGGGGACTTTTTTATACTCGACCAGAGGACTTTGTTATACTCAATTCGGGGATATGTTATACTCGATCAGGGGACTTTGTTGTACTCATCCAGGGGACTTTGTTATTCTCGATCAGGGGACTTTGTTATATGCGACCAGGAGACTTTGTTATACTCGATTAGGGGCCTTTGTTATACTCGTCCAGGGGGGCTTTGTTATACTAGGATCAGGGGACTTTGTTATACTCGATGAGGGGACTTTCCTATACTCGACCAGGGGACTTTGTTATACTCGATCAGGGGACTTTTTTATACTCGACCAGAGGACTTTGTTATACTCAATCAGGGATATGTTATACTCGATCAGGGGACTTTGTTGTACTCATCCAGGGGACTTTGTCTTACTCGATCAGGGCCCTTTGTTATACTCGACCAGGGGACTTTGTTAAACTAGGCCAGGAGACGTTGTTATACTCGATCAGGGGATATGTTATACTCGATCAGGGTACTTTGTTATACTGGACCAGGGGACTTTGTTATACGCGATCAGGAGACTTTGTTATACTCGATTAGGGGCCTT
>NW_024733731.1:0-4288 GCF_018991925.1 Homarus americanus | reverse complement strand
CCAGTACAGTCCACACACACTTTACCAGTACAGTCCTTATACCCATACTCTACCAGTACAGTCCTTACACCCATACTCTACCAGTACAGTCCTTACACCCACACTCTACCAGTACAGTCCATACACATTTACTCTACCAGTACAGTACATACAACCACACTCTACCACTACAGTCCTTACACCCACACTTTACCAGTACACTCCTTACACCCACACTCTCCCAGAACAGTCCTTACACCTACACTCTACCAGTACAGTCCTTACACCCACACTCTCCCAGTACAGTCCATACACACACACTCTCCAAGTACAGTCCTTACACCCACTCTCTACCAGTACAGTCCTTACACCCACACTCTCCGAGTACACTCCTTACACCCACACTCTACCAGTACACTCCTTACACCCACACTCTACCAGTACAGTCCTTATACACACACTCTACCAGCACAGTCCTTATATCCACACTCTCCCAGTACAATCCTTATACCCACACTCTACCAGTACAGTCCTTACACCCACACTCTACCAGTACATTCCTTACACCCACACTCTACCAGTACAGTCCTTACATTCACACTCTCCCAGTAGAGTCCTTATAGCCACACTCTACCAGCACAGTCCTTACACCCATAATCTCCCAGTACAGTCCTTACACCCATACTCTACCAGTACAGTACATACAACCACCTCCTACCACTACAGTCCTTACACCCACACTTGCAGTACACTCCTTACAACCACACTCTCCCAGAACAGTCCTTACACCTACACTCTACCAGTACAGTCCTTACACCCACACTCTCCCAGTACAGTCCATACACACACACTCTCCAAGTACAGTCCTTACACCCACTCTCTACAAGTACAGTCCTTACACCCACACTCTCCGAGTACACTCCTTACACCCACACTCTACCAGTACACTCCTTACACCCACACTCTACCAGTACAGTCCTTATACACACACTCTACCAGCACAGTCCTTATATCCACACTCTCCCAGTACAGTCCTTATACCCACACTCTACCAGTACAGTCCTTACACCCACACTCTACCAGTACATTCCTTACACCCACACTCTACCAGTACAGTCCTTACATTCACACTCTCCCAGTAGAGTCCTTATAGCCACACTCTACCAGCACAGTCCTTACACCCATAATCTCCCAGTACAGTCCTTACACCTACACTCTACCAGTACAGTCCTTACACTCACACTCTCCCAGTACAGTCCTTATACCTACACTCTACCAGTACAGTCCTTTCACCTACACTCTACCAGTACAGTCGACCCACACTCTACCAGTACAGTCCTTACACCCAAACTCTCCTAGTACAGACCTTACACCTACACTCTACCAGTACAGTCCTTTCACCTACACTCTACCAGCCTGATCGACCCACCTCTACCAGTACAGTCCTTACACCCACCTCTCCCAGTACAGTCCTTACAGCTACACTCACCTAGTACAGACCTTACACCGTCACTCTGCAGTACAGTCACCCACACTCTACCAGTACAGTCCTTATATGCACCCACACTCTGCCAGTGCAGTCCTTACACCCCATACTCTACCAGTACAGTCCCTTACACCCACACTCTCTCCCAGTACAGCCCATACACCCACACTCTAGCCAGTATGAATCCATACACCCCACACTCTACCAGTACATTCCTTCCCACACTCTACCAGTGCAGTCGCTACACCCCACACTCTCCCAGTACGCCACTTACATCCACACTCTACCAGTAGAGTCACTTACACCCACACACTGCCAGTACAGTCCATACACCCCACACTCTCCCAGTACAGTCCTTACACCCCACACTCTCTTAGTACAGTCCTTACACCCCACACTCTCCCAGTACAGTCCTTACACCCTGCACTGTACCAATTACAGTCCCTTCCACCCACACACTACCAGTACAGTCCTTACACCCACACTCTCCCATTACAGTCCTTATACCCACACTCTACCAGTACAGTCCTTACACCTTCACTCTACCAGTACAGTCATTACACCCACACTCTCCTAGAACAGTCCTTACACCTACAGTCTACCAGTACAGTCCTTACACCCACACTCTCCCTGTACAGTCCTTATACCCACACTCTACCAGTACAGTCCTTATACCCACACTCTACCAGTACAGTCCTTACACCAACACTCTCCCAGTACAGTCCTTATACCCACACTCTACCAGTAAAGTCTTTACACCCACACTCTTCGAGTACACTCCTTACACCCACACTCTACCAGTACACTCCTTACACCCACACTCTACCAGTACAGTCCTTACACCAACGCTCTCCCAGTACAGTCCTTATACCCACACTCTACCAGTAAAGTCTTTACACCCACACTCTTCGAGTACACTCCTTACACCCACACTCTACCAGTACAGTTCTTACACCCACACTCTCCCTGTACAGTCCTTATACCCACATTCTACCAGTACAGTCCTTACACCCACACTCTACCAGTACAGTCCTTACACCCACACTCTACCAGTGCAGTCCTTACACCCACACTCTCCCAGTACAGTCCTTGCATCTACAGTCTACCAGTACAGTCCTTACACCAACACTCTCCCAGTACAGTCCTTATACTCACACTCTACCAGTAGAGTCCTTATACCCACACTCTCCCAGTACAGTCCTTATACCGACACTCTACCAGTACATTCCTTACACCCACACTCTACCAGTACAGTCCTTACACCCACACTCTCCCAGTACAGTCCTTATACCCACACTCTACCAGTACAGTCCTTACACCCACAGTCTCCCAGTACAGTCCTTACACCTACACTCTACCAGCACAGTCCTTACACTCACACTCTCCCAGTACAGTCCTTACACCTACACTCTACCAGTACAGTCCTTACACCTACACTCTACCAGTACAGTCGACCTAAACTCTACCAATACAGTCCTTACACCCAGTACAGTCCTTTACACTTGCCTCTGCCAATGCTCCATACACCCACTCTCTTCCCAGGTACAGTCCTTACACCTACACTCTGCAGTACAGTCCTTTCACCTACACTCTACCAGTACGATCGACCTACCTTTCCTACCAATACAGTCCTTACACCCACACTCCCCAGTACAGTCCTTACCCATCACTCTGCACCAGTGCAGTCCTTTCACCTACACTCTACCAGGTACAGTCGACCCACTCCTACCAGGTACAGTCCTTACTCTACCAGTACAGTCCTTACACCACACTCTACCAGTTCAGTCCTTAGACCCACACTCTCCCAGTACAGTCCTTACAGCTACACTCTACTAGTACAGACCTTACACCTACACTCTACCAGTACAGTCCACCCACACTCTACCAGTACAGTCCTTATACCCAAACTCTACCAGAACAGTCCTTACACCTACATTCTACCAGTACAGTCCATACACACACAATCTCCCAGTACAGTCCTTACACCCACTCTCTACCAGTACAGTCATTACACCCACACTCTCCGAGTACACTCCTTACACCCACACTCTACCAGTACACTCCTTACACCCACACTCTACCAGTACAGTCCTTATACCCATACTCTACCAGTACAGTCCTTACACCTACACTCTACCAGTACAGTCCTTACACCCACACCTTACCAGTACAGTCCTTACACATACACTCTACCAGTACACTCCTTACACCCACACTCTACCAGTACAGTCCTTATACCCACACTCTACCAGTACAGTCGTTACGCCCACACTCTCCCAGTACAGTCCTTATACCCATACTCTACCAGTACATTCCTTTCACCTACACTCTACCTGTACCGTCGACCCACCCTCTACCAGTACAGTCCTTATACCCATACTCTACCAGTACATTCCTTTCACCTACACTCTACCTGTACCGTCGACCCACACTCTACCAGTACACTCCTTACACCCACACTCTACCAGTACAGTCCTTATACCCACACTCTACTAGTACAGTCCTTAGACCCACACTCTCCCAGTACAGTCCTTACACCTACACTCTACCAGTATAGTCTTTTCACCTACACTCTACCAGTACAGTCGACCCACACTCTACCAGTACAGTCCTTACAGCTACACTCTACCAGTACAGTCCTTACACCTACACTCTTCCAGTACAGTCCACCCACACTCTACCAGTACAGTCCTTATACCCACACTCTACCAGTACAGTCCTTACACCCATACTCTACCAGTACAGTCCTTACACCACACTCTACCAGTTCAGTCCTTAGACCCACACTCTCCCAGTACAGTCCTTACAGCTACACTCTACCAG
>NW_024733730.1:0-18910 GCF_018991925.1 Homarus americanus | reverse complement strand
CTGACCATGTATACAGTGTGTTTGTTATATTAATAGCTATTGTTGTTATTATTATTATTATTATTATTATTATTATTATTATTATTATTAATATCATTATCATTATTATTGTCATTACCATTATCATTATTATTATCATTATTATAACTATTATTATTACATAAGTAAATAATAATGGTTGCCCCTCGTGTAACGAGGATGGTCGGCCCTAGGGCCACCTAGGCGTGAATTTGTTGAAGGTGTAGAAGCTGTCGCCAACACAACAACCACACCCTAAGTTTACGAACTGCATGACCCAGTGACCAGGAATAGCCCGAGAAGACCGGACAACTCGCCCACTGCACTGGCTAACCATTACCCCGGAACACGATCCGCAAATCGATTAACATCCAGGTTCCCAATTACTGCTTGGTAGACAGAGGCAAATGGCGTAAAGAAACTAGTCCATAGTTTCACCCTGCCTGAGAATCGAACCCGGGACCACAAGCTTGCGAGGCGAGCATACTAACTATTATACCACATACATATATATAGTATGTACACTCTCACCCAAAAGTATCGGTGCAGGTTGAGATCGACGAGTTCCGAAACGATACATATACACTGTGATATGTCGGGATGGTTGGTAAGTGTATCCTCATAACCTCCCCCCCCCCAGCTAGGTGTTGCCATATGGCTGACAATCAGGGCTGCCAACATACGGCTGGAACAACTCGCCTTTCCCAATACCTATCGTCACTGGTCTCAAATTGTTCACACTACAGTATGCACAGATACCTTTTGTTGCGAGTGTACATAAATACATATATTTTTACATCAATAACCAGATAAAGGGACTTTGATGGATCGGTAAACCGATAAAAGGAAATAGAAAAAAAATATATACAGGATTATAAAGGAACACGGGATAGAGACAGAAAGGTGACTGAATGTAAACAGTTTCCTGCAGTATTGCCAACATGCGAACCCTTCTTACACCAACATGTACACGTGGATACCTAACATTATTGCCAGCACACACACATAGTATATATATATATATATATATATATATATATATATATATATATATATATATATATATATATATATATATATATATATATATATATATATATAGCTGGCAATAATGTTAGGTAAACATGGGTAAATGTTGGTGTAAGAAGGGTTCGCGTGTTGGCTATACTGCAAGAAACTGTTTACATGCAGTCACTGTTCCGGGTAGGAGGTAAACAAACAAACTATGAAATGTAAGTCAAGAATTCCTGAGCGGTGTTTGCTCACTTTAGCGTCCAGCACCGCCTGCATTGAGCTATGAACGACCATGTGTGCGTGTAGTAAAAATATTATCTTGAACTATAAACGACCATGTGCTGTACGCTTGTACTGTACGTAGTGGACTTAGGTCTTTTTAAACTATGAACACCTTGTACATGTGTAGTGGACTAATCATGTAGTGGTTTTAACTAGAGAGGGCTATAAAGGACTGAGCCTATTAAGTACATTTTAAAAACTTCATATTTATAATCAAATAACTGAGCTGAGTAGACTGCAACTATATCTAGTGATGATACTGAGGGTGGGAATATATACATATATATATATATATATATATATATATATATATATATATATATATATATATATATATATATATATATATATATATATATATATATATATATATATATATATATATATATATATATATATATATATATATATATATATATATATATATATATATATATATATATATATGTAAAAACAAAAGAATGGAGGAAACTGCAGCGGGCCTATTGGCCCATACTGGGCAGTCCCGTTTACACCCAGCCCCTATTGCTCATATAAGCATCCAACCTATGTTTGAAGCTATCCAGCGTATTCGAGTTAATAATGATGTTTGGTAACTTGGTCCATTCATCCACTACTCTGTTTCCAAACCAGTGTTTACCTATTTCGCGCCTAAATCTAAATTTGTCGTATTTAAAACCATTGTTACGAGTTCGCTCCTGGTTGGATAGTTTGAGTACCTTTGTAATGTCCCCTTTGTTTAGCCCTGACTTCCATTTATACACCTCTATCATGTCGCCCCTCGCTCTGCGTCTCTCGAGGGAGTGCAAATTAAGATGCTTTAACCTGTCTCTGTATTCAAGGTTCCTAATGCCCGGGATTAGTCTTGTCATTCTCTTCTGGATTCCTTCCAAGGATTCTATATCCATTCTGTAATACGGTGACCAGAACTGAACTGCGTAATCCAGGTGAGGTCTCACAAGAGCAAGATATAATCTTAAGATGACCTCGCTAGTCTTGTAACTAACACTCCTTTGTATGAACCCAAGTACTTTATTAGCCTTGTTACGAGCAAAAACACATTGTTTACTTGGCTTAAGATTTCTACTTATCATTACTCCTAAATCTCTCTCGCAATCTGATTTCACAATGGCATCGTTGTTCATCTGGTATCTGGTTTCCCTGTTTACATCTCCTATACTGAGTACTTTACATTTGTCCACATTGAATTTCATCTGCCTTTTTTCAGACCATTCGAATTTTTTTTTTAGATCTTCCTGTAGTTTTGCGGAGTCCTCGTCAGATTTAATTACACGTCCTATTTTAGTGTCATCAGCAAATTTACTTATGTTGGTGTCTATGCCGGTATCTATGTCGTTTATGTATATAATAAATAATAATGGTCCAAGTACTGAGCCTTGGGGAACTCCACTAGTGACGTTGCTCCAATGGGATTTAGTGCCGTTAATGCTCACTCGTTGTTTCCTGTCCTGTAACCACGCCCTAATCCATTTTAGAATATTACCTTTAATGCCATGTGCTTCTACCTTTCTTATTTGTCTTTCGTGGAGGACTCTGTCGAAGGCTTTGCTAAAGTCGAGATATACCACATCATAAGTGTGCCCTTCGTCCACCGATTCGAAAACTGATGAAAAGAATATTAATAGATTAGTTAGACATGACTGCATTCTGGAAAGGGATCAAGCGAATGGTGGGTTCCACCTCTAGCACGGTCCCTTACCTGCTCGAACAAAACAACGTAAAAATATTCGAGGAAGAAAACCAAGAACAACTACATCGGAGATATTTACTTAAAATCTTTACCATTAGTGAACAGGAAAACGAGGGCTTCGACAGGGAGTTTGAGGAGGACATTTTAGGTCATTTGCAGGACCATCAGCACCTGCTCCAGCCGCTCCCACGGACTGACTTCACTAGACTGGTGGACGGAAGCTACCTGACGGAGCACATAATTCCTGCAGATGTGTCAGCCATCATAAAAGGGTTTAAAAACAAATCACCTGGTCAAAGTCACATTAACAAGAAGATCCTGGCTCAACTCCCCGACAACATGTTCAAAATCGCCGTTATTCGCCTCATACCAAAAGCAGGGAAGCCTCCAAACAAAGTCGAAAACTTTCGACCAATATCGCTGCTCGAGGTACCTGCCAAAATCTTCGAAAAAATAGTCAACAAGCGATTGCGGATGTATCTGGAGGACGAAGACGTGCATAATCCCCGCCAGTTCGGCTTCCGCCAGTACCGAGGCACATCCACCGCCATAGCTCAGGCCTACGAGCAGATCGCCAATGCCATGACTGGCCGCCTGCAGTACAATATAGTACTGAGGGACGTCAGCAAGGCGTTTGGCACGCATGCTGCAGTATAAGATCATACAACTGGGGCTACCCGAAAATCTGACGCGCCTGGTGTGCAACTTCATTATGGACCGCAGAGCCAAAATCAAAATGTAAGAACATTTTGGAGAAGAATTCTCACTATCGAGCGGTGTGCATCAGGGTTCTTGTCTCTCACCAACCCTTTACACACTCTACACGGCTGACCTGCCACCCCCAATCGTCGGCAGCGAGTACGTCATGTATGCCGACGATGTAACACAGATCGTCACCTGCCCAGGAAGGTCCACAGCAAGGATGGCGCGACTCACTGCTCGGGCAATAGAGGGTATCTCGGAGTATGAAAATAAATGGAAAATAAAAACAAACAAAACGAAATTTGAGGTCATACCCCTAGCCAAATTCAAGCCGGCGCCATTGATGATCGACGACGAAGAGATTGAGTACTTTAAACAAGGCAGGTTGCTCGGCCTCGTCATCTCTCGGACGGGCATCATTCCCCACGTGAAGGACAGACTAAGTAAAGCCAAAGTCGCCGCAGCCAAATTAAAATGTTTTAAACTGATTCCTGAGAAGATACAAGTTCACCTGTACAAGGCGCTGGTGAGGCCTGTGTTGGAGTACCCATCTATACCACTCGTCACACTCGGGAAGACTAGACTACAACAACTACAGAGCTTCCAAAACAAGTGTTTGAGGTCAGCCAGTGGCCAAGCGCCACCCTACCAGAAGACAGTGGAAACCATCCACCTAAGAAATAAAACAGAGGCCCTCAACTTCAGGTTCCATCGCCTAGGGAAGAAGGTTTGGGACAAGCTCCTGGACGACCCTCACAGCCCAGACCACCTACGCGGGGAAGACATCAACGGAGGGAGACCCCACGCCTGGTGACCCCGGAGTCTGCCCTCACTACAACAACCCAACCCGCGACCCATCTATGTCCGCCACAGTGATCCACCTTAGATTAAAACTTAGATGATATAAATTCACATTTAACAGGTCACAATCTAGTGAGTCCATAACGTAATACAGTATAAGATTTTAATAAACTTGTAATTGTAAAATAAATCTAGTCATTGTCTACTAAAATAACCATTGTGCAACCTCATTCTAAATCCTAGGTTAGCTTAGTTAGCCAACAAACTCTGTAATATGTAAAACAAGGGGTGTCGTCCCCCTCTGTTTAACTCATTAAACTTCTTTTCCAACCTTTCCCCCCACGACTATATGTTGTGACTTCTCCATCCCTCATGTCTGGCTGTGCCTTGAGCCCCAGCATGCCTTCCATCCTTTCCCCACCAACCTAAAAAAAAAAAAAAAACCGCCCGCTTGTGAAGCCATGCTGAGAATCATTGATCAATTTGTGCTTCTCCAGGTGGTTTCGAATAGAGTTTGAAATGATTGCTTCCAGTAATTTGCCTACCATTGATGTTAGACTGATTGGACGGTAGTTAGAGGATAGTGATCTATCCCTCTTCTTGAAAATCTGTATTACATTCGCTATCCTCCAGGATTCTGGTACTACACCTATTTTTAAGGGCATGTTAAACAACTTTGCTAAGAGCATACTAAGCTCTTCCTTACATTCCTTTAATACTCTGGCAAATATCTCATCGGGACCAGGTGACTTATTAGGCTTTAGTTTGTCTATTTGCTTACTAACATCGTTACCAGTCACTACTATCTCGCTTAATTTGTTTTCTTCACTATCTCTGAATAGAGTCGGTGCCTCGGGTATCACGTTTAAATTTTCGGTGGTGAAAACTGTTGAAAAATATTCATTCAGATTATTGCTCAAAATCACACAGGAAAAAGGGAAACAATGGAGCACCTTAGCTTTCGTTTTTATTCAAAACATCTTCAGAGGCAACTGAATTACATGGACAGAGAGAAGCTTAAGAACTAAATATGAGGTCAGATCATAAACATGACATCCACTAATCCGCACACCAACACCACCACACTCACATAGGAGCTTAAAAGAAAGGGCGACGTAACTCGTCATGTTAAGTCAGGTCAAAAATATGGGACCCACTAATCATCTATCCTACATCTAACTCGAATGCTTTCAAAGCATTTTTAACCTTGGGCCACTGACAAATAAATTTGTGTAATATATTATCAGTTTTGTACTGACCATCACTAAGGTTTAGAGAATTTCATTCCCTAATCAAACTTGCTTCAACCAGAAGTCTTTCTGTGACACATGATGATTTATACACTTCTAAGCTGTTTTCCCAATCTATGGGATGATTATTGTTCCTAACATGAACGAACAGTGCACTGCTTTCAGATGCTGTTCTGATATTGTACTTGTGCTGTTTAATTCTGAGTTGTAATGCTTTCCCAGTGGGTCCTACATAATTTTCATTACATTTGCTACATGGAATGCAGTAAACACTTACATTTACATTCAAGGTTGGGCTATTCTTGATTAATATATTGGAAATAATTGAGTCATACTTAAAAACAACATTAATATTTAATAATTTAAGGGACTGCACTAACGGGACACATTCATTCCGAAATTCCGAAGTCCCCCACGAAAGACTAATTAGAAAGCTCATGGCATCAAAGGTGACATCCTTAAATGGATTAGGGCGTGGTTACAGGACAGGAAACGGCGAGTGAGCATTAACGGCACTAAGTCCCATTGGAGCAACGTCACAAGTGGAGTTCCCCAAGGCTCAGTACGTGGACCATTATTATTTATTATATACATAAACGACATAGATATCGGCATTGACAGCAACATAAGTAAATTTGCTGATGACACTAAAATAGGACGTGTTATCAAATCTGACGAGGACTCGGCAAAACTACAGGAAGATCTAAACAAATTTTTCGAATGGTCTGAAAAATGGCAGATGAAATTCAACGTCGACAAATGTAAAATACTCAGTATAGGAGATGTAAACAGGGAAACCAGATACCAGATGAACAACGATGCCATAGAGAAATCCGACTGCGAGAGAGATTTAGGAGTAATGATAAGTAGGAACCTTAAGCCAAGTAAACAATGTGTTTTTGCTCGTAACAAGGCTAATAAAGTACTTGGGTTCATACAAAGGAGTGTTAGTTACAAGACTAGCGAGGTCATCCTAAAACTGTATCTTGCTCTTGTGAGACCACACCTGGATTACGCAGTTCAGTTCTGGCCACCGTATTACAGAATGGATATAGAATCCTTGGAAAGAATTCAGAGGAAAATGACAAGAATAATCCCGGGCATTAGGAACCTTGAGTATAGAGACAGGTTAAAGCATCTTAATTTGCACTCCCTTGAGAGACGTAGAGCGAGGGGCGACCTGATAGAGGTGTATAAGTGGAAGGCAGGGCTAAACAAAGGGGACATTACAAAGGTACTCAAACTATCCAACCAGGAGCGAACTCGTAACAATGGTTTTAAATTAGACAAATTTAGATTTAGGCGTGAAATAGGTAAACACTGGTTTGGAAACAGAGTAGTGGATGAATGGAACAAGTTACCAAATATCATCACATCATTAACTCGAATACGCTGAATTGTTTCAAACATATGTTGGATGCTCATATGAGCAATAGTGGTTGGGTGTAAACGGGACTGCCCAGTATGGGCCAATAGGCCCGCTGCAGTTTCCTCCATTCTTATGTTCTTATGTTCTTATAAGGTAGAGTCAAAATATTCTTAAATGCAGGAATTTGTCTGGTTTGAGTAGAATGAATGGATTTTTCAGCCTCTTTATAACAATGATCAACAAACAATGAAGGGTACTCAAGTTTTTGTGCAATGGACTGAAAGTGTTTCAGTTCTTCATCATTAAATTCAGGGTCACAAATACGCAAACACCTCAAAAACATAGCATAAAAAAATTACATGTTGGTAGATTCGTGGTGACTGGATAAAAATTGTATAAAGCTGTCTACCTGTGTAGGCTTTCTGTACACCTTAAATTTCTAGTTATGGCCATTTCTAATGATAAGCATATCAAGAAATGGAAGGGATCCATTTATTTCTCTTTCAATTTTGAATGTAATACTAGGGACAAGATCATTAAGCTTGTCTAAAAATTCCAGTGGGTCACTGTTTTTAGGCCAAAGACAAAGAACATCATCTTACATATCTATACCAAGGAGGAATAAAGTTCCCTATATTGGGTAGTATCCTAGCCTCAAAAAACTCCATATAAATACAGGCTAAAGGAGCAGAAAGACAATTACCCATGCTCATGCCAAATATGTGCTTGTAAAACTTCCCATTTGCTCTAAACACATTTTTTCCTGTCTGATTTTATCAAGAGTTATCTTATCCCATATTTTCATTGTGGATCTACATGAAATATATATATATATATATATATATATATATATATATATATATATATATATATATATATATATATATATATATATATATATATATATATATATATATATATATTACACAATAAAATAAAAAGGCACCAATGCTGTTAAAACTTTCAACTAAAAAATTCATATTGGTATACCCAAGTAATATAAAAACCAGCGTAAATACAGGGACAAAAATTTAAAATATTAATACATCGTACATTCATAAAATACAGAAATACCTGTACTAACAGTTTCAAACATATAAATATATTATTTTACGAAATAGTGGAGGATACGCACGTTACAACCGGAATTATTTAAAACAAAAATAATATGAAAAATGGGTTTGGTATTTATGGTATTACCTCTTCTTGTTTACCTTATCACTGGTATCAGTTGATTGGAGTAAACATGATGACAGTATCAGCTGATTAGAGTAAACATGATGACAGTATCAGTTTATCAGAGTAAACACGGTGACAGTATCAGCTGATTAGAGTAAACATGATGACAGTATCAGCTGATTAGAGTAAACATGATGACAGTATCAGCTGATTAGAGTAAACATGATGACAGTATCAGTTTATCAGAGTAAACACGGTGACAGTATCAGCTGATTAGAGTAAACATGATGACAGTATCAGCTGATTAGAGTAAACATGATGACAGTATCAGCTGATTAGAGTAAACATGATGACAGTATCAGTTTATCAGAGTAAACACGGTGACAGTATCAGCTGATTAGAGTAAACATGATGACAGTATCAGCTGATTAGAGTAAACATGATGACAGTATCAGCTGATTAGAGTAAACATGATGACAGTATCAGCTGATTAGAGTAAACATGATGACAGTATCAGTCTATCAGAGTAAACACGGTGACAGTATCAGTTTATCAGAGTAAACACGGTGACAGTATCAGCTGATTAGAGTAAACATGATGACAGTATCAGCTGATTAGAGTAAACATGATGACAGTATCAGTTTATCAGAGTAAACATGGTGACAGTATCAGTCTATCAGAGTAAACATGATGACAGAATCAGTTGATCAGAGTAAACATGATGACGGTATCAATTGATCAGAGTAAACACGGTGACAGTATCAGCTGATTAGAGTAAACATGGTGACAGTATCAGTCTATCAGAGTAAACATGGTGACAGTATCAGTTGATCAGAGTAAACATGGTGACGGTATCAGTCTATCAGAGTAAACATGATGACAGTATCAGTTGATCAGAGTAAACATGGTGACAGTATCAGTCGATCAGAGTAAACATGATGACAGTATCAGTTGATCAGAGTAAACACGGTGACAGTATCAGCTGATTAGAGTAAACATGATGACAGTATCAGTCTATCAGAGTAAACATGGTGACAGTATCAGTTGATCAGAGTAAACATGGTGACAGTATCAGTCTATCAGAGTAAACATGATGACAGTATCAGTTGATCAGAGTAAACACGGTGACAGTATCAGCTGATTAGAGTAAACATGATGACAGTATCAGTTGATCAGAGTAAACATGATGATCAGAGTAAACATGATGACAGTATCAATTGATCAGAGACGGTGACAGTATCAGCTGATTAGAGTAAACATGATGACAGTATCAGTTGATCAGAGTAAACATGATGACAGTATCAGTTGATCAGAGTAAACATGATGACAGTTGATCAGAGTAAATACGGTGACAGTATCAGAGTAAACATGATGACAGTATCAGTTGATCAGAGTAAACAGTGACAGTATCAGCTGATTAGAGTAAACATGATGACAGTATCAGTTGATCAGAGTAAACATGATGACAGTATCAGTTGATCAGAGTAAACATGGTGACGGTATCAGTCTATCAGAGTAAACATGATGACAGTGTCAGTTGATCAGAATAAACATGGTGACAGTATCAGTCGATCAGAGTACACATGATGACAGAATCAGTTGATCAGAGTAAACTTGATGACAGTATCAGTTGATCAGAGTATACATGGTGACAGTATCAGTCGATCAGAGTAAACATGATGACAGTATCAGTTGATCAGAGTAAACACGGTGACGGTATCAGTCTATCAGAGTAAACATGATGACAGTGTCAGTTGATCAGAATAAACATGATGACAGAATCAGTTGATCAGAGTAAACTTGATGACAGTATCAGTTGATCAGAGTATACATGGTGACAGTATCAGTCGATCAGAGTAAATATGATGACAGTGTCAGTTGATAAGAATAAACATGGTGACAGTATCAGCTGATTTCGGTAAACCTGTCAAAATAAACTTTACTTGAATAGTACCGTTAGCACAGTGTATATAACTGAAAGGTTAGTGTTGGTATATTCTCTTTGATAATGTAGTCACGGGTCTCTCTCTCTCTCTCTCTCTCTCTCTCTCTCTCTCTCTCTCTCTCTCTCTCTCTCTCTCTCTCTCTCTTTATCTGTCTTTCACTTTCCCTCTCTCTCTCTGTCACACACACACACACACACACACACACCCCGACATCAACCATAAAAATCATCCTAACAACTTCCAACCCACTACAACTACAACAATTACAACAACTACCACAATTACCATAACTACCACCACTAACGAGGCCTTGAATATATAAAAAAAAAAAACCACCACCAATTGTGTAACTGGAGAATATATTTACCTAACGCCTCTGGTCGATGATTATTTGTGTACAGAGAAATATTGGTCACTGGTGTTTGGTGAGTCAGTAATATATTTATAAGTGGTAGTTGTGTGTGTGTGTGTGGGAGAGAGAGAGAGAGAGAGATACTAGAAACGAGCTCCACTGTATACCCCCTAAATAACTACTTTAAATCAGGGGAAAAATAATACACACACACACACACACACACACACACACACACACACACTACTGTTTTCCTATAAATATTTACCTAATCAGACAGCTTGTGTCTTTTTCAACGGCCTGTAGTATGTAATTATAGCAGCGTGTGTTGGTTCGGCCGCTAACTGTGACGTGAAGGGTGAAGTGTTACTCCCGTCTGTCTGTTTGTCTGTCTGTATTTCTGTCTGTCTGTCTGCTTCTCTGTCTGTCAGTCTATATGCGTGGCTAGCTCTGTTTATCTGCCTTTCCGTATGTGTATTTATTTATCTATCTATATGTCTGTCTATTCGTCTGTCTATTTATTTATCTATCTACATATCTGTCTATTCGTCTGTCTATTTATTTATCTATATACATGTCTGTCATTTGTCTGTCTATTTATTTATCTATCTACATATCTGTCTATTCGTCTGTCTATTTATTTATCTATCTACATGTCTGTCTATTCGTCTGTCTATATTTCTAATTATGTCTATTTATCTGTCTGGTTATCTATCTGGCTGTCTGTCTGGCTGGCTGTCTGTCTGTCTGGCTGGCTGTCTGTCTGTCTGTCTGGCTGTCTGTCTCTATTATATATATCTATACCATCTTTATCTCTCACTCTATAATTCTACATATCTCTCTCATTTAATCTCTCAAACTGTATAATATCTCCCAATTAATCTCTTATCAACACTATTATTTCCTTGTCAATTTATCGACGAATCGGTCCAACTATTTTTGTCCTCGTCTACCTACTGTATGTACTTTATCTCTCTATATGCATATCTATAACCTTATTTTTCTATCTAATTATCTCTATAGTTATCAATCTATAGATGTTTATCTGTATCTATCTAACTATCTATTTATTCATCTACCAATACTGTACTTAAATTACAAACTTAATAACCATGAAATCAAACTTTGGCTAAAAATTTTCGTTCTGTTTATCCCGTTTGTCAAATCCTGAGCGAGACTTTTCGTTTAATATTGTTGCCAGAATTCAGGGAATGGTTTGTTCGTGTCTAAACTACATCAATAAACAATTTTTTTTTTCTGAAGGGAACGTTTGAGCGCTCGTTTTAATGTGTAGCATTGACCTGTAGTACCTTTGGCTTTATGCCAGAGAGCACGGCAAGGGCATGACTGTAGTTATTTTGATGGGCTGACCTTGTGACCTTTAATGCTGATCCTTGGACTTCAGTGAGTTATATGTGGGATATAGCAATAGCATGCTTCCCAGATGGGCACTGTAAACGCTTCTGCGCTTCACCTTGCACAGGATGTAAGGGGGTGCCCAATAAACTAGCCCCCTCCGGGGCAATCTAAAAAAAAAATATATATATTGTCTAATAATAATAATAATAATAATGATAATAATAATAATAATAATAATAATAATAATGATAATAATAATAATGATAATAATAATAATTAATAATAATAAAAAAAAAATAAAATAATAATAATAATAATAATAATAATAATAATAATAATAATAATAATAATAATAATAATAATAATAAAATAATAATAATAATAATAAATAATAATAATAATAATAATAATAATAATAATAATAATAATAATAATAATAATAATAATAATAATAATAATAATAATAATATAAATAATACATTAATAATAATAATAATAATAATAATAATATATAATAATAATAATAATAATAATAATAATAATAATAATAGTAATAATAATAATAATAATAATAATAATAATAATAATAATGAAAAATAATAATAATCTCTCTCTCTCTCTCTCTCTCTCTCTCTCTCTCTCTGCACAACAACACGGAAGGGACATTAAAATACAGAACCCATTTGATATATCACCAGGTAGCGCCAGTAACCGTTCGTCATTAATAAACAGGTAATTAGCTTATTGCCAATCACTCCCCCAACATGACCTCACCTCAATGACTGTTCGGTAAAATATTCTGTGTTGTGATTGGCTGTCAAAATAATATATAAATGTTACTGACGTCTGTCTGAAATGTGCCTAAAAAGATAATCATGTTTTTAAAGTCGATATTTCCGTGGATTTTTTTTTTTACTATATTTGAGATGCAAGAACGTATTTAACTGGTACACTTAAGCTACGGTAGAGTGGTGGATTTTCAAAGAGTTTTACGATAATTTTCTCATAACTGAAGATGTATTATAATGTATCTTATCGGTTGAGTTAAACTAAAACCCAGAAATACTGATCATATCTTATGTTAGAATTAACCTAACTACAATTAATTACAGGTAAGTACATTTAACATTAATTACGGAACAAAAATTAAGCTTTAGACTCATTACCAATATAATCTACCTTAACGTTTGCTCATTAATTGGTGCTAAATGAACGTATTCTGATAAGGTAGAATTTCAATGTATTTTTCATTTAATTTTTTTTAGGTCATTTACACCGAGAATTTACCTGTGTTTTAATATTTTCACTTACGAGAAATATTCCTCATACGAACCTTTAATGATAGTCAGTCGGTCAGTCAGTCAATGAGACATACAGACGGACAGACATACAGGGAAACGGACGGACATATACACACGCAAACAGACAGGCAGACATACAGACAAACGGAGGGACAGACATACAGAAAAACAGACAAACAGACTGACAGGCAAACAGACAAACGGACGGACAGACATACAGGCAGACATACAAGCAAACGAAATGACGGATATAGAGACAAACGGACAAACAGACATACAGACAAATGGACAAACAGACATACAGACAAACGGACAAACAGACATATAGACAGAGGGAACACACACACACACACACACACACACACATAGAACTGACTTACGTACAGACATATCTTAGAAGAATTAATTAACATATCCACCAGCTCTTAAAAAAATATTAATTAGTGGCTTAAGGATAAAGGCTAATTAAACCAAGCTGAGCAATTAAGCTGAGTTAGGACTACGGACGTCTCTTCTGTTCGTCCGTCCGTCCGTCCGTTCGCTCGTTCGTCCGTGTGAACATTTAGAGGTGCGTTAGTAAGCTTTATATATGTCAGTCTTACGTGCCAGGCAAACTATCTGAGTCATTAACTGTCTGTCTGCCTGTCTGTCTGCCTGTCTTTCTGTCTGTCTATCTGTCTCTTTCTCATCAAGAAGAGAGACATTTAGACAGATAAACACACAGTCAGATAAAGAAAGTAACTCCAATGAATAGAGACAGACAGACAGACAGACAGACAGTTACTGAGTCAGAAAGAAATACCGATGAATAGACAGAGGGACAACAGACAGGCAGAAAATAACTCAATACACAGACAGACGGACAGACAAGAAGGCAAAAGGACATAGAAGAAAACTCCAATGAATAGACAGACAGACAGACAGACAGACATAAAAAATAACGTTAGACAGACAGATAGACAGACAGACTAAGAGACAGACAAAAAGGGTAAGTCTTTAATCCCGGCCTATCAGAGTAAAGAATATTCCTGATTGAATTCAAATTATTCCATTCAACTCCATGTACACGTGAACAGAGAGAGAGATTACTGTTTTTCTGTCTGTCTGTCTGTCTGTCTGTTTATCTGTCTGTCTTTCTGCCTGTCTGTCTAACGTGTTTTTCATGTCTGTCTGTCTGTCTGTCAGTGTGTCTGTCTGTCTGTCTGTCTGTCTGTCTCCTCTCTTTTTATCTACATCTCTCTCTACTTGGTCTATTTCTGTCTGTTTCCTAATCCTGTCTGTCTCTCTGTCTGTCTGTTTGTCTGTCTGTTTGTGTGTATGACGGACCTGTTATTATCCTGTGTGAGCAATTAGCTGACCCGAAGAGAGAGAGAAAGAGAGAGAGAGAGAGAGAGAGAGAGAGAGAGAGAGAGAGAGAGAGAGAGAGAGAGAGAGAGAGAGAGAGAGAGAGAGAGAGAGGAGAGAAAGAGAGAGAGAGACAAGTCACCAAGAAATTACTAATTCCTCCACCTGTCAATGGCACTCCTCTTAAGGCAATTAGCAGACCCCAAAGTTGTGTATTAAGGAGAAGGGAAGAATTGAGAGAGAGAGAGAGAGAGAGAGAGAGAGAGAGAGAGAGAGAGAGAGAGAGAGAGAGAGAGAGAGAGAGAGAGAGAGAGAGAGAGAGAGAGAGAGAAAAAGGGTGGGAGAAAAAGAGAAATATGTAATGATAAAGAGATAGAGAGGGAGGGAGAAAAAGAGAGATGTGAAAATAAGGGTAAGGAACAGAGAGATAGAGAAAGGAGTCAGAGGGAGAAAGAAGACAGAAAATGCATGAGGTAAATTAGAAAGAGAGAGAGAGTGTGTGGGCGATTAATTATGTGCAAGACGTCGTACAGAAGATATTTTTTTCTTCCTTCAACGAATTCACTAAATAATCTCTGTGTCACTCACTTTTCCAATCGAGACTTCAAATTATTCCTAGTAATTTAAAATCTAAAAAATCAAGGCATTATCGATTGTCACATATATTGACGAATCAGCTAAGAGGTTTATGATCAGTGTATGTCATGGTAGTACATGTGGTTCCCGTGACCGTACAGTGTACAGTATATTGTACTAATCAGGTTGAGTACATAGTGAGAGGAGTTTTGTGTATATAGGAAGGAGTAGACACACACAAACACACACACACAAACACACACACACACACACACTATACTACTACTACTTTGCTGTCACTCGGAATTGAGTATGACGATCATCCAGCTATGAGACAATAGCATGAGGTATTAAGGATGTCACCTTCGTTGGTGAGTTCTGAGGTGATTAAAGAGGCCGATTCGGGACCGGCAGGGTAGTTCACGGATGTTGCAAAGGTGGGGGGGATACATCCAATGCGGGAGGGGCGGCGGCAGCGTCTTTCCGGCGTTGGCGCTTGTCTGCTTCGTTGCAGTCTGGCGAACTCGAAAGTATTGACACCGTCTCGCGTGGTGATCCTCCAAGCGTTACGGTGTTGAGTGATCGTCTCTCAGGTGAGGGGGTCGATTTGGCACTTTTTCAGGTTTGTCTTAAGACTATCCTTATACAATTTTCAGTTGCCCACCGACGTTACGTTTACTATTCGTTAGTGTGACTGTAATGTAGCTGCTTTGGAAGTCTACAGTCGTCCATGCGGGTAACATAGCCAGTCCAGCGTAGTTGTTCATGGACAATGGCAGCCTCTATGCTCCTACAGTTTGTGTCAGCAAGAATACTGACATCTGTTCTCTTGTCTTCCCAGCGAACTCGGAGGATGGAACGTAGACTACGTTGGTGAAAGTATTCAAGTGCCTTGAGGTGCCTCCTGTATGTGAACCATGTCTCACTGCCATATAGTAGGGTGGGGAGGACCACTGCTCGATATACGTGCAGCTTTGTAGATAATTTAAGCTCCCTAAACCCGAGGACACGGTTTCGGAGACTGCCAAAGGCTTGAGATGCACATCAGATCCTATGCTGAATCTCTTCATCGATGTCCACGGTGGTGGACAGGTGGGAGCCGAGATACCGAAAGTGGGTAACATTATAGAGGGTAGTACCGTTAAGCTGGATGGATGGTGGAGGTGTGTCTCAACCAGGGGCAGGCCGAAATAGAATCTGAGTCTTACGTAGATTCACCTCAAGGCCGAAGTGTGCATACGCATCTGCGTAAGTGTTTCAGGATCTCCTGTAGGTCGCGTTCAGTGTGAGCATACTGAAGTTCAGTAATGGAAGCTGCCGACACCTTTGTTCCGCGTGGAGTCGTCTTATGTTGAAAAGACCCTTCATCCTGCACTCGCTGTCCACCCCGCCGGCTAAATTGGCACTGGCACGAGTAAGGAAGGCAGCCAAGAAAATGGAAAAGAGAGTTGGTGCCAATACACACCCTTGTTTAACACCTGTTTGATGGGGAAGAACTCAGACTTGGTTCCATTGTGCAGGACACTACACACACACACACACACACACACATACCTTTACATACATGCATACATACATACATACATACATGCATACATACATACATACATACATACATACAATGTTTGTTAAAGATAGGTAAAAGTAGAGACAGTAATTAATTAAAAATTTCCATGAATGCGTTAAGATGTAAATGTTCTTGAAGCTGTTGATGAAGTAATTATAAACTCCTGCGCCGCTGTTAATAAATAAACGTTACCTTGACACAAATTAGAAATAAATTACCTTGAAGGCTCTAGTTACAATACGTACTCAATTTTATCAAAGCACGAGGTAAGTTAGGTATGGCACTATTATTGGCACGTTTCACACTGTACAGGCATTCAGCACTACATAGCCATTTTGCAAATATAGGCATTTGGCACTGTTGGGAGGTTTGCAGTACTGTAAGTTGGCACCACAATATTATAGGCATTTGGCACTGCTAGCATTTCAGCAACTATTATAGGCATTTTTAGCACTGTTATAGGCAGGATTAGGCACTGTTATAGGCATGTTTGGCACCGTTATATGCATTTTTGTCACTGTTATAAGGAGGTTTGGCACTGTTATAGGCATTTTTGGCACTATTATAGGCATTTTTAACACTGTTATAGGCAGGATTGGCACTGTTATAGGCAATTAGCAATGTTAGAGTGCATTTTGGCATTGTTATAGGTATTTTTTGGCATTTTTATAGGGAGGTTTAAATTCTGTTATAGGCATGTTTGGCAATCGTTAGCAGGCATTTTTGACATTGTTATAGGAGGTTTTAGCAATTGTTATAGGCATTTTCATAATTGTTATAGGCATTTTGGAACTGTTATAGGAATTTTGGCATTTTATAGGAGGTTTGGTACCATCAAGCTAATATTTGGCAACTGTTATAGCATTTCTGGCATTGAATATGAAGGTTTGGGCAACCGTTACAGGCATTTTTGGCAACTATTATAGCATTTTACACTGCTATAGGCAGGATTGGCACCGTTACAGGCATTTCGACACTGTTATAGGGAAGTTTGCACCGTTACAGGCATGTTCTGACACTGTTATAGGCACTTGAAAGGACAATCATAGGAGTTTTGCACTGTTACAGGTATTTTTGGCACTATTATAGGCATTTTAGCACCGGTATAGCAGGATTGGTACCGTTTAGGCATTTTTGGCACCGTATATAGGCATTTTTAAGCAGCTATAGCATTTTGGCATTGTTATAGGAAGGCTCATAACTGTTATAGGCATTTTTGGCACAGTTATAGCAGGATTGGCACTGTTATAAGCATTTTTGACAATGCTATAGAGGTTTGCAATGTTACAGGCATTTTTGACTCTGTTATAGGAGCTCTAAGCACCGTTATAGGCATTTTTAACAGTTATAGCAGGATTGGCAACTGTTAATTTACATGTTTGGCATTGTTATTGGGAGGTGTAACTATTATAGGCATTTTTGGCACAGTTATAGGTGATTGGCACTGTTAATGGCATGTTTGGCACTGTTATAGGCATTTTTGGCACCGTTATTAAAGTGTAAACGCTTATATACACATTTTTGCACCATTATAGCATTTTTACCTGTTATAGGCAGGATTGGCCATAACCGCTATAGGCATGTTTGACACTGTTATTAGAAATGGCAATGACATAGGCAAGCACCATTATATGCATTTTAGCACCGTTATAGGTAGTGGATTGGTACTACTATAGGCATGTTTAAACCCACCGTTATAGGCATTATGGCACCCTTTACAGGCAGGATTGGCAAGTGTTATAGGCATTTTGGCACCATTATTAGCACGCTTGTCACTGTTATAGGCATGTTTGGCACTGTTATAAGCATTTTGGGATCATTATTGCACGTTTGACACCGTTACAGGCATGTTTGGCATGTTACACATTTTGGCACTGTTATTGAGAGTTTAAGCACCGTTACAGGCATTTTGGCATTATTACAGGCATTTTTAGCACTGTTATAGGCATTTTTGGCATTGTTATCAGAGGCTTGGTACCGTTATAGCATTTTGGCAACTATTATATGCATTTTAGCACTGTTAAGAAAGCAGGATTGGCACCGCATAGGCATGTTTGGCAATAGCCACAGTCATTTTGGCACTCTTATGCAATTTACCTAGCACCGTTATAAGCAATACGTAAACTGAATGCATACTGA
>NW_024733729.1:0-12286 GCF_018991925.1 Homarus americanus | reverse complement strand
AAGTATACATTGGACACAAATGACTTAGTACATCATAAATTGGTGGTTTAACAAAAGCCCTCATTAGAGAAAGGTGAAGGAGCACACAGTGAACATACAGATTAATGTTTGCACGCATAGATCATGTAAGGTGAGGTGTTGAACACCAGACACGTAGTGTAATAACTCCCTCACAGATGGCGTTATGAGGGGCCTGAGGATGTAGCAGTTACCTCACAGATGGTGTTATGAGGAACTTCACATGATGATGCTGTAGCAAAACATTCACTACGTGGTGTCGTAGCATCTTGGGGACACCACGTGGTCCACATGACTCACTCATTCAAGTGGGTGAGGTGTGGTCCCAGGCCTCTCTATCGTGGAGTCTCAGGGGAAGTATAACCGGGTACCTGGGACCTCACTGTGTGAAGGTGGTTAGCTAGCTTGGGTAAGACTCAACTGCCGAGGTGTTTTTCACTGAGTTAAGCACTGTTCACCACTATTCATCACTGGTTCCATTCCTTTGCCAAATGAGATAGTACCTTATGGCAAGAACTTGTTGATAGTCCGGTGGGGAGGAGGGTTCAGGGGAGTGAGTTGGTATGGGCCAACATATAAATAATAATAATAATAATAATATTTAACGGTTTATTGAAAGAGCTTGGCAGCCAGAAGGCTGAAAATATACAGTTACATATTTGGGGAATGGGTTACGAATTACAAATAATATACAAGTAACATGAGTGACACAAATAAGACATATAATAACTAGCTGGGGAAAAGCTCAAACTACAGTTCATTTCAACATAGTGACAGTGCAAGGAGTAGTGTTTACTGGGAGTGAGTACACTGATTTATTACAAGTTATCGATAATTTTTACAATGGTTGGGACTGGGCTGTTCTTATAGCGATCAGTTCGTGCACGTATGGGCTGGGCTGGATGCGGTTGTGGTGTCAAAGAGCAATTCTCGGACTAGGGATCTCAGGTGGTAGTAGGAGCCGGTGTCAGGGATGGTGTAGAAGCTTCTTACCAAATTTGCAGATGAGGTCGTGGTGATGGTCAGTGAGAGTCTAAAGGGTCAGTGTGTTGAGCGCTTCTTGATATGTGGAGTAGGAAGGGTAGAGAATAATCTTGCATGGCCTCTTTTGCACTTTTTCGAGGTGTTTACGTTGTGTGGCATTTAGGGAGGAAGACCAGGTGGAGGAGGCATAGGTGAGCTTGGGTAGTATGAATGTTGTGTAAACACTGAGGAGCTCGTGTGCAGGACCACCGAGGGACTTGAGTCGGCGTAGGAGGTGGAGACGGAAACTGGAGGATTTGATAACTTCACTGACGTGTGGTTTCTAATTTAGTTTGTTGTCTATATGTATGTGTGTGTGTGTGTGTGTGTGTGTGTGTGTGTGTATATACTACTGTACTTTTTAGATCCTCCTACGCAACCTAACCTATTATAGTTAAGTATAGTAGGCTATACACTATTTTGTTAGTATGTGTTATAAAATGAAATTGCATGTTATTATTATTAATATTATTATTATTAATATTATTATTATTATTATTATTAGTAGTAGTATTATTATTATTATTATTGTTATTATTATTACATGCTAATATAATACAAAGTTGCCTGCCAGATTTCCTCAGAGATGGGAGGAGCACATTGGCGGCGGTGTTGTTTATACTCCGCCCGATTACTGATTCCTATTCACCGAGCCAGAGCTGGCGGGCGGCGTGTTATGTGCCACGTTTTGTTTCCCATTGGGCGTACCGCTCAGCTGGGGAGTAGGAGATTTCATAAAAAGAAAGTTTGAGTGGAGAGCACACCTTTTCCTTCACATACAGTTATCTTAGACCATCTACTAGTATAATAGTTAGCACAAAAATACTCTACACTCTTTCTAGGTTATTGTTATGTTGTTTTTTTTTTTTTTGACTTCTCATCAGATTGTGCATTCAACTAATATACACTATTAGTGTGTTTATTATTATGTTTTATAGTATTATTTCGTATAATATTGGGTATCACAATTATAGTCACTAATATACACTATTAGTGTGTTTATTATTATGTTTTATAGTATTATTTCGTATAATATTGGGTAACACAATTATAGTCACTAGTATAGTTTATTATTGGGGTTTATAGCAGTTTGTGGTCTAATAGTATCATGCTTTATGAGTGGTGTTCTATGTAGTGATGATTAGGCAATAAAATATGCTTTGGGTGTTTATAGCAGTTTTTGTGGTCTACTAGTATCATGCTTTATGGGTGGTGTTCTATGTAGTGATGATTAGGCCATAAAATATGCTTTTGGTTTATTGCTAACAAAATATACTTTGATCTACCGCTGTCGTGCAAAACATGGTGAAACTTACATACACCGTTAATAAAGTATTCATGGAAGAAGAAGAAGAAGAAGAAGAAGAAGAAGAAGAAGTACGAGGTAGAATTGTGGAGGGAATGAACAGTGAGACAATGTAAAGCCTCCGGGATGGCGGCAGCGTTTCTGTTATTAATATATAATAAGACAATAGGAAAATATGTTGTTGTCTCTACCTGTATTATTACCTTTGCGATAGCATGGTTCAATTTTGGGAGGACATAGGAAGGAGCAGGAGGTTAGGAAGGGATTTGTAGTGGGAGAGATAGTGTCTGTGATCCTCAGGTCACCACTCCTCGGATTGTGTCAGTTCAAGTTTAGAAGCTCCAACAACTTTCCCTGAATACGAATTGGCAACCTTTCGATTTACAACAGGTACCTACTTACTGCTACAGTAGGTAGGTGAACAGGGACCAAGGGGGCTAGGAAGAGTGTCCAAACAACTTGCTCCTGCCTGCCTGTGTGATGTAGTCGTGGCCAGAATTAGGTTAGGATACAGACACATCTGGCTAGTTAGTAACGCTGTACCCATACCGGAACACTCAGCATGTAAACTTGGTGATACACCTTTAAAGCACTACTATATTATTGAATGTGACACTGTCAAAGACTTCAGGCCACCTCCCTTATTGTATCTTGAACTATGTCATTACTTCATTGAGGACATTACATTCTTGCTGTTTATCCCAAATTGGCTAGCTAGCCCACACTGATTAGTCTACAATTACAATATGACTCCAATGTATGCTGCTGGTAAATGTGTACTGTCAATGAACCAGAGTGAAAATAAGGTCGCCTCCCTTGCTGCTGCTGCTAAAGCTGCTGCTGCTTCTTGCGCCCTTCTAAGTCCCGTTTAAGTCCCCCACCCCAGGCCCCCGCAGTACCCCTTCACATCTACACCATTCAAAAACATTTACACTCAATTTGCACAGAGTGTTATCCTGCAAAACGTTGATGTCGTATATTTCTCTCTTTAAGTGATATCCTGTGGCTCCGAAAGGAGCCTGTTTGGTTAGGTTGTCTTGTGTGAACGAACCTTGGGTTCTTATTTCTTCTCTGTCTTCTTGGGGAGGAGCACAGCTTGGATGTTAGGAAGGACACCCCCTTGGGCAATGGTGACTCCAGACAGGAGATTGTTCAGCTCCTCGTCATTGCGAATGGCAAGCTGAAGATGACGCGGGATAATGCGGGTCTTCTTGTTGTCGCGGGCGGCGTTACCGGCCAGCTCGAGCACTTCTGCTGCCAGGTACTCCATGACGGCTGCAAGGTACACAGGGGCACCTGCACCAACACGCTCAGCATAGTTGCCTTTACCGGTGGATCTACCGAACTAGGTCCAGCCTAGAACAGGACTTTGCCTCCCTTGCCGCGTCCTGACATGTTGCTGCTGCTGCTTTTCGTGATAGGAGTTAAATTTCCGCCCGCCACCTTGGTCTTTTATACCAAGCTCAGGATCAGGCCAGGTGGCCGTCTCGCGGACCCAACCAATGTAAGAGAGCCGTAGCTGCAGCCAGTCTGATCCTGGGCGGCCCGCTCGGTATATAAGGAAAAGTTAGTCGGGCCAGTTTTCAATTCTCTCGCTCCGCGCCACGAGTAACTGTGCCGCCATGCCTCCCAAAACTTCCGGAAAGGCTGCCAAGAAGGCTGGAAAGGCCCAGAAGGCCATTGCCAAGGGTGACAAGAAGAAGAAGCGCAGGAGGAAGGAAAGCTACAGCATCTACATCTACAAGGTACTGAAGCAAGTGCACCCCGACACAGGAGTCTCCTCCAAAGCTATGTCCATCATGAACTCTTTCGTGAACGACATCTTCGAGCGCATCGCTGCCGAGGCTTCCCGCCTGGCGCACTACAACAAACGCTCACCATTACAAGTCGGGAAATCCAGACAGCTGTCCGACTCTTGCTGCCCGGTGAACTGGCCAAGCATGCCGTGTCTGAGGGCACCAAGGCTGTCACCAAGTACACCTCTTCCAAGTAAGAGGTTACTTGTGCACAACAAACACGCCATCCCACTACTACAACTTAATCGGCTCCATCGGAGCCACAGTTACATGTTAAAGAGACAGTTACCGACAGTGATATATTGAGAGGGAAATAAAAAAAAAAAAAAATTATAATAATCTGCATTCTCTATTGGCGTAGAAACCGGACTAAATCGAAACATAATAAATAAATAAATAAATTCTGCGTGGAGTACTTTTACACCCACTGCAAAGTGACATACATGGAGTGTGTTTGGGCTTCATTTCATGTTTGCAGCACGCCTATTTCATGTAAACAATTTATTTTATTTTATTGTATTTTATTGTATTTTATTTTATTTTATTTATTTATTTACTTACTTATTCTTTATATATTTATTTGTTACTAGCTCTTGTTTGTTGCACCCACCCACCTCCCGAATTGATGACCTACTATACATTCGTGCCTGCACGAATGTTACCAACTTACCGTTAGGCGATTTGGGTAACCGAAATTAACGCTCTCCTACCACCAACCATTTCGATTGTCATGACAATTATCTTCAGAACAGTTCTTTGGCCCTGAGAAGGGCCGAGTTATCGATGTCTGGTAGGTTTTGTTGTGCTTTTTCTTTTTCCCCAAGGAAGAGGACTTAAGCACGCTCTCCGCGGATGCGCCGGGCCAGCTGGATGTCCTTGGGCATGATGGTAACGCGCTTGGCGTGAATGGCACACAGGTTGGTGTCCTCGAAAAGACCCACCAGGTAAGCCTCAGAGGCTTCCTGCAGAGCCATGACGGCAGACGACTGGAAGCGCAGGTCAGTCTTGAAATCCTGGGCGATCTCACGCACCAGGCGCTGGAAGGGCAGCTTCCTGATGGGTAGCTCTGTGCTCTTCTGGTAACGACGGATCTCACGAAGGGCGACGGTTCCGGGCCTGTAACGATGGGGCTTCTTGACACCACCGGTGGCTGGGGCGGACTTGCGAGCTGCCTTGGTGGCAAGCTGCTTCCGTGGAGCCTTGCCTCCAGTGGACTTGCGGGCAGTCTGTTTAGTACGGGCCATCTCGACGACGAAATAGTCAATACGGGCGGCCCGGTTGTTTGTTGTTGTATAGATTGTCGGACCGTAGTCCGACACGGGCCTTTGCCTATAGGCGGCCCGTTTGGTGGTTCCGGCTGGAGCTCCAGGAGCAGCCAGACCGGATTGGGATTGGAGGTGGTCCCACCTGCAGATTGGAGGGGTACTGCAGGTTGCAAGTGTGAGCGGACCCCCGATCAGTGGACGCTTACCACCGGCCCCCACTCTTGGACGTGGTCAGCCTCGGAGTGGCGCGCCCCCCGAACTGGGGTCCGCACTTGCTGGGAGAGGATGCTTTCTAAGCTATCTGGGTGGTGGGTATCGTGTGATGACCCGGAGTAGGTGGTGAATGTGGTCTGTATGGGCCTTTCGGGTTAGAGTGGCCGCTGGTGTTGTGTGTGTTTCTTGGGAGAGTTGAGTTCTGTCTCGGAGGCTTTGTGTGACCTCGCAATCGAGGAGATAGTGTTCAAGTGGGTTGGCTGCTGGCTCCTGACAGTAGGTGCATTCCATGACGTCGTTTCCGATCATCTGCCAGGAGCACTTGTACCCTAGTCGTAGTCGGTGAAGGCTGACTTGGGTTTGTCTTGGAGTTTTCTTGTCTGCGAAAGGTGGTTCCCCTTTTGTGGCCGCCAGGTACCATTTGGCTGATTGGGAACCAGCGTTGAGTGCGTGAAGGAAGCTCTTTTTGATGTGGAGCTTGGTAGTCTTTCTGAGGTGATTCTTGATCTGTTGCACACTTGCTGGAACTTGGAAGTGTACGCTACTGGAGCGTGTAGCTGCCTTGGCTGCTTCGTCTGCCACGTCGTTTCCTCCAATCCCTACATGACTGGGAATCCAGTGTAAGACGACTGGTCGGTTTTGGCTTTGGAATTCCTGTAGCTGTGCGAGGATCGAGGTGATGATGTGGACGTTGTCTCTTGGTTGACTGTGTTGCAGCGCCTGCGTGGCCGATTTCGAGTCCGTGTGAATTATGACGGACTTGTTGTGTTGTGTTGCAGCGTGTTGTAGGGCCTTTGAGATTGCTACCAGTTCTGTTTGTAGGGTGGAGCAGTCGTTGGAAAGTCTCCATTTGAGGGTCTGACCTTGGGTGTAGAAGGCCGCTCCGGATCTGTGATGTTTTGGGTCCACCGAGCCGTCTGTGAAGTATGATGCTGCATCAGCCGGTGTCTCGGTGGCTATGGCTTGGAGAGATATTTTTTTCAGGTCCTCCTTCTGGAGGTTGGCTTTACTGTCGCCGAGGTCGGTGAATTTGAGTGTGGCTGGTGGAGGGCTCCATGGTGGAGGAACAGTGTAACCATTGTCTCGTGTGTCTTGGTTGTTCTTGACGAGTGTTTCTGCTTGCAGGTGTCGGATGACCTCGCTTGCCTCGTGCGACCAGGTGGCCCCTCGCACTCTGTGGTCGAGGTGGAGGGAGGCCCTGATTCGAATCTTGGCAGCTGTGGGCTTGTCTGCTCTGCAGATTTTGGCGAGGAGACCGGCTGTCACCTGCTTGACTCGTACTGCCAGGGGTGGTAGCTCGGTTTCCATTTGCAGATTGCAGATTCTGGTCCACATGGGTGCTCCGAGCATGGTCCTGAGAGCATTGTTTTGGATGACTTCTAGCTTAGCTATTTGGTCTTCTCTCAGTCCAATGAGTGCTGGAGCACTGTAATCTACCAGCGATCTGATGGCGGCTGTGTAGTAGGCTTTGAGCACATGAAGGTTTGCTCCTGCGGATTTGCTGGTGAGCAACCTCATTATATTGTGTCTGCTCTTCGTCCTGTGCCTGAGATACTCGAGTTGCGGCTTGAAGGTGAGTTTCTGGTCAAACCAGATTCCAAGACACTGGTGGGCGTTGGTCCAGACTACCGGCGTGTTTTGTATGGAGAGCGTCTTGTCTGGTGTGTCTGTGCAGATGGCCATCGCTTTCGACTTGGCTGGATTTATCTTGAGTCCAAGTCTGTTGCACTCCTCTTCTATAAGTTGGAGTGCGTGTTGCGTGTTGGCTAGTCTGTTCGATCCTCTTACTATAAGCTGTAAGTCGTCTGCATAGCATAGGAGCTTGGCTGTTTGTCTGAAAGGAAGTTTGACTAGATTTTCCATCAGGACGTTGAACAGCATTGGACTGAGGATGCCTCCTTGTGGGGTTCCGTTTTCATGGACCCTGTAGCTTGAGGTTGCTCCCTGAAAGCGTACTCGTGCTTCTCTCTGTGTGAGGTAGTTCTGGATCCACCCCAGCAACCTTCCTTTGACGCCTTTTTCAGCGAGCGTCGTTGTAATGGCCAGTGGATTTGCTAGTTCGAAGGCTTTCTCCAGGTCGAGGATGACCACCAGAGCTGGTTTGTAGTCCACTGTGCTGAGTATCTCGGCGATGTTGTTGCCTATGCCGGTGTTCTCGGTGTAAGCAAAGATGTGAGGGTGTGGGCTGCCTACTTTCCACTTGAGTCGGTTGAGAGCCATTCTTTCTCCCGTCTTCGCTATGCAGCTGAGAAGGGAGATGGGCCTCGGTTTGTCTGGTTCTCTGGGCTTCGGAATGGGCTGTATATCTGCCCTCTTCCATTCCGGTGGGAGTCTTTGTGCTGTCCACGAAGCATTGATGGTTTGCAGCAGAGCCTCGTGTCCGGCTGTACCGGCATGAGAAAGCATGGAGTAGGTTATCCTGTCGGCCCCTGGAGCTGTGTCCTTGCTTCGTTTTAGCGACTTCTGGAGTTCTTGCTGGTTGAATGGTCTGTCAGTGTCATCTTCACTGTTGCAGGCCTCTTCGATCATCTGGAGTCTGACCTGTCGCAGACGCCGTTGTGTCTCCTCCGCCTGTCTCGGGAGGTTCTTCGTTGCTGCTCGGTCAGAGAACAGTTTTGCAAGTCTCTCGGCTTCCTCTTCTGGGTTGGGATGAGTTGGTGGTGGTGGTGTTGCCTTCCCAGATGCCCGTCGGATCTGGGCCCACATCTTGCCAAGGGTGGTGTGCTCGTTCAGTTCGGAGCACCACTTGAGCCAGCTTGCGTTTTTAATTTCTTCCTTCTCTTCCCTGGTATCCTTGACTATGACTTGCAGGAGATGTCTGTTTGTTGCCGTGGGATGTCTCCTGTAGTTTCTTCGGGCCATGTTCACTCTGTGGTTGAGTTCTTTCACCCTGGGACAGTAGTACCAGTAATCATTGTACTGTCTTGATGTGGGTTTTGTTTTTGGGATAGCCTCTTCTGCTGCTAGGTGAAACGCCTCGACCAATTGGTGGTGGAGGGTTGTCTCATCCGCGGGTGCTGCGCCGGCCGGCTGTGATTTTTCGCGCCACTTAGCCAGGTGTTTCTTGAAGAGTCCCCAGTCTGCCTTTTGAGTGTTGTATCTCCATCTCAGGGGGGGTGGAGTGGGGAGTTTGTTCACCTTCAGCGTTGTTAGGGTGGCGAAGTGGTCACTGGTCAGCGTGGGGTGTATCTGCCAGGAGGCCGAAGGCTGTAGTGCACTGGAGACGAAGGTTAGATCTAGCCTTCCTCCCCTAGTGTGGGTGGGCTCTCCGGTGTTCAGGAAGCAGATCTCGGGTGTATCTTGAAAGGTGGTGTATAGGTGTAGGCCGTCTTCATTTGTGGGGCTTACCGAGCTTAGGAAGGGATGATGTGCATTGAAATCCCCTCCTATGAGTGTGGCGTGGTCAGCGGCCGAAGCAAATAATTGAGTCACCTCCAGTGAGCCCCTTGGGTTCTTGTAGATGTTGTGAACAGTTAATTCCCGTTCTTGGAGGGTTACTTTGACAGCCTGTGTCTCGATGTTTTCCCCACATGGAAATTGCTGCGTGACCTCGGAGGAGGGTATGCTTGACTTGACCAGGATCATACATCCTCTTGTTGACGCCTGCGTGAAATGCCTCCTGTATGTCTTGTAACCACTGAATTTGAAACAGTGGTGTTCTTGTAGAAGTGTTTCTTGTAGGAGTATGATGTCAAGCTTGTCCTTGGCTGCTGCTTCTTGTAGGAGGTGTTTCTTGTTTTTGATGCCCTGAGCATTCCATGTTAGGATGTTCAGGGTGCTGACGTTCTCCACCACTGTTTCATCGGGGACTTCTGGTGGTCCTCGATGGAGATGTCCAAGTTCGATTCCAACTGAATCAGGTCCATGTCTTCGTGTTCTGTGGTTTTTGCCTTCTGGGCCGTGGTTCGGTTCAGGGGAGTTGAAACGTCCAGTTTCTTTCTGGGAGCTGTCGGTATCTTGGGAGCTGTCGGTGTCTTGGGTTCTCTGGTGGCCTTCTTCGGTGTAGAGTGTAACTCGGCTGTTACTCGTGTGCGGACCGGCGTGGCTTCCTCCACTGAGGTGGCTGGAGCTGTGGCGACTTGCCCGAGGACGCTCCCCATGAGTATTTGGAGCTGTGTGGGTTGGATCTTGTGGCCCAGTAGTCCGGCTAGGCCCTCCGCGAAGGTCGTCAGTACATTGGCTAGGTCTGATATGTGTATCATTCCTTCTGGTGCCTTGGTGTGTGCTTCTTTTGTCTTTCTCGTGGTTGTCGTTCTCTGCTGCTTGGGTAGCTGAGGTGTGGCTGTAGTGAGGCCAGGAAACTGGGCTGCACTTTGGGTGTTGACTGGCTGAGGAGGTTGTCTTTGTTGTTTGGGCCTTTGGGTTCCCCACACGAAGGTACTTGGTGGGGCTGGTGTGTAGGCGGTGGGGGCCGGTCTTGCTGCTGGTCGGTTTGCCTGGACCCTCTTTGTTCTCTCGGAGCATCCAGGATTCCAGGCGTGGTGTTTGCCCCCGCAGTTGGCACACTTGGGGGCACTTTTTTCCCCATTTTTCAGCTTGGTGAGGCAGGACTGTGTGCCGTGCTTCTGTGCGCAGACTGCGCAGATTTCCCTGTACGTGCACCTTGTCTGATGGTGCCCGTATTTCTGGCATCTGAAGCATCGCAGGGGCTCTGGGACGAAGAGCCTCACTTCGTAGATCCCCCAGGTTTTGAGGTCTATGGTGCTGGGGGGTGAGCCGTAGTGCGTTATGAGGACTTGTTTCGTGGTGGCCGTCTTGTCGGACAGGGGAGAGCATCTCTCGGCTTTTAGGATCTTCGGGTGGTTCTCCAGGGGTTCGAGAGGTAGTTCCTTTGGGTACCGGAGGACTACCGACTTCATCAGTTTCTGGGCGGGGTCTAGCTTGGTTGAAGTAATGGTGGTGGTGTTTTGTAGGTAAGTGTCGAGGGTGGTGGCGGAGTTCTTGTCTTTGGGGTGAACGATCATCTCCCCCCTTTAGGTTGGGCCGCACTGAGAACTTGGCCAGTGGGTTTTGCTTTTCCATCTCTGTGACGGCGGCATATGTTGTTTTTGCGTCCGTTTTCGTGATCCGGAATTTTGGCAGTGTCGTTGGAGGTGAGCTGGTGGTGGTGATGGGTGCCTTGGGGGCTGCTTGACGGCAATCGTTTCCCGAAAGGGCACGTCGGCGTTTCTTATTTTCTACCTTCGTCCAGTTGTCCTCAGTAGCGGTAGCAGTGGTGGTGGTGGTGGAGGTGGTGGTGGTGGTGGAGTTGTTGGAGGTGGTGGCAGAGTTCCTGCTTTTCAGGGCTTCGTTGAAGGCGCGTAACTGGTCTGCTTTCTCTGTGCGAAGCCTGTCGTGGTTCGGGTCGTCAGGTTGGCGGTTCAGGCGGGGGTCGCGGTTAGGAGGGCGTACGCGCTCCATAACCGGGTTGTTGTTGTTTTTTTTTTTTATTTTTTTTATTTTTTTATTATTAGATCCTACCTATTCCGGTTGAGTAAAATGCAGAGGAATTACAGCACCCCCCACTGGCTGGTGGTCGTAGAGTGGTTCCTGAGCTTCTCTCCCGGAGCCCCGTTGGGGAAGCCTACTTCCTAGTGTATGTGACTGCTCACTTATAGACGTGAGCTAAGTGTGCCTATTTGGGAAGGATAAGGATTGCTACCCTCTTTCCAGGTGGACCCGCACGATCACGGTTTTCCTGGAAAGACTCGGCTGGGGAGGGTTTTGCTCCGACCCCCTTTCGTGTTCACAATCTCTTGGGAGGGAGGTGAACAGTTACAGGGGGGACCGCAGGACGAATACACTTTTGAGGGTGCAGGTCCCTAGGCCAGAGCGAAAAAGGAAAAATAGTAGTAGAAGGAAAAGAGCTCAAACCACGCCGGGAATATCGCGCTATAACTGCTCTCCAGCTGGAGTGTGGGTCACTCACACCACCAGTGGGGAGGGCAAGCTAATGCTCGATAAACCGAGAACGCTCGTGAGTTGTTGTGGGCGATAACAGTCGTGGGTGGTCCGGTCCGGGAAGATGGCCAACAATGGCACAAGGGAGAGGGCGGTCTTCAAAGTTCCGGGTCCAGCAGGAGGTCTTGTTGAGAGGTCTTCTTCGTTCAGGAGCGATGTGATAAGTGGCGGCCCGGCAGGCGGGCGGGCTTATATACAGACATTCTCCACCTCAGTGGCCACCTCATTGGCCACGAGTGCCGCATGCGTCATCCGCAAGCTACGCCCCACCTCCAAGAGGGAGGGACGGCCTTGGATGAACGATACTACCGCTGCGTCCACAGCACGCCACCTACTCCCACCAAACCGTGGGCGAAGCCACACCAGGACCACCTGTAGTAGCAACCACAACAACATGACTGGACGAGGCAAAGGAGGCAAGGGACTTGGAAAGGGTGGCGCCAAGCGTCATCGTAAGGTGCTTCGTGACAACATCCAGGGTATCACCAAGCCCGCCGTTCGTCGTCTAGCTCGGCGTGGAGGTGTTAAACGTATATCCGGCCTCATCTACGAGGAGACCCGCGGCGTCCTCAAGGTGTTTCTGGAGAACGTCATCCGTGACGCCGTCACCTACACCGAGCACGCAAAAAGGAAGACCGTCACCGCCATGGATGTGGTGTATGCCCTGAAACGGCAGGGCCGCACCCTTTATGGTTTTGGTGGTTAATCAACCTGATGGACGGGCG
>NW_024733728.1:65000-74891 GCF_018991925.1 Homarus americanus | reverse complement strand
GTCATCACTATAGAGAGAACACTGTGTCGTCATCACTATAGGGGGGAGAACACTGTGTCGTCATCACTCTAGGGGAGAACACTGTGTCGTCATCACTATAGGGGAGAACACTGTGTCGTCATCACTCTGGGGGGAGAACACTGTGTCGTCATCACTCTAGAGAGAACACTGTGTCGTCGCTCATCACTATAAACACTGTGTCGTCATCACTATAGGGAGAACACTGTGTCGTCATCGCTATAGGGGGGCTGCTGTGTCGTCATCAGAGAACACTGTGTCGTCATCACTCTAGGGGAGAAACCACTGTGTCGTCATCACTATAGGGGAGAACACTGTGTCGTCATCACTCTAGGGGAGAACACTGTTTCGTCATCACTCTAGGGGAGAACACTGTGTCGTCATCACTCTAGGGAGAACACTGTGTCTGTCTGGCATCACTCTAGGGGGAGAACACTGTGTCGTCATCACTATAGAGGCTGCTAATGTCGTCATCTTAGGGGGTAGAACACTGTGTCGTCATCCTCCCTGCTGAAACCTGTGTCGTCATCACTCTGGGGGAGAACACTGTGTCGTCATCACTATGGGGAGAACCTGTGTCGTCCATCACTATAGGGGGGAGAACACTGGCGTCATCACTCTAGGGGAGGAGCACTGTGTCGTCATCACTCTGAGGGGGAGGAGACACTGTGTCGTCATCACTATAGGGAGAACACTGTGTCGTCATACTCTGGGGAGAACGCAGTCATCACTATAGGGGAGAACACTGTGTCGTCATCACTATAAGGAGAACACTGTGTCGTCATCACTATAGAGAGCCTGTGTCTCGTCATCCTCTAGAGAGAACACTGTCGTCATCACTCTAGAGAACACTGTCGTCATCACTCTAGAGAGGGAACACTGTGTCGTCATCACTCTAGGGGAGAACAGTGTGTCGTCATCACTCTGGGGAGAACACTGTCGTCATCACTCTGGGGAGAACACTGTGTCGTCATCACTATAGGGGGGAACACTGTGTCGTCATCACTCTGGGGAGAACACTGTGGTAAAATCCCATCACTCTGGGGAGAACACTGTGTCGTCATCACTATGGGGGAGAACACTGTGTCGTCATCACTATGAGAGAACACTGTGTCGTCATCGCACTCCTAGAGGGAGAGAACACTGTCGTCATCACTCTGGGGGAGAACACTGTCGTCATCACTCTAGGGGGAGAACGGTGTGTCGTCATCACTCTAGGGGGGAGGAGAACACTGTGTCGTCTGACACTCTAGGGGAGAACACTGTGTCGTCATCACTAGAGAACACTGTAGTCGTCATCCTCTAGGGGAGAACACTGTGTCGTCATCACTCTAGGGGGGAGGAGCACTGTGTCGTCATCCTCTGGGGGAGAACACTGTGTCGTCATCACTATAGGGGAGAACACTGTGTCGTCATCACTCTAGAGAGAACACTGTGTCGTCATCACTATAGAGAACACTGTGTCGTGTCACTCTAGGGGGAGAACCTGTGTCGTGCAATGTCACTATAGAAGGCTACTGTGTCGTCATCACTATGGGGGAGAACACTGTGTCTGTTCCCTCTGGGGAGAACACTGTGGCGTCATCACTATAGGGGAGAACACTGTGTAAATCATCACTATAGGGGAGAACACTGTGTCGTCATCACTATAGAGAGAACACTGTGTCGTCATCACTCTAGGAGAGAACACTGTGTAGTATCACTATAGGGGAACACTGTGTCGTCATCACTATAGAGAACACTGTGTCCTCGTCATCACTAGGGGGAGAACACTGTGTGTCGTCATCACTATAAGAGAGAACACTGTAATCGTCTATCTGCTCTAGAGAGAGAACACTGTGTCGTCATCACTATAAGAGAGAGAACACTGTGTCGTCATCACTCTGGGGAGAACACTGTGTCGTCATCATCACTATAGGGGGGAGAACACTGTGTCGTCATCACTCTGGGGGAGAACACTGTGTCGTCATCACTCAAGGAGAACACTGTGTCGTCATCACTCTAGGGGGGGAGAACACTGTGTCGTCTCTCCTAGAGAACACTGTGTCGTCTCATCACTCTGGGGGAGAACACTGTGTCGTCATCACTCTAGGGGAGAACACTGTATGTCGTCATGCTATAGGGGAGAACACTGTGTCGTCATCTGCTATAGGGGGAGAGACACTGTGTCATTCCATCACTCTAGGGGGAGGAAACACTTGTGTCGTCATCACTCTAGGTGGGAGAACACTGTCTCGTCACATCACTATGAGAGCACTGTGTCGTCATCACTCTGGGGGAGAACACTGTGTCGTCATCACTCTGGGGAGAACACTGTGTCGTCATCACTCTGGGGAGAACGCTGTGTCGTCATCACTATGGGGGAGAACGCTGTGTCGTCATCACTCTAGAGAACACTGTGTCGTCATCAACTCTCTGGGGGGGAGAACACTGTGTCTCAAATGGCCCATCACTATAGGGGGGGAGAACACTGTGTCGTCATCACTGGGGGAGAACACTGTGTCGTCATCATCTGGGGGGCCTGCTGTGTCGTGTACTCTGGGGGAGAACTGCTGTGTCGTCATCCACTATGGGGGAGAGTGCTGTGTCGTCTCATCACTCTAGGGGAGAACACTGTGTCGTCATCACTCTAGAGAGAGCACTGTGTCGTCATCACTCTAGGGGAGAACACTGTGTCGTCATCACTCGCAGGGAGAACACTGTGTCGTCTATCACTATAGGGGGAGAACACTGTCGTCTCATCACTCTAGGGGAGAACACTGCCGTCATCACTCTGGGGGGAGAACTGCTGTGTCGTCATCACTATAGGGGGAAGGCACCTAATGTTGTCATCACTCTAGGGGGGAGAACACTGTGTCGTCATCACTCTGGGGGAGAACACTGTGTCGTCATCACTCTAGAGGGGAGAACACTATCGTCATCACTCTAGGGGAACCTGTCGTCATCACTCTGGGGAGAGAACACTGTCGTCATCACTATGGGGAGAACACTGTGTCGTCGGCATCACTGTAGAGAACTGCTGTAGCGTCATCACTATGGGGAGAACACTGTGTCGTCATCACTCTAGGGGGAGAACTGCTGTGTCGTCATCACTATAGGGAGAGAACACTGTGTCAAGTCATCACTATAGGGGGAGAACACTGTGTCGTCATCACTATAGAGGAGAGAACACTGTGTCGTCATCACTATGGGGGGAGAACACTGTGTCGTCAGCTCCTCCTGGGGGAGAACACTGTGTGTCGTCATCACTATAGGGGGGAGAACACTGTGTCGTCATCACTCTAGAGGGGAGAACACTGTGTCGTCATCCTCTAGGGGAGAAACACTGTGTCGTCTATGCTATAGAGAGAAACACTGTGTCGTCACATCACTATAGGGGAGAACACTGTGTCTCGTCATCACTATAGGGGAGAACACTGTGTCGTCATCACTCTGGGGGAGAACACTGTGTCGTCATCACTCTGGGGACTGCTGTGTCGTCATCACTATAGGAGAACCTTGTGTCGTCATCACTCTAGGAGAACACTGTGTCGTCATCACTCTAGGGGGAGAACACTGTGTCGTCGTATCACTCTAGGGGGAGAACACTGTGTCTGTGTCTGCTCCTAGGGAGAACACTGTGTCGTCATCACTATAGGGGGGAGGGCTGCTGTGTCGTCATCACTCTAGGGGGTAGAGACACTGTGTCGTCATCACTCTGGGGGGAGAACACTGTGTCGTCATCACTCTGGGGAGAACACTGTGTCTCATACATCACTAGGAGAACCTGTGTCGTCATCACTATAGGGGAGAACACTGTGGCGTCATCCTGGGGGAGAACACTGTGTCGTATACTCTAGGGAGAACACTGTGTCGTCATCACTATAGGGGAGAACACTGTATCGTCATCCTCCTAGAGGGGGGAGAACACTGTCGTCATCACTATAGAGAGAACACTGTGTCGTCATCACTATAGAGACACTGTGTCGTCATCACTGGGGAGAACACTGTGTCGTCATCACTCTGAGGGGAGAACACTGTGTCGTCATCACTCTAGGAGAACACTGTGTCGTCATCACTCTGGGGGAGAACACTGTGTCGTCATCACTCTGGGGGGGAGAACAGTGTGTCGTCATCACTCTAGGGGGAGAACACTGTGTAAATCCATGCTCTGGGGAGAACACTGTGTCGTCATCTCACTATAGGGGGGGAGAACACTGTGTCGTCATCACTCTAGAGGGGAGAACACTGTGTCGTCTCATCACTCTGGGGGGAGGGAGCACTGTGTCGTCATCACTATAGAGAGAACACTGTGTCGTCATCACTATAAGGGGAGAACTGCACTGTGTCGTCATCACTCTAGGGGAGAACACTGTGTCGTAATCACTCTAGAGAACACTGTGTCGTCATCACTCTAGGGGAGAACACTGTGTCGTCATCACTCTAGGTGGGAGAACAGTGTGTCATTATCACTCTAGGGGGAGAACACTGTGTCGTCATCACTCTGGGGGGGGGAGAACACTGTGTCGTCATCATCACTACTCGAGGGGAGAACACTGTGTCGTCATCACTCTAGAGAACACTGTGTCGTCATCACTGGGGAGAACACTGTGTCGTCTCATCACTCCTAGGGGAAGCACATGTCATCCGTCATCACTCTGGGGAGAACACTGTGTCGTCATCACTCTGGGGGAGAACACTGTGTCGGAAAATCATCGCATAGGGGAGGAGACACTGTGTCGTCATCACTATAGGGGAGAACACTGTGTGTCGTCATCACTATAGGGGGGGAGAACACTGTGTCGTCATCACTTGCTCTAGGGGGGGAGGAGAACACTGTGTCGTCATCACTATGGGGAGAACACTGTGTCGTGTCACTCTAGAGAGAACACTGTGTCGTCATCCTCTGGGGGGAGCTGTGTCTCGTCATCACTATGAGAGAGAACACTGTGTCGTCATCACTATAGGAGGCTACTGTGTCGTCATCACTCTAGGGGAGAACACTGTGTCGTCATCACTATGGGGGGAGAACACTGTGTCGTCATCTATAGGGGAGAACACTGTGTCGTCATCACTCTGGGAGAACACTGTGTGTCATCACTATAGGGGAGAACACTGTGTCGTCATCACTATAGGGGAGAACGCAATGTCGTCATCACTAGAGAGAACACTGTGTCGTCATCACTATAGAGAGAACACTGTCGTCATCACTATAGAGAAGTACTAATGTCGTCTTACATCACTCTAGAGAAGCATAATGTCGTCATCACTATAGGGGGGAGAACACTGTGTCGTCATCACTATAGGGGAGAACGTCATACTATAGGAGAACACTGTGTCGTCTCATCACTCTTGAGAGAACACTGTGTCGTCATCACTCTAGGGAGAACACTGTGTCGTCATCACTATAGAGAACACTGTGTCGTCATCACTATAGAGAGAACACTATAAATCTGCATCACTATAAGGCATGTCGTCATCTGTAGAGGGGGAGAACACTGTGTCGTCATCACTATAGGGAGAACTGCACTGTCGTCATCACTCTAGGGGAGAACACTGTGTCGTCATGCTATGGGGAGAACTTTGTGTCGTCATCACTCTGGGGAAACACTGTGTCGTGTCACTCTAGGGGGGAGAACCTGTCTCGTCATCACTATAGGGGGAGAGCACTGTGTCGTCTCATCACTATAGGGGAGAACACTGTGTCGTCATCACTCTGGGGGGAGAACACTGTGTCGTCATCACTATTGGGGGAGAACACTGTGTTGTCATCACTCTGGGGGAGAACACTGTGTCGTCATCACTCTGGGGGAGAACACTGTGTCATCACTATAGAGAACACTGTGTCGTCATCACTATAGGGGGGAAGACACTGTGTCGTCATCACTATAGGGGAGAACACTGTGTTGTCATCACTCTGGGAAACATGTCGTCATCACTATAGAGGAAGACACCATGTTGTCACGTCCTCTGGGGAGAACACTGTGTCGTCATCGCATAGGGGAGAACACTGTGTCGTCATCACTGGAGAATACTGTGTCATCATCACTCTAGGGGAGAACACTGTGTCGTCATCACTATGGGGGAGAACACTGTGTCGTCATCACTATAGAGAGAACACTGTGTCGTCATCACTATAGGGAGGAGAACACTGTTGTCATCCTAGGGGGGAGAGAACACTGTGTCGTCATCGCACTCTGGGGAGAACTGCACAATAAATGCATCACTATAGAGAACTGTGTCGTCATCACTATAGGGGAGAACACTGTGTCGTCATCACTCTAAGAGAACACTGTGTCGTCATCACTATAGAGAACACTGTGTTATCATCACTCTGGGGAAATCTCCTCTAGAGAGAACGCGTAGTAAATCATCACTATAGGGGAGAACACTGTGTCGTCATCACTATGGGGAGAACACTGTGTGGTAATCACTATAAGAACACTGTAGTACTTCTAGGGAGAACACTGTGTCGTCATCACTATAGGGGGGGAGAACACTGTGTTGTCATCACTCTAGAGAATACTGTGTCGTCATCACTCTAGAAACACTGTGTCGTCATCACTCTAGGGGAGAACACTGTGTCGTCATCTTCTAAGGGGAGAACACTGTGTCGTCATCTATAGGGGAGAACACTGTGTCGTGTCTATAGAGAACACTGTGTCGTCATCACTAGAGAAACACTGTGTCGTCATCACTCTAGGGGGGGAGGCACTGTCGTCATCACTATAGAGAGAACACTGTGTCGTGTCACTCTGGGGGAGAACTTGCTGTGGCCGTCATCCTCCTAGGGGAGAACACTGTGTAAATGCATCGCACTATAGGAGAACACTGTGTCGTCATCTGGGGGAGAACACTGTGTGGTATCACTCTAGGGGAGGCACTGTGTCGTCATCACTATAGGGAGAACACTGTCGTCATCTATAGAGGGGAGAACACTGTGTCGTCATCACTCTAGGGGGAGAAACACTGTGTCGTCATCACTATAGGGGAGAACACTGTGTCGTCATCTATAGGGGAGAACTGTGTCGTCATCACTCTGGGGGAGAACACTGTCGTCATCACACTATAGGGGAGAACACTGTGTCGTCATCACTATAGGGGGGAGAACACTGTGTCGTCATCACTCTGGGGGAGAACGCTGTGTCGTCATCACTATAAGAACTGCTGTGTCGTCATCACTATGAGGAGAACACTGTGTCGTCATCACTATAGGAGAACGCATGTCGTCATCACTCTAGAGACACTGTGTCGTCATCACTCCTCTAGAGAACACTGTGTGCAATCATCTATCAGGGAGAAACCACTGTGTCGTCATCACTATAGAGAGAACACTGTGTCGTCATCACTATGGAGAGGAACACTGTGTCTCGTCATCACTGTGGGGGGAGGAGACACTGTGTCGTCATCACTATGGGGGGAGAACACTGTGTCGTCATCACTCTGGGGAGAACACTGTGTCGTCATCACTGGGGAGAACACTGTGTCGTCATCACTCTAGGGGAGAACACTGTGTCGTCATCACTCTAGAGAGAACACTGTGTCGTCATCACTATAGGGGGAGAACACTGTGTCGTCATCACTATAGAGAGAGAAACACTGTGTCATTAATCACTCTAGAGAGAACACTGTGTCGTGTCACTATTAGAGAGAAACACTGTGTTGTCATCACTCTAGAGAGAGAAACACTGTGTCGTCATCACTCTGGGGGAGAACCTTGTGTCGTCATCACTATAGGGGGAGGGAGCACTGTGTCGTCATCACTATAGGGGGGAGAACACTGTGTCGTCATCACTATAGGGAGAACACTGTGTTGTCATCACTCTAGGGGGAGAACACTGTGTCGTCATCACTATAGGGAGAACACTGTGTTGTCATCACTCTGAGAACACTGTGTCGTCATCACTATAGAGGCACATCAATCAGTAATGCTATGGGGGAGAACACTGTGTCGTCATCACTCTAGGGGGGAGAAACACTGTGTCGTCTGTCTCAGAGAGAACACTGTGTCGTCATAGGGGAAATTTTTCTGTGTCCCTGGGGAGAGAGAACACTGTGTTATGTGGCTCAGGAGTATATCGTCAAATATAAGGAGAACACTGTGTCGTCATCACTATAAGGGGGAGAACTTGCTGTGTCGTCATCACTATAGGGGGAGAACACTGTGTCGTCATCACTCTAGAGAACACTGTGTCGTCATACTGGGGAGGGAGCACTGTGTATATGCATAGAGAGAGGCACTGTGTCAATCATCACTCTGGGGGAGAACTGTGTGGAAATGTCTCATCACTATATAGAGGAGAACACTGTGTCGTCATCACTATGGGGGGGGAGAACACTGTGTCGTCATCACTATAGGGAAAGTACTAATGTTGTCATCTTTCAGGAAAACACTATGTCAAATCTCATCACTATAGAGAAACCACTGTGTTGTCATCACTCTAGGGGAAGAACACTGTGTCGTCATCACTATAGGGGAGAACATTCTAGCCCACTATGAGGGAGAACACTGTGTCGTCATCACTATAGGGGAGAATACTGTATCGTCATCACTATAGGGGAGAACACTGTGTCGTCATCACTATAAGGGAGAGAACACTGTGTCGTGTACTATGAGAGAACACTGTGTCGTCATCACTATATAGGGGGGAGAACACTGTGTCGTCATCACTATGGGGGAGAACACTGTGTCGTCATCACTATAGGGGGGGAGGAGAGGAGGAGAGAGAACATCAATACCACCGTGTTTGTAGATGGAGGGGGGTGGGATGGGGGGGACCTTCACACCCAATTTTCTACTCGAGTGCTGTTGGTCACAAGTCTTTTCTGGATTACGTAAAATGGGATATGTGAACTAAGGGACTCGGTATTTTTTACCTAACCTAACCTAATTTAACCTAACCTAACCTAATTTAACCTAACCTAATCTAACCTAATTTAATCTAAGCTAACCGAATTTTACCTAACCTAAGCTAACCTACCCTACCCTACCCTACCCTACCCTACCCTACCCTACCCTACCCTACCCTACCCCTACCCTACTCTCTGTAGACAAACAATAGTCGTTCAACACACTGGCTGTATTTATGGAGCAGACGTAAACAGTCATGTATATTCTCTGGCCAAAAATGGTATGAAAATGAGGTAAATACTTAACTGCTTGAAATGTTGGCAGCAGACTCATCCCACACACTTTTATTGGGGCTAACCTGTCATTAATCAGTGTACCTGTGGGGGGTGCCAGGTGGTGTGTACGTGGTGGTGCCAGGTGAGTGGGGTGGGTGCCCAGTGGTGTGCCAGTGGGGTGGGTGCCAGGTGAGGGCAGGTGGTGATTGTAAGTGAGGTGGTGGTGCAGTGAGGTGGTGGTGTGCCAAGTCAGGTGGTGTGTGCCAGGTCAGGGTGGTGTGTGCCGGGTGGGTGTGCCAGGTCAGGTGGTGTGCCAGGTGGTGGGTGGGGGTGCCAGGTGGGGTGGTGTGCCAGGTGGGGTGGTGCCGGTGAGGTGGGGTGGGTGCCATGTCAGGTGGTGTGCCAGGTGGTGGTGTGCTGCAGGTGTGGGTGCCAGGTCAGGTGGTGTGCCAGGTTGGTGGTGTGCCAGGTGGTGGTGTGCCAGGTGAGGTGGGGTGCCAGGTGAGGTGGGGTGGGTGCCATATGTCAGGTGGTGTGCCAGGTGGTGTGCCAGGTGGGGTGGGTGCCAGGTCAGGTGGTGCCAGGTTAGGTGTGTGTGAGGTGTGGGTGCTGGGTGAGGTGTGGTGTGCCAGGGTGGGGTGGTGTGCCAGGTGGGGTGGTGTGCCAGGTCAGGGTGGTGTGCCAGGTCAGGTGGTGTGTGCCAGGTCAGGTGGTGTTGGGTCAGGTGGTGTGCCAGGTCAGGTGGTGTGCCAGGTCAGGTGGTGTGTG
>NW_024733728.1:57500-60000 GCF_018991925.1 Homarus americanus | reverse complement strand
TGAGCAGTTGATGTCTTGAGAGTAAAATATAGTTGGGTTTTTTTACCTTCAATCAAACAACTTAGAGAATATAATAGTTGTCCCTTTTTTAAACCTTTAGGTGGAGGGGGGGGGGTCTATGTGTCTGTGTGTTTATTAGTTAGTTTGTCTGTCTGTTATTCATTGTCCTTGTCTGTCTGTCTGTTATTCATTGTCCTTGTCTGTCTGTGTGTTAGTTGTAGTAAGTAATTGTCGACTCTTGTAGGCGGTCATCGCACATCCTCACCCGGCATGACCGCCACAACAACAAACTGTGGAATCTGTTTTTAATTGTATTACTGCGTCATGATTAGTGTATATGTTCTTTGTTAGATTAAAGGTGAGAGGATGATGGATATATACAGTGAAGTCAATAGAGTTGATTTTTGATACTGAACAGACGAGAGAGTGTCAAACCAGCAGCTGTAGTGAGTTTGATCTGTGTACCCCGCGGTTGTTAGATCTTATTGTGATTAAGATGTTATAACTACCAGGGTTATTAAGCATTGATAAAAACTGATTAAGGGAGAAAAGTAAAACAATGGTGACGTTTATTGATTTTTGATACTGCGTTTTCATTGGCCGATTGTTCGTGACGTCATAGGAAGAATGTAAATACAGTACACTTTCTTAATATAATAATAATAATAATAATAAATGTAATAATAATGTTCCTACTACTACTAAAAACAGTAACAATAACAATTCCTGCGTGTGACAACCAAGACGACGTGCAAGGTATAATCCCAGGTGTCGTGTCTGTCCAAGTTTAAACCATTTTTCCTCACCTCTCTCCGTCAGTATTACTAAAAGCCGATGACTCAAGGATGACGAGCCATACGCTGCCCCCCCAAAAAAAAAAACTTATGGAAACTCGAATGGTTTTTATTTTAGTTTTGTCTTTGAGATTTATTTTATTTATTTTTTGGTATTTTTTTGTATGTTTGTGGTCTATGGGGTAAATAGTATACGGTTTTTAGATCGTTTCAATGCTGGGAAAAAATATTGATTATATGCTAAGGTGTAGTGAATATTTACCTTTAAAATACATACACCGGTGATATACTCTGTGTGTACGTGGCCTAAGGTGTTTTTTATACATACACGCACGTACATATACCTAACTATACACACACAAATTATTTCACTTTCACCTGATTTCAAATTTAAGAGAAAATATAAATTTGCATTGAACCGGAATTGAAAAATCGAGAGAATAAAAGAAAGCGAAATAGGAGAAAGAATTAGAAATTGAAAACAGAAAAGTGAGAGTTTTCACCTGGCCGAGGTAATTTGTCGCCGTCAAGGTTGTTGACACGTTGACACCACTCTGCTTTTGGTTCCTGTGTGTGTGCGTGTATGTCTTTATATGGATGTATGTGTGTGTATGTATATGTGTGTATGGTTGTATGTATGTATTTATGTCTGGTTGTATGTATGTATTTATGTCTGGGTGTATGGGTGTGTGTTTGTGTGTATAGAAGACATACTGTATATACACTGTGTCCATAGGCTTGACTGGGAATTAGGCCTATGGAACCCACCTTCACTCATAGGCCTAAAAATCATTGTGTCAACTCGGAACACTTAAAATCACAGGATATACTAAATGAAAATAAAATCATTAGTGTTCGGAGGCACATGTAGATCACCGGTACGCTATTGTATGTTATAAGCTCAGGTAGTGAAACATGGCGTGTGACGTCCGTAGAGTGTGTTTAGTCATCTACCTGTATGTATAAATGTACCTGAATTTGTACCTGTATCATCACCTGTACCTGTCCTCATACACCAACCCCTCCTCATACACCCCCCCTCATACATCCTCCCCACCCAACACACACACACACACACACACACACACACACACACACACACACACACACACACACACACACACACACAGTACTTACACTCCTCGTCGCCGCTTCACTCCTGAGGTTAAAACTCAGCGGCAGTCTTAGAGATATTATGTGGAAGGCGGCGACGATTATTGATACAGGTCTGGGGCCGAATTTAATCAGATTCCCCGCAGTGATGAAGGCGAGTGTGAGGCTGTGGCCAGGTGGGAGACAATGGGTTTTGATTTGAGTTTTAATTGGTGTTTCTGTTCGTATGTTATGTGGTTGATAGGTAGGGAGGGTAGGGTAGGTAAGGGGAGGGTGGGTAAAAGGGGAGGGAAGGAAGGTAAGGGGAGGGTGGGTGAAGGTAAGGGAGGTGTATGGTAAGGGGAGGTGGGTGAAGGTAAGGGGAGGAAGGGTAAGAAGGGGGAGGAGAGAGGTAGGATGTTTTTCTTGTAATTGTTCTTATTTTATTATTTTGATTGCACACACACACACACACACACACACACTCTCTCTCTCTCTCTCCGAATAGTGAATGAGTGTCATATTATTAATCAGAGAACCTATTCCTGTCCGGTAGGCCTACTGTTCTCCTCCCACTCACCCACCTCCCATCTCTTATTCTTCTCCTCCCCTCA
>NW_024733728.1:35000-52500 GCF_018991925.1 Homarus americanus | reverse complement strand
TGGTAGAATGGCAGGCTGGATAGATGGTGGGATGGCAGGCAGGATAGATGGTGGGATGGCAGGCAGGATAGATGGTAGAATGGCAGGATGGATAGATGATGGGAGGCAGGGATAGATGGTAGAATGGCAGGCTGGATAGATGGTAGGATGGGTAACAGACAATAGATGGTAAGGATGGCAGGATGGATAGATGGTAGAATGGAGGCTGGATAGATGGTAGGATGGCAGGCAGGATAGATGGTAGAGATGGCAGGCTGGATAGATGGTGGATGGCAGGCAGGTAGATGGTAGAATGGCAGGATGGATAGATGATAGGATGGCAGGCAGGATAGATGGTAGAATGGATGGATAGATGGTAGGATGGGTAACAGACAAGATAGATGGTAGGATGGCAGGATGGATGATGGTAGAATGGCAGGATGGATAGATGGTAGGATGGGTAACAGACAAGATAGATGGGTAGGATGGCAGGCTGGATAGATGGGTAGGATGGCAGGCTGGATCGATGATGGGATGGCAGGCAGGATAGATGGTAGAATGGCAGGTGGATAGATGGTAGGATGGCAGGCAGGATAGATGTGTGGGATGGCAGGCTGGATAGATGGTGGGATGGCAGGATGGATAGATGGTAGGATGGGTAACAGACAAGATAGATGGTAGGATGGCAGGATGGATAGATGGTAGAATGGCAGGATGGATAGATGGTAGGATGGGCAGGATAGATGGTAGGATGGCAGGCTGGATAGATGGTAGAATGGCAGGATGGATAGATGGGTAGGATGGGAGGCAAGAATAGATGGTAGGATGGCAGGCTGGATAGATGGTAGGATGGCAGGATGGATAGATGGTAGGATGGGTAACAGACAAGATAGATGGTAGGATGGCAGGCTGGATAGATGGTAGGATGGCAGGCTGGATAGATGATAGGGATGGCAGGCAGGATAGATGGTAGAATGGCAGGATGGATAGATGGTAGGATGGCAGGTGGATAGATGGTAGGATGGGAGGCAGGGATAGATGGTAGGATGGCAGGCAGAATAGATGGTGGGATGGCAGGCAGGATAGATGGTGGGATGAGGCAGGATGGAGATGGTAGGATGGCAGGCAGGATAGATGGTGGGATGGCAGGCGGGATGAATGGTGGGATGGCAGGCAGAGATAAATGGTGGGATGGCAGGCAGGATAGATGGTAGGATGGCAGGCAGGATAGATGGTAGGATGGAGCAGGATAGATGGTAGGATGGCAGGCAGGATGATGGTAGGATGGGAGCAGGATAGATGGTAGGATGGCAGGCAGGATAGATGGTAGGATGGCAGGATAGATGGTAGCATGGGGTAACAGACAAGGTAGATGGTAGGATGGCAGGCAGGATAGATGATGGTAGGATGGCAGGCAGGATAGATGGTAGGATGGGTAACAGACAAGATAGATGGTAGGATGGCAGGCAGGATAGATGGTAGGATGGCAGGCAGGATAGATGGTAGAATGGCAGGATGGATAGATGGTAGGATGGGTAACAGACAAGATAGATGGTAGGATGGCAGGCTGGATAGATGGTAGGATGGCGAGGCAGGATAGATGGTAGGATGGCAGGCAGGATAGATGGTAGAGATGGCAGGATGGATAGATGGTAGGATGGGTAGCAGACAAGATGGATGGTAGGATGGCAGGCTGGATAGATGGTAGGATGGCAGGCAGGATAGATGGTGGGATGGGTAGCAGACAAGATAGATGGTAGGATGGCAGGCTGGATAGATGGGAGGATGGCAGGCTGGATAGATGATGGATGGGGCAGGATAGATGGTGAATGGGGCTGGATAGATGGTAGGATGGCAGGCAGGATAGATGGTAGGATGGCAGGCAGGATAGATGGTGGAGGATGGGTAGCAGACATAGATGGTAGGATGGTAGGGATGGCAGGCTGATAGATGATAGGATGGCAGGCAGATAGATGGTAGAATGGCAGGCATGATAGATGGTAGGATGGCAGGAAGGATAGATGATGGGATGACAGGCAGGATAGATGGTAGAATGGCAGGCATGATAGATGGTAGGATGGCAGGAAGGATAGATGATAGGGATGGCAGGCAGGATAGATGGTAGAATGGCAGGCATGATAGATGGTAGGATGGCAGGCTGGATAGATAATAGGATGGCAGGCAGGATAGATGATAGAATGGCAGGCTGGATAGATGGTAGGATGGCAGGCTGATAGATGGTAGGATGGCAGGCAGGTGGTGGTGGCTGCTAATAACAGTTTATAGGTAGGGGTCATCTGGCAGGTACAATGAGTGATAGATTCCTGGCCAGGTAATCTGATTGTCTTCCCACACAGGTGAGCTGCCTACACCTGTGTGTGTGTGTGTGTGTGTGTGTGTGTGTGTGTGTGTGTGTGTGTGTTCTTTACCCAGGAAGCACAGGCAATGATAATGACAATAAAAAAAACAAATAGTAATAAATGATGATGATGATGATAATAATATTAATACAAAAATGATAATAATAAACACCAACAGTAAAGTCACTCATTCCGTTCAATTAGTCCATTTATCGTATCAGCTCAGTCGTTAGTGACCTTCCATATCAGGATAGGTTAAAGAACTAAACTTGCATTCCTAGAAAGACGAAGAGTGCGGGAGATATGATAGAATTTAAGTGGGTGAAAGGAATCAATAAAGAGGATATAGATAAAGTTCTATAATATCCGAGCAGGATAGGACCGGAGCAACGGATTTGTTGGATGTTTAGGTTTAGAGGGAGATAGGAAGAAACTGGATCACAAATAGGGTGGTGACGAGTGGAACAAGCTTAGCAACTTTGTAGTAAGTGCTGGAACGCTGGAAAGTTTCAAAAGGAGGCTGGATAGATTCATGGATGATAGAGAGTGGTAGTAACTCTCGACAGGAGCTGCCATGCACAGGCCAACCGGCCTATTGCAGACTCCTTATTTTCTTATGTTATGTTCTTATGTTGTTCATCCTGTCGAGTTCCCATCCCTCCTGGGTCGTCGTTCATCCTGGAAGAAGAAAATAAAACCCTAATTCCAAGATGGCCGCCTGTCAACATTTAGATGAAATTTTCGTAATTGTCTTTATATTTTCTTCAATATTTTTCCCCCGGAAAGGTTGGAGTGATTGGGTATTTTCTTAATGGCTCCGGGATGGCTCTAGCATACTGGATGTGATCTTATGTGGGTTTTATTGCTCCACTAATCTAATTATGATATTTTGATTCATGTTATTTTTAGTGTCTCAGGATTTGGGGGGAGTGTGAGGGAAGGGAGGAGACGGAGGAGGAGTAGGCGAGGTCATGGAGGAAGAGGAAGAGAAGAAGTTGGGAAGTAAGAAATAGGAGGAAGAAGATTAAGGTCATTATATATAACGTAATCCTCCTGTAACCTCTTCCTCGCCATCAAACATTTCTGGTTCATTGGGAGAAACCTCATCAGCTCTCTCTCTCTCTCTACGCTATTTAATTCAGAAACAACAAGATAACGACAATTTTTTAACTAAAGTCAAAAGAATTTTTAACTTTTATTATTTATTTTATTTTATTTTATTGTTCTATTTCTATTTTATCCCAGAATCGTTTGGATCTTTTTTGAATTGGTTCCCCAGAATATGTCAAGGAGGGAGGGAGGGAGGAGGGGATGGAGGGATGGAGGGATGGATGGAGGAGGGATGGGAGGATGGATGGAGGGGACGTGGAGGGAGAGAAGGTGGAGGAGAAGGGGAAGAAGATGGGGTTAGGTGGAAGGATGAGGGAGGAAGAGGAATGGAGGAGGCGGAGGATAGGTAGGAGAACGAAGTGATGGAGAAGGAAAGATAAAGGGGTGAACAGACGATGAAGAGAGAGAGAGAGAGAGAGAGAGAGAGAGAGAGAGAGAGAGAGAGAGAGAGAGAGAGACCCCGTACCAGAGCACTACAGTATACACCGACAAGTATATGTGACGACAGACAGACATATAGATAGATAGATAGACAGACAGACAGGCAGACAGGCAGGCAGACAGGCACACAGACAGACAGGCAGACAGACAGACATATAGATAGATAGACAGACAGACATATAGATAGATAGACAGACAGACAGACAGACAGACAGACAGACAGACAGGGCAGACAGACAGACAAACAGGAAACACAGACAGACAGACAGAGAAGACAGACAGGCAGACAGACAGACAGGCAGACAGACAGACATATAGATAGAGATAGACAGACAGACAGACAGACAGGCAGACAGGCAGACAAACAGGCACACAGGCAGACAGGACAGGCAGAGACAGACAGAGACAGACAGACATATAGATAGATAGGAGACAGACACAGACAGGCAGACAGACAGACAAACAGGCACACAGGCAGACAGACAGACAGGCAGACAGACAGACAGGCAGACAGACAGACATATAGATAGAATAGGACAGACAGACAGACAGACAGGCAGACAGACAGACAAACAGGCACACAGACAGACAGACAGACAGGCAGACAGACAGAGAAGCAGACAGACAGACAAACAGGCACACAGGCAGACATATAGGATAGATGACAGACAGACAGACAGACAGACAGACAGACAGACAGACAAACAGGCACACAGGCAGCAGACAGAGGCAGACAGACAGACATATAGATAGATAGACAGACAGACAGGCAGAGACAGACATATAGATAGATAGACAGACAGACAGACAGACAGACAGACAGACAGAGAGACAAACAGACAGACAGACAGACATATAGATAGATGGACAGACAGGCAGAAGAGAGACAAACAGAAAGACAGGCAGACAGACAGACATACAGACAGAGAGACAAAACAGACAGACAGACAGACATATAGATAGATAGACAGACAGGACAGAGAGACAGACAGACAGACAGACAGACAGAGAGGCATATACAGACAGAGAGACAAACAGACACAGACAGACATAAGTAGATAGACAGACAGGCAGACAGAGAGACAAACAGACAGGCAGGCAGACAGACAGACATACAGATAGATAGACAGACAGGCAGACAGAGAGACAAACAGACAGACAGGCAGGCAGACAGACAGACATATAGACAGACAGACAGACAGGCAGACAGAGAGACAAACAGACAGACAGACAGGCAGACAGAGAGACAAACAGACAGACAGGCAGGCAGACAGACTCTCAACATATTTAATTATTAAGAGTGAACTGTGCTCTCTCCCCCACCACCTGAATAAGATAAATGCTATATCCCTGTGACTGCTGGCGGGGCATAATAAAAGAAAACCAACGTACAGAGGAGAGCAAAAAATAGTCTTCATGTAGTCTCGTCTTGATTGTCCAATTGTATAAATGAATTTTGTGACAGCCGCTGACCCCTTGACCTCTCGTTCTCATAGAGATAAGAGCTGGTCAGTGTTGTAAAATATTTGGCCCTGGACTGTGTGTGTGTGTGTGTTTGTGTTTGTGTGTGTGTGTGTGTGTGTGTGTGTGTGTGTGTGTGTGTGTGTTTATGTGTGTGTGTGTTTATGTGTGTGTGTGTGTGTGTACCGTATGTGTGTGTGTGTGTGTGTGTGTGTAAGTAACAGCTGGTTCTAAAAGTAAACATTGTAACTATATGTTAGAATAATAGACATTTGAAATTCAGAAAATTAATTATCACGTCTGCCTTCACCACTACTTCAGTACATATAAATATTGACTTATATTTTCCCCGGTAATGGAGAGTAGCGGAGATGAGGGAAGTATAAGGGGTAGAGACGAGAGTATCAGTGGAGAGAGGGATCAGTATCAGGAAGAGAGGAACAGTATCAGGGAGGGACAGAGGGGAGAGAAGAGAGTATAAGGTGAGGTGGTGTTTATTTACATTCGAGCAAAAACCCTTTCTCCACCCCACCCACCACCACCCACCCCACCCTTATCCACCATCGTACAGTCATCGCGTCTATATTTGATGTGTTGTGGAGTTTATAGCCGCCCGGGGATACAGACAAAAGAGCATCGGGAGGGGAGGTCGCTACTGTGTATGTAGATGGAATACCATGAGTGAAACGGCTCCTCCTCTGCTCGCTCCTCTCGTCCCCTTTTTGAGAACACTGTGAACGAGACTGGTGTGTTTCCCCATCTTTAACGTATACCAAATCTCTATTGAAGTTTTTTTGTATTATTTCTTTTTGTAGATGAACGTAACTATGAACGTTTTTGTAGTGTTTTTTATTGATGTATTATGGGGGTTCATTATACTGGTTTGGAGTCCATGTGAACGGCTTTGGTCACAACTCCTATGGAAATCCTCTATGGCGGTGATTCTCTCCAGCCATCAATTCGTGATTCCCCGAGATTCATACAATAATTTTACCCTTTAGGGGGAAATTCAGTGGAAATAAAACCCAAAATATTGACCAAGAATAAGACTTAAGCTGAGTGTTGGTGGACTCCAGCCGGGGGTGTAGTGAGGCGTCCAGGGAGTGAGGGGGGGTAGTGAAACAGGTTTGATATACGTTCAGGTGACTTATTTTACCACCTCTACCGTGTAGTTGTAACCCTGATGGTCTTACAAAGGTCAGAGGTCAACCTGAAAGCTAATCATAACCATAATAATTGTAAACGGTATTTAGCCAATTTGACCGAGGACAGCCGCCAAAGCCATTCAGTATAAGATTCTTTAGTTTAAGCGCCAAAAGCATATCAGGTTCAGTTAGTCAAACACTTTTTTACCCGGATTTAATTTCATTTGGTTAAGTTTGTTTCTGAGTCTGTCAGTGTTGTCCAGTCGTCTCGCGTCATGTATCCCGCCTCCAGTCAACCTTCTCGCGAGTCAGTTCCTTGTGATACTAAGATCTCTTCCACCTCTTCCACCCACAATCCCAGATGTCGTTCCTCGTCCGTCCGAACTTGAGTCCCTTCGTACGTTCGTCTGTACGTTTATCCACAAGTCCTTTCCATACCTAATTAATACTTAGAAGTGTTTCAGGTTCGTTGGTTCAGTTGACTCGTAAAATGATTCAGGTTCGTTGGTTCAGTTGACTCGTAAAATGATTCAGGTTCGTTGGTTCAGTTGACTCGTAAAATGATTCAGGTTCGTTGGTTCAGTTGACTCGTAAAATGATTCAGGTTCGTTGGTTCAGTTGACTCGTAAAATGATTCAGGTTCGTTGGTTCAGTTGACCTGTAAAATGATTCAGGTTCGTTGGTTCAGTTGATCGTGAAATGATTCAGGTTCGTTGGTTCAGTTGACTCGTAAAATGATTCAGGTTCGTTGGTTCAGTTGACTCGTAAAATGATCAGGTTCGTTGGTTCAGTTGACTCGTAAAATGATTCAGGTTCGTTGGTTCAGTTGACTCGAAAACGATTCGGTTCGTTGGCTCAGTTGACTCGTAAATGATTCAGGTTCTGGTTCAGTTGACTCGTAAAATGATTCAGGTTCGTTGTCTAGTTGATCGTAAAATGATTCAGGATCGTTGGTTCAGTTGACTCGTAAAATGATTCAGGTTCGTTGGTTCAGTTGACTGCAAATGATTCAGGTTCGTTGGTTCGAAGATTCAATTAACTCGTCCAAAAGGTTCACACTCTAAACAAAGTCCTTCACACTAAATGGTTCACACTGGCTCATAAACCCCCATCAGAGCACACGGCCTTGGTTCGAATCATCTCAACTCTCTTAAAACACTACACGCTCAAAACATGACCTCGACTCTTCAAAAAACACACACACACACACACACACACACACACACACACACACACACACACCCAGGTTCGTTTGAGAAGAAATGGGTTCACCTGTAGGAGCTTCACTGCTTCAAAAGACCAGATGATGAAACACGAACCCTTGGGGGAAAAGTATTATTTACGTGAATTTTACGATTATGGAGAAGAAAAAAAGGAGATGAAGGAGAAGAGAGAGGAAGAGGCAGGAGGAGGTCGTTTAACACTCCCTCCAGTGGTCTAAAAAAAAGGGCCACAAAGGAGAGGGGGAGGATAGGTTAGGTTGGTATTTAAGGCCATAAACACCCTGGAAAATAGGGAGAAGAGAGTGAAAATATATCTTGTAGTTGTTGGCCTCCAGGAAAGAGCTACACCAAACCTGTCTGGTAATTTTCCTTCCTCCCCCACTTCCTTCTCTTTCCCTCTTCCTCCTCCTTCCTGCCCTTCTTCCTCCTCCGTTTCTGCCCCTTCCCTCTTCCTCCTCCTTCCCTGCCCCCTTCCTCTTCCTCCTCCGTTCCACAGCCCCTTCCTCTTCCTCCTCCGTTCCCTACCCCCTTCTCTTTCTCCTCCGTTCCCTCCTTCCTTCCTCCTCCGTTCCCTATCCCCTCTTCCTCCTCCTTCCCTTCCCTCTCCTCCGTTCTGCCCCCCTCTTCTCCTCCGTTCCTGCCCCCTTCCCCCTTCCTCTCGTTCCCTCCTTCCTCCTCCGTTCCCCTGCCCCCTTCCCTCTTCCTCCTCCGTCCCATAGCCCTTCCCCTCTTCCTCCTCTTCCTTCCTGCCCCTTCCCTCTTCCTCCTCGTTCCCTTCCCTCTTCCTCTCTCCATTAGCCCCTTCCCTCTTCCTCCTCCTTCCCTACCCCCCTTCCCTCTTCCTCCTCCTTCCCCCCCTTCCCTTCCTCCTCGTTCCCTATCCTTCCCTCTTCTCCTCCCGTTCCTGCCCCTTCCCTCTTCCTCCTCCGTTTCTTGCCCCTCTTCCTCCTCCGCCCTGCCCCTTCCCCTCTTCCTCCTCCGTTCCCTGCCCCTTCCGATCTTCCCTCCTCCTTCCTGCCCTTTTCCTCCTCCGTTCCCCTGCCCCTTCCATCTTCCTCCTCCGTTCCCTGCCCCTTCCCTTCCTCCTCCGTTCCCTTACCCCCTCTTCCTCCTCCGTTTCCTGCCTTCCCTCTTCCTCCTCGTTCCCTGCCCCTTCCCCTCTTCCTCCTCCGTTCTGCCCCTTCCCTCTTCCTCCTCTGTTCCCTGCCCCTTCCCCTCTTCCTCCTCCGTTGCCCTGCCCCTTCCCCTCTTCTCCTCGTTCCCTGCCCCTTCCCCTCTTCCTCCTCCGTTTCCCTGCCTTCCCCTCTTCCTCCTCCGTTCCACCCCCTTCCCTTCTTCCTCCTCCGTTCCCTATCCCCTTCCCCTCTTCCTCCTCCGTTCCCCCCTTCCCCTCTTCCTCCCTCGTTCCCTGCCCCCCTCTTCCTCCTCCGTTCCCTACCCCTTCCCCTCTTCCTCCTCCGTTCCCTGCCCCTTCCCTCTTCCTCCTCCGTTCCCTGCCCTCTTCCTCCCTCCGTTCCTGCCCCTTCCCCTCTTCCTCCTCCGTTCCTGCCTTCCTTCTTTCTCCTCCTCTTTTCTCCCTTCCCCACCCCTTCCCTCCCCCTCTCCTCTCTTTTGATCTGTCTTTCTCTCTCTCATTCTCATTTATTCCCTCAGTCTCCTTTTCGCTCACTCCATCTCTCCTTTATCTACAGTATCTCTCACTCCTGTCCCCCATCTATCTTTCTCTCTTTTTCTCATATCTCTCTCTCTCTCTTTCTCTCTCAGTAACTCACGCGTGCAGCCAGACGGGCGACGATCATGTGCCAAGAGCCCAGAAGGACTCTTATTGATTCTTGGGTTTTTGTGTCCTCTCCTAGGGTGGGAGAGAGAGAGAGAGAGAGAGAGAGAGAGAGATGTAGAATGGAGATGAGGAGAGAGAGAGAGGTATATATATATACTGTGTATATATATATATATATATATATATATATATATATATATATATATATATATATATATATATATATATATATATATATATATATATATATATAAAGAACCATGAAAATAAAGAGGTCTGCAGCCGGTTGGCCTGTACATGGCAGCTCCTGTCGAGAGTTACTACCACTCTCTATCATCCATGAATCTATCCAGCCTCCTTTTTGAAACTTTCCAGGTTCAGCACTTACTACAAAGTTGCTAAGCTTGTTCCTCGTCCACCACCCTATTTGTGAACCAGTTCCTTCTTATCTCCCTCCTAAACCTAAGCTTATCCAACAAATCCCGTTGCTCGAGGTTCTATCCTGCTCGGATATTATAAGAACTTTATCTATATCCCCTTTATTGATTCCTTTCACCATAAATATTTCTATCATATCTCCCGCGCTCTTCGTCTTTCTAGGAATGCAAGTTTGGTTTCTTTAACCTATCCTGATATGGAAGGGTTTCTAAAGATCCCGGAATCATTTTCGTCATTCTTCGCTGCACCGACTCCGAGTGAATTGATATCATTCTATAATAGGGCACCAGAACTGAACACGCATAATCGAGGTGCGGCCTGACTATTTTACTGAATATAGTTGCAATAAGACCTCTACTTTTATTACTTACACTTCTAGATATAAAACCCAATACTCTGTTTGCCTTATTTCGAACATTAACTTGCACTGTTTTTCCTAGGCCGTAGGTCGGGCTTACAAGTACCCCTAGGTCTCTTTCACAAGTCGACTTCTCCTAGGTTGATGTTGTTAAGGCTACCATACGTGGCCAGTATTTGTTGCTAATAAAATGCAGCTGCACTGGTGTTGAATTTCATTTTGGCATTTTCAGACCACCCCTGCAGTTTGTTTAAATCACTCCTGTAGTGCATCCTGCCCTGGGGTATCTGCCACGCCCTATTTTGGTCTCATCCGCATACTTGCTTTATGTCACTGCTGATCCCGATATCTGAATCGTTTATGTGTAGATTATGAACAAAGTGGGCCTAGTACTGACCCCTGCAGGGAACCCCACTAGGGCACTACACAGCCCACTCCAGATTTAATACAATCTACTCTGACCCCTCTGCATTATATCGGTGAGCCGCGATATTATCCAATTTAGCTTTCCCCCCTCGATACCATGAGCCTTAAGCATTTTTCTCAAGCCTCTGATGCGGTACTCTGTCAATGCAAGTAAATAACATCGTAATTTTCGTCATTATCTACTACCTGAAGACTTTCCTAAAAATGTCAGCAATTTGTTAGACAGATTTTCCCTTTGTAAACTTCGTGTTGAGAGTCGTAGAAGTAATTTGCTTTTTCTCTAAATGCGATTGGATGCTATATATAATTGATTCAAAGGAATTTCTCCTACTTGGCATCAAACTGATCGGCCGGTAATTTGACCCTTTGATGCATATCTCCCTTTTTTGAATATAGATTTGCCACATTTGCCTGCTTCCTGAGTCTGGCACAACTCCGTGTCTAATGATTTTGTAAATATAAATTGACGAGGTCGCTAATCTGTTCCCTACACTCTTTCTAGGAGACTCGAGGAGAAATTTCATCCGGCCTGGGGTTTTGTCTTCTTTGGTTTATTTATCCTTAAGAACATCCTCCTTTTCTGATAGTGATATTCTTTTCAATTTCTTCTTCCTTTCCCCTAAATATCAGTTCACCTCTGGAATTTCCTTGCGAATTTCTTCTGTGAAAACTGATAAGTAGCTGTTCAATGCTTTGCTTATTTCTTCCTGCCATTTATCACTTCTCCCCTCCTGACTTTAAGGTAACTTTATTCCTTGACCTTTGTCCTACTCTCCTGGAAAAATCCTTGGGATTCGCCTTGGATCTCTTGCTATTTTGATTTCATAGTCTCTCTTTGCTTTCCTTGTTTTTAACATTCCTAGGCAGTTCATTATACCTGTTTCTGAGCCTCCTCCCCTCGCTTTAATTTCCTTGTATATTCCCTTTCTTTATTCCCATGTCATGTTCAAGTTTTTCTGGTCATCCACCTTGGCTCATTCTTGTTGACCTAATTTTTCTGTATGGTATATTTTGTTCTTGTGCTTTGTAGTATACTGAGTGAATATATTATAGTCATGATCCAATTGTTGTGTCATCTATGACCTCACCCCTTCCTACTGGGGAACTGGCGTGACTGTTTAGGTGACCTCACCTAGGTATGTACCTTCTTAACCCCTGATAATCCACGCCAACCGAAAGTTTGGGACTCCCAGCCATTATCTCCTTTTTGTTTTTTCGTTTCAAAATTTGCGGTGAACCTGATTTGTCCTTGATCACTGTTCCTAGTTCTTCTCCTACCCAACGATATCTCTGATAATATTTTCTTTTATTTGTTAATACTGGGTCCTAATATATTATCACCTCTAGTAGGTTCTGTAATTCGTTGTTTCAAAAATTGTCCTGTACTGCGTCTAGGAAGTCTGAATTCATAGTCTCTTAATGTTGTCCCAGTCAATATTTCTTAAGTTTTATTCCCCCATAATGCATAAGTTGTTATATTTGCTGCCCAACTCATTTCCTGCCATATATAATATGGGGACTGAGCCTTCTTTTCCAAGACTTGGGGCCTGTAAATCACTCCTATATTAGTTTTTCTCTTCCGTGATTTCTACCCATATATATATATATATATATATATATATATATATATATATATATATATATATATATATATATATATATATATATATATATATATATATATATAATGTGTGTGAAAGAAGAAAGAAAGAAAGAAAGAGAGAGAGATCATCAAGGGGTCGGACATCTCCTATTGGATCACATGACGTTCATAAGAACGTGTCAGTACTGTGCTGACTAATTAAAGCTGCCCCCCCTCCCCTGAACCTGTTGTTCCTCTCTCTCTCTAACCCACTGTAACTTGGCCTTTCTTAACCTAACCTAACCCATCAATTGACTGCACATTATTGTTACTATTTTCTTGAGGTCCGGTAAACACCTGACCTACTGAGGCCGACCTCCACGACCCCATCTCACCTCTTTACCTCCATAACTTTGCTGTGATGTATGGTTAGGTTAGGAGTCAGGTCAGGTCAGGTGTAGGTCAGGTTAGGTTAGGTTAGGTTAGGTTAGGTAGGTTAGGTTGGGTTGGGATTTAGATTTGACTATTACAGACTACTACTACTACTGCAATTACGATTACTACTACTATCATAACCACCACTCAATACCCCACTACCCCTCCTCCACCACTCTCTCCACCACCTACTACCTCACCATCACCACTACCCCACTCCCACCATCACCCACTCACCACTACTACCACCACCACCCCTCACCACCACCACACACCACCACTCACCACTACACCACCACTCACTCACCACCACTACCCCTCACCACCACCACCCACCACACTACTACCATCACCTACCCCACCCCCACCACCTCACCACCACCCTCACCACCCTCACCCACCACCACACCACCACCACCACTCCCACCACCACTACCCTCACCACCACCACTACCCTCCCACCACCACTACTACCACCACCACTCACCACCACTACCACCACCACTCACTCTACCACTACCCCTCACCACTCCCACCACTACCCTCCACCACCCACCACTCCACCACCCACTCCCACCACTCCACACCACCCTCGCCCACCACCACCACCCCTCCCACCCACCCACCACCCACCACCACCCTCACCACTCTACCCTCACCACCACTCACCACCACCCACCACTCACCCACCACTCCACCCACCACCACCACCCACTCCACTCCACCACCACCACCACTACCCACCCACCACACCTCACCACCACTACCCACTCACCACCACCACCACTACCCTCACCCACCACTCCCAACCACCACTCACACACACCACCACTCCACCACTACCCACTCACCACCACCACCCTCCCACCACACTCACCACCACCACTCCCACCACCACCACTACCCACTCACCACCACCACCACCACTCACCACTACCCCTCACCACCACCACACCACTACCCACTCACCATCACCACCACGTTTGGACATTTAAAAAGACCTCCTTTGGTAGATGTAACTAATCCCACCCAATTATTACATGCAAATCTGGGGTCACAGTGGCCTCTGACTCAAGCCAATTTTCTGTTCTTTGTGTAATTTGTTGTTTTGTTTCATGGGGGAGAATGGGGGAAGGGGGTGTGGGAGGATGGGAGGGGTGTGGGGAAGGATGGGAGGGGGGTGTGGGATGGAGGAAGGATGGGAGGGGGGGGGTGGGAGAGGAGGGAAATAATGAAAGGGGTTTAGAGGTTAGGAAGAAAGGAGAAGGAAGAGGGAGGTGGAGAGATGGGAGGAAGGGGTTAGGAGAAAATGGGAGAGGAGGAAAGGGAGGGGGAGGGAAGAGGGAGTGGGGAAGGATCGAGGGATGGGGAGGAGAGTGGAAGAGGGGGAAAGTAGGGGAGGGAGAGTGAAGGGAGAGGAAGCTGTTTATATATGCAGGATACCACATTTTTGACCTAATTTACATACGTGAGATCGAACAGTTGAGTTGGAGCACACACAAAAATACTCACTGTAAAGTTTGTAGTTTAAACCATTCCTGTTATGTGACTTTGTTACAGTCATGTGTGTGGTGTTACAGTCAGGTGTGTGGGGTTACAGTCAAGTGTGTTGTGTACAGTCAAGTGTGTTGTGTTACAGTCTTGTGTGTGGTTGTACTGTTGTACAGTCATGTGTGTGGGGTTACAGTCAGGTGTGTGGGTTACAGTCATGTGTGTGGTGTTACAGTCAGGTGTGTGTTACAGTCATGTGTGTGGGGTTACAGTCATGTTGGGGTTACAGTCATGTGTGTGGGGTTAGTCAGTGTTACAGTCATGTGTTTGGGGTTACAGTCAAGTGTGTTGTGTTACAGTCAAGTGTGTTGTGTTACAGTCTTGTGTGTGGTTGTACTGGTGTTACAGTCATGTGTGGGGTTACAGTCAGGTGTGTGGGGTTACAATCATGTTGTGGTGTTACAGTCAGTGTGTGTTACAGTCATGTGTGTGGGGTTACAGTCATGTGTGGGGTTACAGTCATGTGTGGGTTAGTCAGGTGTGTGGTGTTACAGTCATGTGTGTTGTGCTAGTCAGGTGTGTGGTGTTACAATATGTGTGTGGTGTCACAGTCAGGTGTGTAGTGTTAGTCAGGTGTATGGTGTTACAGTTTGGAACATCACGCAATTGACTGTAACACCACATACATGACTATAACAACACACATGCCCTGTCACCAACAGTCTGGTTTTGGCTCCTTACCTGTCGGCCACACCTGTCATCACGAGACTGGGCTACTGTCATTAGTGGGAATTACCTGTGACGACTCCTGAGAACTACTGACTGGGAGGGAGGGTGGTTAGTGAAGGAAACTGTGGGAGGAGGGTGGAGGAGGAGGTAAGAGGTGGTTAGTGAGGGAAGGGAGAGCTGGTAGGGAGGGTAGGGGAGGTGGTTGGTTAGTGAGGAGGCTGGTGAGGAGGAGAAGAGAGGAGGAGAAAGAGGTGGTTAGTGAGGGAAGGGAGAGCTGGTAGGAGGAGGGTAGGGAGGGAGGGTGGGGGTGGTTAGTGAGGGGAAGGGAGAGCTGATAGGGAGGAAGATGGGGGTGGTTGGTGAGGAGAGCTAGTGGAGGTGAGAGGGAGAAAAGAGGAGTGGTTGGTGAGGAGGCTGGTAGGGAGGAGAGGGAGTGAGAGGGAGGTGGAGTCTCTTTCGTTCGGGGAGAGGAGGTGAAGGTGGGGGAAGAGGATGTGAGGATGAAAGTGGAAAAGGGCGTTAAGGGTGGAGGAAGGAAAGAAACAGAGCGTTAGTCTCACCTTCGCTCGTGACCCAAATTTTAGTCTGAGATTATTGGTTCATGCAAGACCTGTGTACACCAGGCTCATGTGTACACCAGGCTCTTCATCCAGGCTCATGTACACCGAACCCTATGTGTAACCAGGCTCATGTGTACACCAGGCTCGTGTACACCAGTATATTGTCTGTACATAACTTATTGATTCTAAAGAGTTATTTTTAGTGTTTTTTTTTGTATTTGTTGTTGTTGTTTCCGCTGCCTCTTGTTGTTTTTATAAGTTTCTGTTTATTTATTTTGTTTTTATTCCATTTTCGCCTCTGATATTGGTTTTTACACACACACACACACACACACACACACACACACACACACACACACACACACACACACACACACACACACACACACACACACACACACACACACACAACCCCACCACCACACCAACCAACACACACCTTAGAATATATAACTCCACTAATATTCTCATCTGTGTTCTTTACCAGATTGCCTCGTTAACCTGGACATTACCTGCTTGTTTAGACAGAGGTGTGGTTAGCTCGTTAGCTCGTTAGGGCGGGTGTAATGGCAGTAGTCCGGTCATTAGGCTGTCATGGTGAGAAGGAAGAGAGAGTGGGACAGACAGACAGACAGACAGAAAGACAGAAGAGTGAAGGAAGAAACACACAAGAGGTGTATTATGAGAGAGAGAGAGCATCAAATCGTCCAGCTAAATCACTTTTAATGAGGTCAAATTTTAGAAGGTGTCTGTCATGTCAATTTTGGTCGGATTAGCTCACACACACACACACACACACACACACACACACACACACACACACACACACACACACACACACACACACACACACACACACACACACACACACACACACACACAAAGTACCTGTCTGTGGTGCTAATTAGATGCATCAATACAGGTGTGAATATTCATGCAATCAGACTTGAGGAGGTGCCAGGTGAGCTACCCCATAGAGACTAGTTGTAGGTCATGGGGACAGATGAACACAGGTAGAGCTACAAAATTTATGTACAGACAATTTTTAAACAAACACGGACACACAAACACGACAGTAACTACCTCATAGCTCACCTCTACCTGGACATGACACAAGCATACAAACACACAAACAACACAAACAACATACAAACAACACAAACAACACACAAACAACCAAACAACACAAACAACACACAAACAACACACAAACAACACACAAACAACACACAAACAACACACAAACAACACACAAACAACACACAAACAACACACAAACAACACACAAACAACACACAAACAGCACACAAACAACACACAAACAACACACAAACAACACACAAACAACACACAAACAACACACAAACAACACACAAACAACAAAACAACACACAAACACACAAAAAACAACAACAACAACACACAAACAACACACAAAAACAACACACAAACAACACACAAACAACACACAAACAACACACAAACAACACACAAACAACACACAAACAAATACAAACAACACACAAACAACACACAAACAACAAACAACAACACAAACAACACACAAAACAACACACAAACAACACACAAACAACATACAAACAACACACAAACAATACAAACAACACACAAACAACACACAAACAACACACAAAACAACACACAAACAACATACAAAACAACACACAAACAACATACAAACAACACACAAACAACACACAAACAAAAACAAACAACACAAACAACACACAAACAACACACAAACAACATACAAACAACACACAAACAACACACAAACACACAAACAACACACAAACAACACACACAAAACAACATACAAACAACACACAAACAACACACAAACAACATACAAACAACACACAAACACAACAAACAACACAAACAACACAAACAACACACAAACAAACACAAACAACACACAAACAACACACAAACAAACAAAACACACACAAACAGCACAC
>NW_024733728.1:25000-32500 GCF_018991925.1 Homarus americanus | reverse complement strand
CAATATGAACCACCAGTATGAACCACCAATATGAACCACCAGTATGAACCACCAATATGAACCACCAGTATGAACCACCGATGAACCACCAGTATGAACCACCAGTATGAACCACCAATATGAACCACCATATACCACTACACTATACCACCATATGAACCACCAATATGAACCACCAGTATGAACCACCAATATGGACCACCAATATGAACCACCACTATGACCACCAATATGAATCCCAATATGAACCACCAGTATGAACCACCAGTACAATATGAACACCATTATTGAATCACCAATGCACAATATGAACCACCAGATTATGACACCATATGACCACTTACCCAATATGAATCACCAATATGAACCACCAGTATGAACCACCACTATGAACCACCAATATGAACCACCAATGAACCACCAGTATGACCACAACATAATATGAACCACCAGTATGACACATCACCAATATGAACCACAATATGAGCATCAATATGAATCACCAGTATGAACCACCAGTATGAACCACCAATATGAACCACCAATATGACCCAATATGAACCACCAGTATGAACCATCAACATGAATCACCAATATGAACCACCAGTATGAACCATCAACATAAATCACCAATATGAACCACCAATATGAAGCACCTAAATGATACAGGCATTCACTCTTATGGATTCTTTCTGGTATATCACTTTCATGACCCACAGTGACATCAGGCCTGGACACCATCCACCATTAACACCACAGCGTCAACACCACAGCGTCAACACCACTATTAAAACAGTATTTCCTCTCCTTTTTTTGCCCGGCCAAACCTCTGCTTAATAAAACTGCTTAATCAACCGGAAGATTGAAACGCCAAAACGAACCAACTTTTGGTTTATCGAATCGCTCGCTGAACCGATTGTATTAGGGAACAAATTAGCGATTTTAGCGAATCTATATTTATGTGGGAATTATATTATAACGTAAAATAAAATATTGCTCACTCTTTCCCCTCTCTCTCTCTTTTATTTATCTCTCTCTCTCTCTCTCTCTCTCTCTCTCTCTCTCTCTCTCTCTCTCTCTCTCTTGGGCTGTGGTCATCAAATTTTACAATGCAGTATGACTTTAAGTTACGGCCTAATATATAAACATGTGGCCTCAGGGTTCATGTGTGTGACAGATGTTGAAGCCAATGTTTAGAGGTGTTATTAAACCCTTCATTGACCTTAAGGGGTTCACTTTTAAATTTCCTTGGGTTCACTTTTAGGATTTAGGGGTTCAGTTTTAAATCCCCGGGGGTCAACGTTAAGATTCAGGGGTTTATTTTTAAGTCCCTGGGATCACTTTTAGGATTCGGGTTTATTTTTAAACCCCAGGGTTCGTGTTTGGATTCTGGGATTTATTTTAAAATCCTCGGGTTTTATTTTGAATTTAGGAGTTCACTTTTAAATCCTGAGGTTCAGATTTTGGGGAATCGAAATATTAATGTTTTATGACTCCGGGATTCAGTTTTAGAATATTACAGTTTACAGCCAATGAATACTACCTTACTCTTTGTTTGATTCTCTCATTGGTTAACAAAACACGAAACATGATTATTCCCCAGCCAATAAGAATCGAGAATAAAAACAACTAGAAACATTCTTTTCAACTAACCAATCAGCTGCCGGCTTATACCAGAGAGGAGGGAGGGTGAGTAGGCTCCGCCAATCAATTCCTCGATATCCATCAGGCTCAGGTAATAACTGGATTACATAGAGTCACATACCGAGGAAGATGAAAATCCCTGACGTTCTGTTGTTTTGCTGTGTTTTCAACGTGACAATCGGGAGCTACTGAATGCTTGGGAGAATTTTTACAAGACAACGAACTGTACTTGGTAAAACAGTTTAAATCTCAGTGTAATTTTGATACCGTATTGGCAGTTTTACGTGTCCTTAGTGAAAAATATTACGAATGATTGTTATTTAATAATTCGTATCTATAGGAGTCGGATACCTAAAAGTTTACATACGAACGTTCTCCTCTTAACTGATGATGATCACGTAACATCATAGAGCTAACTAACACAAGTTAAACACACAAAATAAATTCCAAAATTGTATTCAAACTATAAATGAGACTCAACTTTAACAAACACAAAATCCAGTAATATAAGTTTATATCCCGGGAAAGATGCAATGGAAACCCAAAAAGCAGGGGTGGAAGGAGGTAGTTATGTCTCGGGGTTAAAGGAAATGCTTTTGTGTATTTGTTGGTGGAGTTGCAGGATTACTGGACCTTTTTTAGGGCTATTTTGGTCCTTCCTATGAATACTTTACACTGTGTCACTGAGCGCAGGTATAATTCCTGGACTTAAGCGAACATCTGATGGATTAAGTGAACTATGTTTTGACTCTGGTAGTGTCTCGTCGAGTCCAAGCCGCCTCCACTCTGTCTGCCTGTCTGTGTGTCGCTTTAATCTCTCTCTCTCTCTCTCTCTCTCTCTCTCTCTCTCTCTCTCTCTCTCTCTACTGGAGTGAGATGAGAGACTTCTACTGACAATCTCACACCTTATACACCACAAGACTTTTGCCTCAACATAGCCAAATCTTAACGACCTTGGCTCACTTTATTTTGTTTTTGTGGTTAATTTTAGGCCTCGGTGTCGTCGTGGTTGTCAGAAAAGGATTTAAGCTCTTAGCCCGCGACACTTTGTTTACATCGAGGGCGGTGGTTCGTAAGGTGATTCTTCCCCGCCTTAGTTATAGTTTGTAGTTCGTTCACAGGCGTCGACTCGAGGGGCTGGTCAGGGAAAGTTGTTTTGGGTGAGAGGTTTTGTTTCCTGTTGTGAGGCGTGTTAAGTGTTTCCTTACTGTTTGTCTTGTGTGTGTGTGTCTGTATGTATGTTTACTTGTTGTGTTTTATCAGTCATATCTATGTTCGTTTCTTTCTATTTTTTTTCTTTGTTTGCTTTTCTTCTTCCTTCCTTCCTTCCTTCTTCCTTCCTTCCTTCCTTCCTTCCTTCCTTCCTTCCTTCCTCACCATCTTCATCACTTACGCCACTACAACTCCTCCTCTCCCACACCACAATTCCTCCCTCTCACCCTCTCTCACAACCACAACCATCCCACCTCCTACCACTACCTCCCACACCACACCAACCCACACCCACACCACCCACCACGCCAACCCACCCACCCACCACGCCCACCACACCACGCCCACCACCCCGCCCCCACCCACCCCGCCAGCCCCACCCCACCCACCCGCCAGCCCCACCCCCGCCCACAACCCCACACCACCCCACGCCCACATATAACCAAATTTGTCCCGATTACAAATACGAAATTCCCTCAAATACATGTTTCGCGGTTCATTGTGCCGTGAGCCGCATTAACGATTAGTTTACCGCGGCTTCATTGTATTTTTGCCGCTTGTGGTCAAACTGAATTATGAAGCCGCCAGGACCACCATCACCTCCACCTATCCTCCTTCCTCCACCCCCCCCCTCCCACCCACCCCCCCTCCACCCACCCACCTATCACTCCCAGCCCCCACTCCACCCACCCCCCCCTCCTCCTAACCTTCCCCCAACTCCTCTACTCCTTCTCCCTCCACCCACCCACCTAACCCCACTCTCCTAGCCTCCTCCCACCCTCCCCACCCCCCCCTCCCTCCCTAACCTCAACCCCACCTTCCCTTCTCCCCTTTCCCTCTACCCACTCCCTAATCTCTTCCCCTACTGCCACCTAATCCCTCTCCATACCCTCCTCCTTTCCTCATCCACCCACTCTTCTAATCCCTTCCCCTACCTCGCCTAATCCTTCATTTACCCTCTAATCCGTTCCCTGACCCCCTAATCTCTTCCCCTACCCTCTTCACCTACCCCCTACCCTCTTCACCTACCCCCTACCCCTACCCGTTAGCCCTAATTGTGGTTGGACAGATGGGGTTCATTGTTTAGGTTGGACAGGTGTGTGTGGAGAGGACAAGCCCCTGTTCTTATGTTAAAGTGAGGGTCATTAAAAATATAAAATGTATAGATTTAAATATAAATTATTACAATTTAAATAATTAGAATATTATAACTCTTTCAATTTTGAATAGAACATTATTAAATAAATAGAAAAGAAAAAACACGACATATTTACCTTCATGTTCATTCTGTATTTACCGAGGTGACCCGAGGCCCAGTGAGTCAGGGAAGTACTAGTAGACACAACAACGTCATAAACATTCCTTGTATACTTCTTTATAACTATAACACAATTCCCGAAGGTTAGGTTAGAGAAGTGTTCACAAACTATAAAAAATAAAATAATTATTTTAAAAATTCTATATTATTTCTCCTAGGGAACTTTTGTCCTACACTGTGTGTGTGTGTGTGTGTGTGTGTGTGTGTGTGTGTGTGTGTGTGTGTGTGTGTGTTCCGTTTCCTTTTTGAGAGAGGCACCAGCTGGGAACAACACAATATTGGTGTTCGTATAAATTCTTCTCTCGGATCTCAAAAAACATGGTGAGAGTACCACTGTGACACACACACACACACACACACACACACACACACACACAGTCTCAACCATTGTAAAAATTATCAACAACTCGTAATCAACCAGTGTATTCATTCCCAGTCAATCTTACCTTTTTACACTGTCACTATGTTGAAATGCCCTGTAGTTTGACCTTCTCCCCACCTAGTTATTATATATCATATTTGTATCACTTATGTTACTTGTATATTATTTGTCAATCAAGTGAACCATTCCCCTATTATGGAACTGTATATTATCAGCCTTCTGACTGCCATGCTCTTTCAATAAACTGTTAATTATTATTATTATTATTATTATTATTATTATTTCTATTATTATTATTATTATTATTATTATTATTATTATTATTATTATTATTATTATTATTATTATTATATATTATTATTATTATTATTATTATTATTATTATTATTATTATTATTATTATAAATATTATTATTATTATTATTATTACTATTATTATTATTATTATTATTATTATTATAAATATTATTATTATTATTACTATTATTATTATTATTATTATTATTATTATAAATATTATTATTATTATTATTATTATTATTACTATTATTATTATTATTATTACACTACTGAACAACAATAACAATAACAAGAACAGCAGTGACCAAAATAATAACAGCAATAACAAGAACAGCAGCAGCAGGCACAGCAGTTCATCTCGGCTGCAAAAAACGGGCGGTATCGGGCTGGCTCTGCTCTAGAATTTACATGCAAATAGGCAGATTATAGCCTACTGCGGTGTGGCCATCCACCTCCAAGTGTGGCCCTAGCTAGTGTGGCCTTAATGCTGTCGACCTACTTAATGTGGCCCACTTACTGTCGTACTAGCTAGTGTGGCCCTTGTGCTGTGGCCCTATAGCTATTGTGGTCTGTCCTGGTGTAACAATTATTGTGTGAGAGAGAGAGTTTTCGCTGAGAAACTTACTTCCCTATTCCTATATGCTCTCTCTCTCTCTCTCTCTCTCTCTCTCTCTCTCTCTCTCTCTCTCTCTCTCTTCCTCACTTCTTTGTTTCATCCTCTCTAAATTTCTCCTCACCCCTTTACGTTTCTTTATCCTTCTCTCCCTCCTCTCTCTTCTTCTCTCCTCTTTCCCTGTTATGTTTTATCTTTTTATGTCTATCTCTCTCTCACACACTTAAACATCTCTCTCTCTCTCTCTCTCTCTCTCTCTCTCACCGCCCTGGTAATCTCCTAAGGGATTTACCTATTGGAGATTTAGGGTCAGCGACTCGGAGGAAATTTGTGGATTTTTCGGGCTTGTGAAAATCCAGATCCTGCTCCTACTGTGAGCATGAAACACTATAGTGAGCAGGTAGTGCTATAGTGAGCAGGTAGTGCTATAGTGAGCAGGTAGTGCTATAGTGAGCAGGTAGTGCTGCAGTGAGCAGGTAGTGCTACAGTGAGCAGGTAGTGCTATAGTGAGCAGGTAGTGCTACAGTGAGCAGGTAGTGCTACAGTGAGCAGGTAGTGCTAAAGTGAGCAGGTAGTGCTACAGTGAGCAGGTAGCGCTGTAGGGAACATTTAGTGCTATAGTGAGCAGGTAGCGCTGTAGTGAGCAGTAGCACGGTTTGTTACAGCATGCTTGTGCCACTTTCCATTTAAGGGAGGATGTAGCGTTCTTTGCTACTGAGAGTGTTCAGCATCCTGCTCTACACTCACTCTTTATGCAGCACAGTCCGCTACACAGTAAAATTGTGAGGCTAAATCAGAGATCACTGAATTTTACAACCTAGCGACTCCAGCTACACTCAGAGAGTTTTGTTCGTTTCAGTTCATTCAGCATAGCACTCCTGCTGCCCAGATGAACATAACCCGCTAGTAGTTATTAAAGGCTCACCTTTCCGCTCAGGTTGAATTAAGAACTAAAGTTTAAATTGATTTAGCTTATATATATATATATATATATATATATATATATATATATATATATATATATATATATATATATTATATATATATATATATATATATATATATATATATATATATATATATATATATATTTCATGTAGATCACAATGAAAACTTGGATAAGATAAATCTTGATAAAATCACACGGGAAAAGGGAAACAACAGGCACCTTAGCTTTCGTTTTTATTCAAGACATATTCAGAGGCAATAATAATAATAATATATATATATTATTATTATTATTATTATTATTATTATTATTATTATTATTATTATTATTATTATTATTAATTTTTTTTACGGGCATTAGCCCACCCGGAAACAGGTCACTGACCCACATCAAGGCCTGGGAATATAATATAATAATAATAATAATAATAATAATAATAATAATAATAATAATAATAATAATAATAATAATACCCCCTGTAATAATAAAGATCCATAAATAAATACAAAAAAATAATAAAAATATCAGTAGTGAGAAACAATATATGTATGTTGTGTTGTCAATAGTAAGAGAAACAATTGAGACCCTGCAATTGTGTGTAAATGAGGCAGAAAGTCAGATCAGCAACCTGGGACTTGGTCACATATGGCAGCAGGGTCTACCATTAGACAACACATTATGCTTCCAATATCTTCCCAGGCAGTAGTAGTACCTCCCTGTTTGATAGCTGCCTACTACTTGGACTTAGATCTCAATTTCCTTGCCGAAGCGTAACTTGGTCCTATTAGATACAGGCTCAGCTATTAGATACAGGCTCAGCTATTAGATACAGTCTCAGCTATTAGATACAGACTCAGCTATTAGATACAGTCTCAGCTATTAGATACAGACTCAGCTATTGAATACAGTCTCAGCTATTAGATACAGTCTCAGCTATTAGATACAGTCTCAGCTATTAGATACAGTCTCAGCTATTAGATACAGTCTCAGCTATTAGATACAGACTCAGCTATGAATACAGTCTCAGCTATTAGATACAGACTCAGCTAATGAATACAGTCTCAGCTATTAGATACAGACTC
>NW_024733728.1:0-20000 GCF_018991925.1 Homarus americanus | reverse complement strand
CCTTCCCTCTCCCCTCCCACCCTCCTCCCCTCCCTCTTCCACCCTACCCTCTCCTCCACCATTCCCTCTCTCCTCCACCCTCCCCTCCCTCCCTCTTCCCCCCTACCCTCTCCTTCACCCACCCTTCCTCTCCCCTCTCCCTCCCCTCCCCTCCCTCCTTACCCCTACCCTCTCCCCTCCACCCTTCCCTCCCCTCCCCCTCCCCTCCCCTCCTCTTTACCCTACCTCTCCCCCTTCCACCCTTCCCTCTCCTTTCCCCTCTCCCTTCCCCCAACTACTGCAAAGACACCCACCCTTCTCCCCCCCCTCCAAACATCCCGGTAATGTAGATTGACTTATGGAGAAGCTCAATTACATTATCCTGGGAATGGCATTTTCATTCTGCGTTTTTGTGTCGACCAATGATTGTTTGTTTTAGTTAGCGTATTATTACTAATTTATTTACTAGTGACGTCATAACAATAGTGACATCTGATTATCTCTGCTGAAATGGAGTGGGGGGGGGGGGGGGGGGGGGGGGTGTTGGTGGTGGTGATGGTGGTGCTAGTGGATGGTAGTAGTGGTGGTGATGGTGGTGCTAGTGGATGGTAGTGGTGGTGATGCTAGGATAGTAGTGTGGTGGTGGTGGTGGTGGTGGTGATGGTGGTGGTGATGCTAGTGATGGTAGTAGTGGTGGGATGGTGGTGCAGTGGATGGTGGTGTGGTGGTGGAGGTAGTGGGTGTGGATGTTAGGTGGCAGTAGTGGTGTGATGGTGTAGTGGATGGTGTGGTGGGGAAGCAGGATGGTAGTAGTGGTGGTGGTGGTGGGTAGTGAGGTGGTGGTGGTGTGGTGGCGGTGGTGGTAGGTGATGGTGGTGGTGATGCTAGTGGATGGTAGTAGGTGGTAGGTGCTAGGTGGATGGCAGTGTGTAGATGCTAGTGGATGGTAGTGGTGGTGGTGGTGCTAGTGGATGGTGGTGGTGGTGATGCTGGTAGGTGGAGGTGGTGCTAGTGGTGGTGGTGGTGGTGATGCTAGTGGGATGGTGGTGGTGGTGGTGGTGGTGGCTAGTGGATGGTAGTGGTGGTGATGCTAGTGATTTGGTAGTAGTGGTGGTGGTGCGGTGGTGGTGGTGGTAGTGGTGATGGTAGTGGTGGTGATGCCAGTGGATGGGTAGTAGTGGTGGTGGTGGTGGTGGTGCTAGTGATGGTAGTGGTGGTGATGCTAGTGGATGGTAGTAGGGTGGTGATGGTGGTGCTGGTGATGGTAGTGTGGGTGGTGGTGGTGCTAGTGGATGGCAGTAGTGGTGGTGGTGCTAGGTGGATGGTAGTGGTGGTGATGCTAGTGGATGTAGTAGGTGGTGGTGGTGGTGGTGGTACGAGGATGGTAGTGGTGTGGTGATGCTAGTGGATGGTAGTAGTGGTGGTGGTGGTGGTGGTGCTAGTGGATGGTAGTGGTGGTGATGCCAGTGGATGGTAGTGGTGGTGGTGGTGGTGGCAGCTAGTGGACGGTAGTAGTGGTGGTGGTGGGTGGTGGTGGTGGTGGTGGCGGTGGTGGTGGTGGTGGTGCTAGTGGACGGGTAGTGGTGGTGGGTGGTGGTGGTGGTGGTGCCAGTGGATGGTAGTGGTGGTATTAGGATGTAGTAGTGGTGGTGATGGTGGTGATGGTGGTGCCAGTGGATGGAGTGGTGGTGATGCTAGTGGGACTTGCAGTGGTGGTGGTGTTAGTGGTGGTGGTGGTGGTGGTGGTGCTAGTGGTGATGGTAGTGGTGGTGGAGGTTGGTGATGGTAGGGTGGTGGTGGTGGTGGTGGTGCTAGTGGTGGGTAGTGGTGGTGATAGTGATGGTAGTAGTGGTGGTGTGATGGTGGTGGTAGTGGACGGTAGCAGTGGTGGTGGTGGTGGTGCTAGTGATGGCAGTGGTGGTGGTGCCAGTGGATGGCAGTGGTGGTGATGCCAGTGGATGGCAGTAGGTGGTGGTGGTGGTGGTGGTGCTAGGAGGATGGTAGTGGTGGTTGCTAGTGGATGGTAGTGGTGGTGGTAGGTGGTGGTGCCAGTGATGGTAGTGTGGTGGTGGTGCCAGGATGCAGTGTGGTGGTGCCAGTGGTGGTGGTGGTGGTGGTGGTGCTAGTGGATGGTGGTGGTGATGCCAGTGGATGGGTAGGTAGTGTGGTGGGTGGTGGTGGTTGGTGACGGTAGTGGTGGTGATGCTAGTGGATGGTAGTAGGGTGGTGATGGTGGTAGCAGGATGGTGGTAGTGGTGGTGGATGCAGGATGGTAGTGGTGGTGCTAGGTGGATGGTAGTGGTGGTGGTGGTGGTGTGGTGCTGTGGATGGTGGTGGCGGTGGTGGTGCTAGTGGGATGGCAGTGGTAAAGCAGTGGTGGCAGTAGTGGTGGTGGTGGTGCTAGTATTGGGTAGTGGTGGTGATGCTAGTGGATGGTAGTAGTGGTGGTGGTGGTGATGCTAGTGGATGGTGGTGGTGGTGATAGTGGATGGTAGTAGTGGTGGTGGTGATGCCAGTGGACGGTAGTGGTGGTAGTGGGATGGCAGTGGTGGTGGTGGTGGTGCTAGTGACGGGTAGTGGTGGTGATGCTAGGTGATGGTAGTAGTGTGGTGGTGGTGATGCTAGTGATGGCAGTGGTGGTGGTGGTGGTGGTGCCAGTGGTACGGCAGTGGTGGCCAGTGACGGTAGTAGTGGTGGTGGTGGTGATGCTGGGGGGACGCAGTGGTGGTGCTAGCGGACGGTAGTGGTGGCCAGTGGACGGCAGTGGTGGCGGTGGTGGTGGTGATGGCAGGTGCTAGTGATTTGGTAGTGTGGTGGTGGGTGGTGGTGGTGATGCTAGTGACGGTAGCAGTAGTGGTGGGTAGTGGTGGCGGTAGTGATGGCAGGTGGTAGGACGGCAGTAGTAGTGGTGGTAGGTGATGGTGGTGGTGGTAGTGGACGGTGGTGGTGGAGGTGGTGGCAGTGTGATGTTAGTGACGGTAGTAGCAGTGGTGGCAGTTGGTGGTGCTAGTGGACGGTAGTGGTAGGCAGTGACGGCAGCAGTGGTGGTGGTGGTGGTGGCTAGTGACGGTGGGTGGCGCTAGGGGTGACGGTAACAGTGGTGGTGGTGGTGGTGGTGACTGGCAGTGGTGGTGGCCAGTGACGGCAGCAGTGGTGGTGGCGTGATGCCAGTGACGGCAGTAGCGGTGGTGGCGGTGGCGTGATGGCAGTGGTGGCGCTAGTGACGCAGTGGTGGTGGTAGTGACGGCAGTGGTGGCGTTAGCGGACGGTAGCAGTGGTGGCGGTGGCGATGCCAGCGGACGGCAGCAGTGGTGCTGTGACGGCAGTGGTGCTAGTGGACGGCAGTGGTGGGGCCAGTGACGGCAGTAGGTGGTGGTGGTGATGCCAGTGACGGCAGTGGTGGTGCCAGCGACGGTGGTGGTGCCAGGACGGCAGTGGAGGCGGTGATGCTGGTGGTGCCAGGTGGATTGCAGTGGTGGGCCAGTGGATGCAGTAGTGGTGGTGGTGGTGCCAGTGGTGACGGCAGTGGTGGTGCCAGTGGGGAGGTGGTGACAGTGGTGGTGAGGCAGTGGTGGTGGTAGTGGTGGCAGTGGTGGTGACGGCAGTGGTGGCGCTGGGGTGGACGGCAGTGGTGGTAGTGATTGTGGTGGATTGCAGTGGTGGTGCTAGTGATGGTAGTGGTGGTGGCAGTGGTGGTGGTAGTGGTGACGGTAGTGGTGGCGGTGGTGGTTGCAGTGGTGGTGGTAGGTGGTGGTGGTAGTGGCGGTGGATGCAGTGGTGGGTGGTGATTTGCAGTGGTGGTGGCGGTGCCAGTGATGGGTAGTAGTGGTGGTAGGGGTGGGTGGTGATGCCAGTGACGGTAGCAGCTGTGGTAGTGACGGTGGTGGTGCCAGTGACGGCAGCAGTGGTGGTGGTGGCGGTGGCGGCACAGTGACGGTAGCAGTGGTGGTGGCGGTGGTGGTGGCGGTGGTGTCAGTGGATTGCAGCAGTGGTGGTGGTGGTGGCGGCGGCGGTGCAGCCAGTGGGACGGCAGGTGGTGGTGGCGGTGATTGGCAGCAGGCGGCGCCAGGCGGACGGCAGCAGCGGTGGTGGCGGTGACGGCAGGCGCCAGTGACGGCAGCAGGCGGCAGGGTGGCGGATGGCAGCGGTGGCGCCAGGGTGACGGTGAAGGGTAGCGGCGGTAGGTGATGGCAGCAGTGCCGTGACGGGTAGCGGTGGTAGGTGATGCTAGTGGACGGCAGGCAGGTGGCGGCGTGGTGGTGGTGACGGCAGCGGCAGCCAGTGATGGTAGTAGTGGTGGTGGTGGGTGGTGGTGGTAGTGGTGCTAGTGACGGTGGTAGGGTGGTGACGCTAGTGATGTGAGTGGTGGTGGTGGTGGTGGTGAGGCAGTGGTGGGCCAGGTGATGGCAGTAGTGGTGGTGGTGGTGATGCCAGTGGGACGGGCAGCAGTGGTGGTGGCGGTGGTGGTGACGGGTGGTGGTGATGCTAGTGGTGATGGGTAGTAGGGGTAGGTGCTAGGTGATGGTAGTAGGTGGTGGTGGTGGTGGTGGGATGGGTGGTGGTGATGATAGTGGATGCGTAGTGCGGTGGTGGTGGTGGTGGCGGGATGGAAGTGGTGGTGCCAGTGGACGGTAGTAGTGGTGGTGGTAGGTGTTAGTGATGGTAGCAGTGGTGGTGGCAGTGGTGGTGGATGGTGGTGCCAGTGACGGCAGTATGTGGTGGTGGTAGCAGGTGGTGGTGCAGTGATTTGCGTGGTGGTGGCAGGTGGGGGTGGTGGTGGTGCTATGCGGACGGTAGTAGTGGCAGTAGTGGTGGTGGTGGTAGGATGCTAGTGATGGTAGTGGTGGTGGTGGTAGTGGTGGTGGTGGTGCTAGTGTGATGGTAGTGGTGGTGCAGTGGTGGTGCTAGTGATGGTAGTGGTGGTGGTGGTGATGGTGGTGGTGGTGGTGCTAGTTGATGGTAGTGGTGGTGGTAGTGGTTGTGGGGTGGGATGCTAGTGGATTGGCAGTAGTAGTGGTGGCGGTGTGGTGATGCTAGTGGATGGTAGTAGTAGTGGTGGTGGTAGTGGTGGTGGTAGTGGTGATGCTAGTGATGGTAGTAGTGGTGATGGTAGTGGTGGTGGATGCTAGTGACGGGTAGTAGTAGTGGTGGTGGTAGTGGTGGTGGTAGTGGTGATACTAGGTGGATGGTGGTTGGGAGAGATTGTATAGATAGTGAAGATGGTTGAGGGAAAAGGAGAGTAGATGGTAGTAGTTGTGAAATGGTGGTAGTAGTGGAGTAGTGTGGTGTGGTGGTAGTGGTGAGGAAGAGGTTGTCATGAGATAGGCAGTGTGTGTGTGTGGGGGGGACAGGAGGCAAGTAAGGGAAGGGGTCTCATGTAGTAAGAAGTGTAGGGGGTAAGGGGGTATAGGGAAACGATAGGTGGCTTTAAACAGAAAACAATGTGTTGATAGATAGATAGATAGGTAAAAGAAACCCTCCTGATCTTAACGCATTGTTTAGGTGAATTCTCTCTTCAGCTGTTGACAACGGCTGTGTGAGGCGACGGTCATTTGTTAATGAACCTAATGTTTTACAGATGATGGAGGAGGAGGAGGAGGAGGAGGAGGAGGAGGAGGAGAGGAGGAGGAGGAGGAGAGGAGGAGGAGAGGAGAGGAGGAGGAGGAGGGGGAGGAGGAGGAGGAGAGGGAGGAGGAGAAGAGAGAGAGAAGGGTAGGGTGGTGAAAGAGAACAAAGGGAAGACCGTAAAAAATTATACTAGTTATAATAATAATAGCAGCAATGAAAAAGAATAATGATAATGGCGATAATGATGTACTATTACGATGATAATAATGATACTAATTTTATTATAAATATTATATAATTATTATTATATATTTATATATATTATTATTATTACAAAAAACTACTAGGTCAAATCTTTATAACATAAACCTTGATAGATCCTTCATAATCACTACAATGCATTCACAACACTAACACAACCCTGACATTTCCTCACAATCACACAACTACCCTGACACTTTCTCACAGCAATCACTACAACACAACCCTGACACTTCTTCTCACAGCTAATCACTACAGCACAATTTGATATTCTCACAATAATACCTTGACATTTCACAACTCCTTGACACTTTCATAATACTACAACATACCTTGACATTTCACAACACCTGACACTTCTCCTCACAGCATTGTTTATCACTAACACAACCTTGACACCTTCACAACAATCACTACAGCACAACCTTGACACTTCCAACACAATGTTCTCACACCCTGACATTTTCACAGTACCACACAACACAACTTGACATTTTCACACCTCATCACACTTGACACTCTTCACAACAACAACTTGGACACTCTTCATAACACAACTTTGTTGTTTTCCCTGACATTTCAGCAATCACTACAAACAACCTTGACACTTTCACAACAGTCACTACAACACAACCCTGAGCCACCCATAACACTAACGGTAAGTAAGATGTTGGAGCGAGGGAAGGCCTGTACATCAGTCTCCCGCATTTCGCCATAAGACGCCTCAACACACAACCACAATTTGCGGGTTAACCAGCAGACGAGCTAACGCTGTTTCCCTATTTAGCCCTTAACAACAATTAGGTGGTTGGATGACGCGAAATGCAACTTAAGAGCGAATTGCCTGACAGCCACTGGAGGGCGCGTAAGAAACCAAGGAAGAGGGAGACGAATGAGGGAGGGAAGAGACGGCGTGATAAACGGTGTCCAGAAAAGATAAATAATGGTCTGGGATGTTTATTTGTGACAGAATGTAAGAAAATCAAGAGAAAAATCGATAAAGAATAGAAAGTGTTATAACCCGCAAGAAAACAGGAAGAGAGAAAAGCCAGGAAGAGAACGGCAGTAGAGGAAGATGATAGTAAAAGTTAACAAACTAGGCTAGGCTGGGTCGTGTCACATTACATATGGAATGGAACACTTTGACCTACATACCATAACCCGCAGTGGAGAAAAATAAAGCAGATTAAGGGATTATATCTCCCTGCAAAGTCTATTTTCGCGCTTTTTTCCGAGTTCCGTTTTCGCGCCGCTTTTTTCCCGAGTTCCCGTTTTCCGCTCTTTTATATGGGTGTACCTTTTCTCGTTTTATTTGAGATTTATCTTTTGGTTTTGTGTTTATCGTGAATCCTTTATAATTCTCGCGCTTTGTCTATTTTGTTTTTCTTTCAAATGCTTTATGTTGACTTTTTTTTTAGAGTTTATTCCACACTTCCGCTTTCCTCGCTTTTATTGGACATTCTTTTGCTTACACTTTGACACATCCTTTGCCCGCACTTTCTCTGGTCACTTTCCCGCACTTGGACACATTTTTTTCTGCATTTTCTCCTCATTTTCCGAGCCTTTTTCTTAGCTCGCCCCGGAAGACGCATTATCTCTTCACGCCTATTTCGAAATGGCGGACATTTTCTGGGGGCCGCGAGAGTGGCTGACCAGGAACAATACCAGCTTTGTGTTGACAGGATATCTCGGACTCGCCCCCCACAGCCCTCTGGTCGCCAAGTTCCACAATGCATCGCGCTCCGAGCTGGTTTGTTGACATATGACGTCACGGGGGAGGGGTTAGTCCCACAATGCCCGCGCCTGGAGCTGGTTTGTTGACATATGACGTCACGGGGTTAGGGTCTATTAGCGCGGCATTGCGGGTCTATCAGATCCGAGGAGTATTGATGCTGCATTGTGGAAGCTACGGGATGACGATGCTTTTTTTGTAGCTAAATAGGATCCAGAAAATACATACATAATAATCTTGTCTCTCGTGTTCGCAGCTGGCCAGCCTACCTAGTCGTAAATTTGTTTATGTAGAAGCTGTCGCCAACACAACAACCGCATCCTAAGTATGACTCAGGCTCAAGGAGTAGCCTAAGAAGTTCCGGACACCTCGCCAACTGCACTGGTTAACCATTACCACAGAGCATGATCCGCAAATTGAATAAAATCTAGGTCGTGTCAATTAGGATAGACAGGCAAATACACAGACCAACTGCCCTGGGGATCAAAACCCGAGATTAATTTGCGAGGCGAGTATGCTAACCATTACACCACAGGTCGCCATCATACATACTATCTTACACTATTAAACTTTGGTACTATGCCACACCCGTCTTATGTGTCTCAAGTAATGACATTGTTTACCATCTCCTCTGTTTCTGACCCATCTCCTCTGAGTAATATAGTCACACACACACACACACACACACATCCCTGACCACCGTAGGGTCAAGACCAGTCAAGTGCTGCTCCTGCCGAGCAGCGCGGCCTCCCTGGCCATGTCGGCTCATCTCAAATCCCTCCCCTGACCCATCCTCACCTCCGGGATATCAACATAACCAAAAGTGACAATTCTGTTGAGGAAAGAAGTGGGATCAGTGTTGAACAGTGTGAACAGTGTTTAAGCCAGTGAATTCAGCACTAGACAGTACCAGTGAGAGCCGTGACCCACCAGTGATATAAGCACCCTGGGAACCATCATCGACAAGACAGTGTTTATCCGAGATAACACAACACCACCCAGCAGAGTGAGGTACTGTGACTCCATAACCACGTGAGGTCCTTCATTAACACCGAGGACGAGTTACTGCACCACGTGAACACCACACCACCCAGTGTCACCATGACCACGTGAGGTCCTTCATATCAACACCTGAGGACGAGTTAATGCACCACGTGAACACCATACCACCCAGTGTCACCATGACCACGTGAGGGCCTCTATCAACACCCGAGACGAGTTACTGCACCACGTGAACACCACACCACCCAGTGTCACCATGACCACGTGAGGTCCTTCATATCAACACCCGAGGACGAGTTACTGCACCACGTGAACACCACACACCACCCAGTGTCACCATGACCACGTGAGGTCCTTCATATCAACACCCGAGGACGAGTTACTGCACCACGTGAACACCATACCACCCAGTGTCACCATGACCACGTGAGGGCCTTCATATCAACACCGAGGACGAGTTACTGCACCACGAACACCACACCACCTGGTGTCCCATGACCAGCCCAGCCCGGGCCATCAACTGTAAACTATAATAATTTGTATGTTCAATTCATGCCCTTCTTTCAGTAATGAGCTTTTGTTAAACGACCCACCCATCCCATGTCTTTGTATGTAATAAGTCAGTTTTGTCTATTATATATTTTCAGCCTTCGAGCTGCAGAACTTTCAATAACCGTTAATTATTATTATTACTATTATTATTACACACACACACACACACACACCTCCTCAGCCTTCATAGGTAAGGACGTAGTCGGCGCTGCTAACGCGGCCGTGGTCTCTTGACCATGGACAGCTGCCAGCCCGGTCTGTCGGCCCTCCTTCCTATCTCCGCCTTCCCATCTGGATTTATCAACATCCTCACACCAACAGTACAGTGCAAAGATTGACGATCAACCCACAAGTGATATACAAAAGTGGCAATTTCAACTCGAAGGAAAAGCACAAAACACAGCAATGCTGGATCTGACCTAACCTGACCTGACCTCACGGTTTCACCTGACCTAACCTGCATTGCCCCTGCTACTGTCTTGGCCACGTGGCCACACACCTGCCCAACCGCAACACAACACAACATACACCATACAATAACAACAACTATAACATACACCATACAACAACAACTATAACATACACCATACAATAACAACTATAACATACACCATACAATAACAACTATAACATACACCATACAATAACAACTATAACATACAATAACAACAACTATATCATACACCAAACAATAACAACAACATACACCATACAATAACATACACCATACAATAACAACAGCATACACCATACAATAACAACAACACCATACGACAACAACATACACCATACAATAACAACAACAGCAACACCATACAACAACAACAATAACATGCACCATACAATAACAACAACAATACAACAACAACACAACATTCACTATACAATAACAACATATATCATTCAATAACAACACCATACAACAACAACACAATTTCACCATACAATAACAACAAGAACATATTTCAGTCATTAACAATAGCAACAACACCATATCATTCAATAACAACAACAACAACACCATACAACAACACAACATTCTCCACCATGCAATAACAACATTCACCATACAATAACAACAACAACATTCACCATACAATAACAACAACAAACATTCACCATACAATGACAACAACACCTTACACCATACAATAACAACAACACCTTACACCATACAATAACAACACAACATACACCATTCAAACAACAACACCTTACACCATTCAATGACAACAACACCTTACACCATACAATAACAACAACACCTACACCATACAATAACAACAACACCTTACACCATACAACAACAACACCTTACACCATACAACAACACCTTACACCATACAATAACAACAACACCTTACACCATACAATAACAACAACACCTTACACCATACAATAACAACAACACCTTTACACCATACAATAACAACAACACCTTACACCATACAACAACAACACCTTACACCATACAATAACAACAACACCTTACACCTACAATAACAATAAATATTCACCACAATAACAACAACACCTTACACCATACAATAACAACACAACATACAATCATTCAATACAACAACTTTTACACCATTCAATGACAACAACACCTTACACCATACAACAAATAACAACATACACCATTCAATGACAAAAACACAACATACACCATACAATAACAACAACACCTTACACCATACAATAACAACACAACATACACCATACAATAACAACAACACCTTACGCCATTCAATGACAAATAACACCTTACACCATACAATAACAACAACACCTTACACCACAATAACAACAACACCTTACACCATACAATAACAACAAATAATCTACACCATACAATAACAAATAACACCTTACACCATCAACACCTTTACACCATTCAATGACAACAACACCTACACCATACAATAACAACAACACCTTACACCTTACAAACAACAAACTTACACCATCAATGACAACAACACCTTACACCATACAAATAACAAACCTACACCATTCAATGACAACAAAACCTTACACCATTCAATGACAACAACACCTTACACCATACAATAACAACAACACCTACACCATACAATAACAACAACACCTTACACCATACACAATAACACAACATACACCATTCAATGAAAACAACACCTTACACTATTCCAATGACAACAACACCTTACACCATACACAACAACACCTTACACCATACAATAACAACTAACTTTACACATACAATAACAACAACACCTTACACCATTCAATGACAACAACACCTTACACCATACAATAACAACAACACCTTACACCATACAATAACAACAACACCTTACACCATACAATAACAACACAACATACACCATTCAATGACAACACCTTACACCATACAACAACAACAACACCTTACACCATTCAATGACAAATAAAACCTTACACCATATAACAAAAAACTTTACACCATACAATACCAACAACACCTTACACCATATCAATAACAACAACACCTACCTAATAAAATATACCATACAATAACAACAATAACATACACCATACAATAACAACAACACCTTACACCATACAATAACAACAACACCTTACACCATACAATAACAACAACACCATAACTACATTCAATGACAACAACACCTTACACCATACAATAACAACACAACATACACCATACAATGAACAACACCTTACACCATACAATAACAACAACACCTACACCATACAATAACAACAACAACACCTACACCATTCAATAACAAATAAATACACCATACACAACAACAACACCTTACACCATACAATAACAACAACACCTTACACCATTCAATAATAATAAAAATACCTTCATCTATACACAACAACAACACCTACAACATTCAATGACAACAAATACCTTACACCATACAATAACAACAACACCTTACACCATACAACAACAAACAAAACTTACACCATTCAATGACAACAACACCTACACCATACAATAACAACACCTTATACTATCGCAATAATACCACACCATACATAAAAAAATAAATACAATAAAAATAACACCTTACACTACAATAACAACAACACCTACACCATTCAATGACAACACACCTTACAATATAATAACACAACATACACCATTCAATGACAACAACACCTTAACTATTCAATGACAACAACACCTTACACCATACAATAACAACAACACCTTACACCATACAATAACAACACAACATACACCATTCAATGACAACAACACCTTACACCATACAATAACAACACAACATACACCATTCAATGAAAACAACACCTTACACCATACAATAACAACACAACATATACACATACAATGACAACAACACCTTACACCATTCAATAACAACACCTTACACCATACAATAACAACTACAACATACAATTATTCAATGACAACAACACCTACACCATTCAATGACAACAACACCTACACCATACACAACAACACAACATACACCATTCAATGACAACAACACCTACACCATACAATAACAACAACACCTTACACCATCATCAACAACAACAACATACACCATTCAATGACAACAACACTCACCATTCAATAACACAACATACACTATCCATTACACACAACAACACCTTACACCATCTCAATGACAAACAACACCCACATCCATAATAACAACAACACCTTACACCATACAATAACAACAACATACACCATTCAATGACAACAACACCTTACACCATTCAATAACAACAACACCTTTACACCATACAATAACAACACAACATACACCATTCAATGACAACAACACCTTACACCATTACAATAACAACAAAACATACACCATTCAATGACAACAACACTTACACCATACAATAACAACACAACATACACCATCCAATGACAACAACACTTACACCATTCAATAACAACAACACCATACAACATGTAAACAACAACAAACACCTTACACCATACACAACAACACAAACATACACCATTCAATGACAACAACACCTTACACCATTCAATAACAACACCTTACAATTAAGCCATTCAACAACACAAATATAATAACTCAATGACAACAACACCTTACACCATACAATAACAACAACTATACACCATTCAATGACAACAACACCCTACACCATTCAATGACAACAACACTAACATATAACAAAAACACCTTACACCATACAATAACAACAACACCTATAACTATACAATGACAACAACACCTACACCATACAATAACAACAACACCTACACCATTAAATGACAACAACACCTTACACCATACAATAACAACAACACCTACACCATACAATAACAACAACACCTTACACCATACAATAACAACACAACATACACCATTCAATGACAACAACACCTTACACCATCAATAACAACAACACCTTACACCATACAATAACAACACAACATACACCATTCAATGACAACAACACCTTACACCATCCAACAACAAACACCTACACCATACAATGACAACACAACATACACCATTCAATGACAACAACACCTACACCATTCAATAACAACAACACCTTACACCATACAATAACAACACACAACATACACCATTCAATGACAACAACACCTTACACCATTCAATGACAACAACACCTTACACCATACAATAACAACAACACCTTACACCATACAATAACAAACACCTACACCATACAATAACAACAACACCTTACACCATACAATAACAACACAACATACACCATTCAATGACAACAACACCTTACACCATACAATAACAACAACACCTTACACCATAATAATAACAACAACACCTTACACCATACAATAACAACAACACTTACACCATACAATAACAACAACACCATAACCATACAATAACAACAACACCCATACACCATTCAATGACAACAACACCTTACACCATCAACAATGACAACAACACCTTACACCATACAATAACAACAACACCTTACACCATACAATAACAACAACACCTTACACCATTCAATGACAACAACACCTTACACCATACAATAACAACACAACATACACCATTCAATGACAACAACACCTTACACCATTCAATGACAACAACACCTTACACCATACAATAACAACAACACCTTACACCACAACAACACAACATACACCATTCAATGACAACAACACCTTACACCATACACACAACACAACACACCATTCAATGACAACAACACCTTACACCATACAATAACAACACAACATACACCTATTCAATGACAACAACACTCACAACTATACAATAACAACACAACATACACCATTCAATGACAACAACACCTACACCATACAATAACACAACATACACCATTCAATGACAACAACACCTTACACCATTCAATGACAACAACACCTTACACCATACAATAACAACAACACCTTACACCATACAATAACAACAACACCTTACACCATATCAATAACAACAACACCTTACACCATTCAATGACAACACCTTACACCATAATAAACAACACCTTACACCATACAATAACAACAACAACACCTACACCATACAATACAAACAAAAACACCTTACACCATACAATAAAAACAACACCTTACACCATACAATAACAACAACACCTTACACCATACAATAACAACAACACCTTACACCATTCAATGACAACAACACCTTACACCATTCAATGACAACAACACCTTACACCATACAAAACAACAACACCTTACACCATACAATAACAACAACACAACATACACCATTCAATGACAACAACACCTTACACCATACAATAACAACACAACATACACCATTCAATGACAACAACACCTTACACCATACAATAACAACAACACCTTACACCATTCAATGACAACAACACCTACACCATACAATAACAACAACACCTTACACCATACAATAACAAACAACATACACCATACACAACAACAACACCTTACACCATTCAATAACAACAACACCTTACACCATACACAACAACAACATTTTACACCATACAATAACAACAACACCTTACACCATACTAATAAATAACAACACCTTACATACACTATTCAATGACAACAAAATCTTACACCATACAATAACTAAATAACACCTTACACCATACAATAACAACAACACCTTTACACCATAATAAATAAATAACACCTTTACACCATACAATAACAACAACACCTTACACCATACAATAACAACAACACCTTACACCATACACAACAACAACAATCTTACACCATACAATAACAACAACAACACCTTACACCATACAATAACAACAACACCTTACACCATACAATAACAACAACACCTTACAACCATTCAATGACAACAACACCTTACAATTATCAATGACAACAACACCTTACACCATACAATAACAAATAAAACCTTACACCATATCAATAACAACAACACCTTACACCATTCAATAACAACAACACCTTACACCATTCAATGACAACAACACTTACACCATACAATAACAACAACACCTTACACCATACAATAACAACAACACCTTACACATCCAACAATGACAACTAAATAACTTTACAACATACAATAACACAACATACACCATTCAATGACAACAACACCTTACAATTCATTCAATGACAACAACACTCACACCATACAATAATAACAACAACACCTTACACCATACAATAACAACACAACATACACCATTCAATGACAACAACACCTTACACCATACAATAACAACACAACATACACCATTCAATGACAACAACACCTTCACTCATACAATAACAAACAATAACATACAACGTTCAATGACAACAACACAATTAATCATATAATAAATAAATACACAACATACACCATTCAATGACAACTAACACCTTACACCAACAATAACACAACATACACCATTCAATGACAACAACACCTTACACCATTCAATGAACAACAACACCTTACACCATACAACACCATAACCATACAACAACAACAACACCTACACGCCATACAATAACTAAACAATGACACCTTACACCATTCAATGACAACAACACTCCACAATCCATATAACAGTAACAACACTTACACCATACAATAACAACAACACCTTACACCATACACAACAACAACACCTACACCATAACAACAACAACACCTTACACCATACAAACAACACCTAACTACACAACAACAACACCTTACACCATTCAATAACAACAACACCTTACACTATACAATAAACAACAACACCTACACCATACAACTAAACAAACATCTTACACCATTCAATGACAACAACACCTTCCACCATACAATAACCAACCTTACAGCCGTTCAATGACAACCAACGCATACGCCATGCAATAACAACCCACCATACACCGTTCAATGACCCACAACGCATACCACCGCAATAACAGCACAACATACACCATACAATAACAACCAACCATACACCGTTCAGTAACAACACGCAGCAACCACGCCATGTAACAACAACTTTACACCATACAATAACAACAACGCATACACAGCACCAATAACAACAGCCGCAGCCGCCGTTCAGTGACCAACAACACGCTCACCCATTCAATAACAGCAACACCACACCATACAATAACAACAACGCAACACACCATTCAATGACAACAACACCTTACACCGTACAATAACAACAACACCTTACACCATACAATAACAACAACCGCATCCGCCATACAATAACAACAGCAACGCCTTTACACCATACAATAACAACAACACCTTACGCCATGCAATAACAACAACGCAACCACCCATGCAACAACAACGCATACACCGTTCAATGACCAACGCAACCCACGCACGTTCAATGACAACAACACCACCACACCGTACAATGACAACAACCAACCCACACCATACAATAACAACAACGCAACCACCGTTCAATGACAACAACACCATGCACCATTCAATGACAACAACACAACCCGCCATACAATAACAACAACACCTTACCATACAATAACAACAACACCTTACACCATTCAATGACAACAACACCTTACGCATACAATAACAACATGGCCTGCACCATTCAATGACAACAACTTACACCTTACGCAATTTCCAGCCAGTAACCAGCACGCCACCATGCAATAACAACAACGCCTTACACCATAATAACAACACCTTATGCACCATTCAATGACAACAACACCTTACACCATACAATAACAACACAACATGCACACCGTTCAATGACAGCAACACCTTACACCATGCAATAACAACCTGGCATACACCGTTCAGCCAATAGCAACACCTTACACCATGCAATAACAACACCTGCATACACCGTTCAATGAGCAACAACGCATACGCCATACAATAACAACGCAACGCCACGCCATTCAATGACAACAACACCTTACGCCGTTCAGTGACAAGCAAGCACCTTACACCATACAATGCAACAACCGCACCCTTACACCATACAATAACAAGCAACTCACACCGCACAATGTAACAAGCGCAACCACCGTTCAGTGACCAACCAACGCAGCACACCATACCAATAACAACGCATACGCCATACAATAACGCAACACACCATACAATAACAACAACGCACCTTACACCATACCAATAACAACACCTTACACCATACAATAACAACAACACCTTACACCGCCACAATCAACAACAACGCAACACACCCATACAATAACAACAACACCTTACACCATACAATAACAACATACCTTACACCGTTCAATGACAACAACGCATGCACCGTTCAGTGACAACAACATACGCATACCAATAACAACAACGCATACACCATGCAATAACAACCAACGCCTACACCATTGCAATAACAACACAACATACACCGTTCAATGACAACCGCAGCACCCATACCAATAGTAACACCTTACACCATACCAATAACAACACGGCATACACCGTTCAATGACCAAGCAACACCTTCACGCCATGCAATAACAACACAACCATGCACCGTTCAGTGACAACCAACGCCAGCCACCATGCAATAACAACAACGCAGCCACCGTTCAATGACAAGCAACGCATGCCATACAATAACAACCAGCGCAGCCACCATGCAATAACAACACAACATGCACCATACAATAACAACAACGCATACACCGTTCAATAACAACAACGCCTTACACCGTACCAATAACAACAACGCAACCCACACCATACAATAACAACAACGCATACGCATACCAATAACAACAACACCTTACACCGTTCAATGACGCAACACCTTACACCATGCAATAACAACAACACCTTACACCGTACCAATAACAACAACGCAGCCACCATACCAATAACCAGCAACACCCAGCACGCCATGCAATAACAACAACGCAGCCACCATACAATAACAACAACACCTTACACCATACAATAACAACAACACCTTACACCATACAATAACAACAACACCTTACACCATACAATGAACAACACCTTACACCGTTCAATGACAACAACGCACCACCGTTCAATAACAAGCAACACCTTACACCATGCAATAACCCCACCAGCATACCGTCCCGGCAAACCAGCAACACCTTACACCATACAATAACAACACAACATACACCGTTCAGTGACAACACCTTACACCATGCAATAACAACAACACCTTACACCATACAATAACAACCCGCAACATACGCACCATTCAATGACAACAACACCTTACACCGTTCAATGACAACAACGCAACCGCACATTCAATGACAACAACACACACCATGCAATATTAACAACCTGGCATACACCGTTCAATGACAACAACGCAGCCACACCATACAATAACAACAACGCATACACCGTTCAGCGAGCAACAACGCGCCCACCGTTCAGTAACAACCTGGCATACACCGTTCAATGACAGCAACGCATACACCATACCAATGACAGCAACGCCTTCACCGTTCAATGACAACAACACCTTACACCATACAATAACAACACAACATGCATACAATAACAACAACACCTTACGCCATACAATAACAACAACGCATACACCGTTTCAATGACAGCAAGCACCTTACACCATACAATAACAACAACACCTTACACCGTTCAGCGCAACAACGCAACCACCCATGCAATGACAACACAACATACACCGTTCAATGACAACAACACCTTACACCATACAATAACAACAGCACCTCACACCATACAATAACAACAACACCTTACACCATACAATAACAGCAACACCTTACACCATTCAAGTGAACAACACCTTACACCATGCAATAACAACACAACATGCACCATACAATAACATAACAGCATACACCGTTCAGTGACAGCAACGCAGCCCACGCCATACAATAACAACACAGGCATACACCGTTCAATGACAGCAACGCATACACCCTTCAATGACAGCAACGCAACCACGCAATACCAATAACAACAACACCTTACACCATGCAATAACAACACAACATACACCATTCAATGACAACAACACCTTACACCATACAATAACAACACAATACACCGTTCAGTGACAACCAACGCAGCACACCATGCAATAACAACACACATACACCGTTCAATGACAACAACGCAGCCCACACCCATACAATAACAACAACCGCATACGCCGTTCAGTGACCATGACACCCACACCATACAATAACAACACAGCATACACCGTTCAATAACAACAACGCCTTACACCGTTCAATGACCAACGCAGCACACCATACAATAACAACAACACCTTACACCATGCAATAACAACAACACACCATACAATAACAACAACGCAGCATGCCGTTCAATGACAGCAACGCAACACAAACGTGCGTGAC
>NW_024733727.1:0-20289 GCF_018991925.1 Homarus americanus | reverse complement strand
ATATTGCCAAATTGCTGTGGATCAATTGACTGATAGATTCTGGCAAATACCCACTCAAAGACAAAGTCCTCACAAAGTAGACTGGGTATGGGGGTAATGGCAACTGGCCTGAGGTCATTAGGGGACTGTGGGGTGGTGACCTTGGGGATGGGGGTGACAAATGCGGTTTTCCATTCATTAGGGCATTTGCTTTGTCTGAGGGATGCATTAATAATAGAACAGAGGGGGGTGGCAAGTTCGACTGCAAACTCCTTGTATAGTTTGATTGGTAGGTCAATTGGGGTCGTGGAGCGTTTGGATTTAAATTTCAGGAGTTTGTTGGCGATTTCATATGGTTGAACACTGGGAGGGGGGGGAGGGGGAAGGTAAGTAAGCCGGGAGGAGAGTGAGGTCAAGACTGGGTAAGGTATGACATATGGTAGCAAAATGGTTATTAATTATCTCAGCTGCCTCCTCACCAGGTAAATGTGAGATGAAAGGAAGTGTGGGAGACTGGCGGTTGAGACCATAGAGATCTTTTACCTTGGAGTACCACTGACCGATGCCGACTTCCTTGAGGCCGTGCACTTTCCTGGGATAGTAAGTCTTCTTGGTCGACTTGATTTCCCTGATGACCTGGTTACATAGACTTTTGTACAGGCGGTTGTTGGTGTAGTATGCCTTGTTGCGCCGCTCAATGAGTCTTTTTATGCGGGGCGTAATCCATAGGACATCATCGGGGTGGATCCTCAGTTACATAATCGGTTACAGTTGACGATACAGTTACATTACCTAATACAACCTACTGGGTCATCAGGTACAGATATTTCATGTTCCCCCTAAAACGACTTTCCTCAATGGATTCACCCTTCTGCCTCTCCCTATATAGTATATGGGGTGATGGGGGAATTGTGATGCGAGAGGGTGTGTGTGTGTGTGTGTAATAATAAATAATAATAATTAACGGTTTATTGAAAGATCTTGGCAGCCAGAAGGCTGAAAATATAGTTACATATTTGGGGAATGGGTTTCGAATTCCAAATAATATACAAATAACATAAGTGATATAAATAAGATATATAATAACTAGATGGGGAAAAGCTCAAACTACAGGGCATTTCAACATAGTGACAGTGCAAGAAGTAGTATTTACTGGGAGTGAATACACTGGTTTATTACAAGTTATTGATAATTTTTACAATGGTTGGGACTGGGCTATTCTTATAGCGATCAGTTCGTGCACGTATGGGCTGGATGCGGTTGTGGTGTCGAACAGCAATTCTCGGGCTAGGGATCTCAGGTGGTAGTAGGAGCCGGTGTCGAGGATGGTGTAGAAGCTTCTTACCAAATTTGCAGATGAGGTCGTGGTGATGGTCAGTGAGAGTCGAAAGGGTCAGTGTGTTGAGCGCTTCTTGATATGTGGAGTAGGAAGGGGAGAGAATGATCTTGCATGCCCTCTTTTGCACTTTTTCTAGATGTTTATGTTGTGTGGCATTTAGGGAGGAAGACCAGGTGGGGGAGGCATAGGTGAGCTTGGGAAGTATGAATGTTGAGTAAACACTGAGGAGCTCGGGTGCAGGAACTCCGAGGGACTTGAGTCGGCGGAGGAGGTGGAGACGGAAACTGGAGGATTTGACAACTTCACTGATGTGTGGTTTCCAATTTAGTTTGTTGTCTATGGTGACGCCGAGGAGCTTCATGGAATTTACACCCTGGAGTGTGTTCGGACCTAAAGTAATGGAAGGAGGTGGGACAATGTCGGAGGAGAGGTTGAAGTGCATAACCATGGTCTTGGTATGGTTGATGGTGACATGGTGGCCCAGTTTTGAAGACTGTTCAATAAATCCTGAAGGGCGGTATAGTCGGGAGCAGAATTGTTGACGCTGATCCCAATGGTGGAGTCGTCGACATATTTCCAGCGAGCAGGGGTTTCTCTTAGGGCATCATTGATGAGCATAAGGAAGCAGAGTGGTCCCATCTTGGTGCCTTGGGGGACGCCACAGGTGAGTGACTGAAAGGTGGAGACAGCCCCTCGGAAGCGTCGGTCACTGAGGAAGTCTGTAAGCCATGGTATAAGATTTCTCCGAAGCCCGAGGTCAATGGCTTTGTTGATGATTATATTGTGGTCGACTAGGTCGAATGCTTTAGTGAAATAAATGAAGGCGACAGCTACAGACGTTTTTCGTTTCTCGAGATGGCGGTATATGTAATCGAGAAAGCTGACAAGACAGTGAGTGGATGGAGGATAGTTTCCATGTTGCCAAATTGCTGAGGGTCTACGTCTCCTGCAATATCAGCATAAGCCCAGTCGAACACAAAACTTTCACAGATTAGGCTGGGTATTGGGGTGATTGCAATAGGTCGTAGCTGATTTAAGGATTGTGGGCTGGTTGACTTGGGCACTGGTGATACGTAAGAGGTGTTCCAGTCAGATGGGCATCTGGCTTGACTGAGAGAAGCATTGATGATGGAGCATAGGGGTTTAGCAAGCTCCGGGAGAACTCCTTGAAGAGTTTCATTGGTAAGTCAGTGGGGGTGGTAGAGCGTTTTAATTTTAGTTTGTCCAGGCGTTTTGCTACTTCAAATTCTTCTACTAAGTCAGTGGGAAGGGGCACTGGTAGGTAAGCAGGGAGAGTGGTTGTGTCAAGCCGGAGGAGCGTCTGGTATATAGTAGCGAAATGGTTATTTGATTGCTCAGCTGCGTCAACATTAGTGAGATGCCTAAGGAAGGGGAGGGGGTGTGTCTTATTGTTTAGTCCACAGAGTTCTTTAAGCATACCATACCATTGACTGATGTTGGTCTGCTTCAGGTGTTGTAATTTGGTTGGGTAGTGGGACTTCTTTGCAGTGCGTATTTCGCGGATAACTCGGTTGCGAAGGGACCTGTAGCGGATGTGGTCATTGAGATGAAAGGCTCTGTCTCTCTGTTGCATAAGTCTTTTGATCCGAGGTGTGATCCAGGGCAAGTCAGCTGGGTGAGATCTGACGGACTTCTCGGGGAAGAAGTGGTGGTGAGCTTTCGTGGTGGCGTTGGCATAATTTATCCATTTGGTTTCCACGTCATCCACGCTAATTACTTCAGTCCAGGGATGGTGAACTATCCACTGCCCGAAGAGACGCACCGCAGAGTCAGTAATCGGCTTGTAGGTCTTGATGTAGGGTCTCTGTACTTGAATGGGAGTGGCAGCTGGGGACCAGAGCACTGGTAAGTGTGTGCTACACCCGATAGGAGTCATTGGTTGAGGTGGTTGGTACTGGTCCGCTAAGTCAGTTAAGATAAGGTCAAGGGTATTTTGACCGTGTGTGGGGAAGTTCACAACTTGTGATAGTGATAGCTGGTCCTGGATATCAGTGGTGTCAATTTCATTATAATCCCCACATAATACTAACTTGGCACATGGGTACCTAACTCTGAGGTGGTAGTGAGATGATTGATAAGAGGGTCTCTGGTGGGTGAGCGAGGCGGATGGTATGCCACACAGATTATGATGGAAACAGTGTGGCGCGGGTGGGCCCGTGGCACAACACGTACCCATAATGCTTCCACATCTGCTGGGACTTGAACATCAAGGCGTGACAGGCGTAGGTCATCTTCACAGAAGAGGGCAACGCCCCCTCCGCGTCTATGTGAACGAAGGTGATGAAAGAGTTGATATCTCTCAATATGACACGTTTCAGGCACAATTTGCCAAGCCTCACATATGGCAACGACGCTCGCGGCGGCTGACCTGACTGTAGTTGCCAGCTCGTTGCCAACTTGTTAGCTAGGGAAGTGACGTTGGATAGCAGTAGAGACGGGAGATCATACCATATCCGTGGAACTTCAGTGTAGTGGTACGGTCTGTCAGGGGTGGGTTTCTCCAGTTTCCTAGTGGAGGTTACGGTCCTAATGGGCTTATGTGTATGACGGCCCTGTCTACGGCTACGCGCGTGGAATATGTTCAGTGACTTGAGTCGTGCGATAACACTGCCATCAGGATAACCGTTCCCACGCTTTAGATGGTACAGAGTGCGTCGGAAGTAAGTGATTGGTGGCCATCTGTTGATATCTGTTGTGGGCGGACGGAAGTGTTTGTCTCCGGTGGCCATAAAGTCACTGACGGCACTTTGAGGGCCACTGAGACACTGGTAGACATCTGTTAATATTTGTCAGTCGTAAAGACCGTGGGTCTTTGTCCCTGGTGCTTGGGGTCACCGACACAGTTTTCACGATATATGTAAACACCACGGTGGTCCTTGTCACTGGCACTTTGAAGGTGACCGATAAAGTGTCCACTGTCTGACTTTTCCTTGGGGTGCACTATCGGAGCACTGTATGATAATCACTTATTGCACTGATGACTTGAATCTTTTGCTGAGAAAGTCCCGGTGTAGTGAGGCTGGTAGGGCGTTGGGATATACCAAGGTGCAAGGCCAACCGGCTCGCCTGCAGGTGTGTGGCCACGTGGCCAGGACAGTAGCTTGGGGGGATGCAGGTGTGCTCCAGCCTTCAGGTTAGGTCAGTCGACGCCGTGAGGTGAGGTCAGGTGAAGCCGGGAGGTGATGTCAGGTCGGGTCCAGTCACACTCAGAATTACACTGCTGTGCTTTTGTGCTATTCCTTAAGTGCACTATAGGAACACTGCTCGGTAATCAATCGTTCACTAATCACTAGAATGTTTTGCTGAATAGATCCCGGTGTAGTAAGGCTGGTAGGGCGTTGGGATATAGCAGGGGGAAGGGGCAGGGCCAAACAGACTCGGCCTGGCTGCTAAAACCGGGAGCGCCTCCGGGGCACGTCTTGTCTCACCGACGGTGGTGTGTGTGTGTGTGTGTGTGTGTGTCAGATTAGTTCTCGTTACCTGTGCCTATAGTGCTTCGCCTTGTTCTACCTGTGTCTTCCCCTCAGTATGTAAATGCACAAGAGCGTTTGGGATGTAGGTGTGTTATTCTTCACTGTGTTCACCTGTAACATGAGAGGTGCAGAGGTCGTGTAGATACAGAGTCTGCCTCCTGTCCTGAGAGTCGTCGATTATCGCCCAGTTCACCCAGCTTTGAATGGGTACCTAACATTGCAGTTGAAGACGTGAAGGTGATTTAGTGCAGTGCCAGCTATGCTGCCTCCTTGTGTACTGGAGGCTTAGTATAGTGTGTTGTATTGAGGCTTAGTATAGTGTGTTGTATTGGTGCTTAGTGTAGTGTGTTGTATTGGTGCTTAGTATAGTGTGTTGTAATGGAGCTTAGTTTAGTGTGTTGTATTGGTGCTTAGTGTAGTGTGTTGTATTGGTGCTTAATATAGTGTTGTATTGGTACTTAGTATAGTGTGTTGTATTGGTGCTTAGTATAGTGTGTTGTATTGGTGCTAAGCATAGTGTGTGGCATTGGTACTTCGTATAGTTTGTTGTATTGGTGCTTAGTGTAGTGTGTTGTATTGGTGCTTAGTGTAGTGTGTTGTATTGGTACTTAATATAGTGTGTTGTATTGGTACTTAGTGTAGTGTGTTGTATTGGTGCTTAGTATAGTGTATTGTATTGGTGCTTAGCATAGTGTGTTGCATTGGTACTTAGTATAGTTTGTTGTATTGGTGCTTAGTGTAGTGTGTTGTATTGGTGCTTAGTGTAGTGTGTTGTATTGGTGCTTAGTATAGTGTGTTGTATTGGTACTTAGTACAGTGTGTTGTATTGGTGCTTAGTATAGTGTGTTGTATTGCTGCTTAGCATAGTGTGTTGCATTGGTACTTAGTATAGTTTGTTGTATTGGTGCTTAGTGTAGTGTGTTGTATTGGTACTCAGTATAGTGTGTTGTGTTGGTGATTAGCATAGTGTGTTGTAAGAACATAAGAACCAGTGTTTACCTATTTCACGCTTAAATCTAAATTTGTCTAATTTAAAACCATTGTTACGAGTTCGCTCCTGGTTGGATAGTTTGAGTACCGTTGTAATGTTCCCTTTGTTTTGCCCTGCCTTCCACTTATACACCTCTATCAGGTCGCCCCTCGCTCTACGTCTCTCGAGGGAGTGCAAATTAAGATGCTTTAACCTGTCTCTATACTCAAGGTTCTTAATGCCCGGGATTAGTCTTGTCATTCTCCTCTGAATTCTTTCCAAGGATTCTATATCCATTCTGTAATACGGTGACCAGAACTGAACTGCGTAATCCAGGTGTGGTCTCACAAGAGCAAGATACAGTTTTAGGATGACCTCGCTCGCCTTGTAACTAACACTCCTTTGTATGAACCAAAGTACTTTATTAGCCTTGTTACGAGCAAAAACACATTGTTTACTTGGCTTAAGGTTCCTACTTATCATTACTCCTAAATCTCTCTCACAGTCGGATTTCTCTATGGCATCGTTGTTCATCTGGTATATGGTTTCCCTGTTTACATCTCCTATACTGAGTACTTTACATTTGTCGACGTTGAATTTCATCTGCCATTTTTCAGACCATTCGAAAAATTTGTTTAGATCTTCCTGTAGTTTTGTGGAGTCCTCTTCAGATTTAATAACACGTCGCGATCTTTTGGTACTTCATCCTTAAATTTACTTATGTTGCTGTCAATGCCGATATCTATGTCGTTTATGTATATAATAAATAATAATGGTCCAAGTACTGAGCCTTGGGGAACTCCACTTGTGACGTTGCTCCAATGGGACTTAGTGCCGTTAATGCTCACTCGTTGTTTCCTGTCCTGTAACCACGCCCTAATCCATTTAAGGGTGTCACCTTTGATGCCATGAGCTTCTACCTTTCTAATTAGTCTTTCGTGGGGACTCTGTCGAAGGCTTTGCTAAAGTCGAGATATACCACATCATAATTGTGCCCCTCTACGTCACCGATTCAGCAGTAGAAAAAATGTTAATAGATCCAGTTAGGCAGAACGTCCGCTTGTGGCTTCATGCTGAGAATCCGATGATCAATCTGTGCTTCTCCGGGTGATTTCGAATAAGTTTAAATGATTGCTTCCAATGAATTTGCCCTGCAATGATGTTAGACTGATTGGGCAGTAGTTAGAGGATAGTGATCTATCCCCCTTCTTGAAAATCGGTATTACATTCGCTATCCTCCAGGATTCTGGTACTACACCTGTTTTTAATGACATGTTAAACAACTTTGCTAAGGGCATACTAAGCTCTTCCTTACATTCCTTTAATACTCTGGCAAATATCTCATCAGGACCAGGTGACTTATTAGGCTTTAATTTGTCTATTTGCTTACTAACATCGTTACTAGTCACTACTATCTCACTTAATTTGTTTTCTTCACTATCTCTGAATAGAGTCGGTGCCTCGGGTATCATGTTTAAATTTTCGGTGGTGAAAACTGTTGAAAAATATTTATTCAAATTATTGCTCATTTCTCCATCGTTATCAGTGAGCTCGCCGGAGTCTGACCGTATTGGTCCAATCTTTTCTCGTGTTTTAGTTTGATACATTTGGTAGAATCCTTTGGGGTTTGTCTTCGCCTCCCTTGCTATCCTTACCTCATTATTCCTCTTTGCTTTCCTTATCTCGGTTTTAACCCTACTCGCCAATACCCTATAATAGTCCTGGAGGTAAATTTCGCCACGCTTTATCCTTCTACCTATAGCCTTCCTTTGGCCAATGATGTTCTTTAAATAATTATTTATCCATTTAGGGTCATTGTTGTCTGATCTGAGTTTTTTGTATGGTATGTTCTGCCTTTGTGCATTAAGTAACTCACTATTTAAATTGTCGTGGAACTCGGCAATCTCAGATCTCGTTATCAGGTAGGTGTCATCTGTCAGGTTCACAGCCAAGCGCGACACCCTCTCTCTCAGCTGCCTCTTTAAACTGTCAAAGTTTGCCCTTCTGAAATCTGGTACTTTAGTGGAATTTTCCTTACATCTGCCCTGAAAATCTAACTGGAATCTAATTTCTTTGTGATCGCTGTTTGCAAGTTCGTTCCCTACCTCGACATTGCTAATGAGGTTTTCTCTGTTCGATAGAACTAAATCAATATGTATTGCGATGTGGGTTCGGTTATATATTGACTTAGGAAACAGTCCTGCATCGTCTCGAGAAAATCCTCTGATTCTGAGTTACCCGTAAGGTCAGTCCAATCTATTTGGCTAAGGTTAAAGTCGCCTAATATACAGACTTTGTTGTGTATGGAAGCCCTGCGCATTTCATCCCAGATAAGTCGCTCATTGACCCTATCAAGATTGGGAGGTCTATATATTACTCCTGTGATTAATTTTCCCGACCGTCCTTAATTCTATCTGATTGTTTTCTGTATTCCTCTCAGTTTTTGTTCCTTATTGTTTACACTTCAGATTATCTAACATAGTTCTACTCCGCCTCCTTTCCTGGTCTGCCTATCGGTATGGAACAGTTTGTAACCCGCAATTTGGTATTCGACTGGTAATTCACGTGTGTCTAGGTTGATCCATGTTTCAGTGAATGCAATTATATCGATTTCTTCGGTACATACCAAGGCCCTAATATCATCCATTTTGTTTCTCATACTTCTACTGTTCGCGTAGTATACATTTAAGTTAGTCGTGTTCTGAGTCCTCCCCTTACCGCGTTTAGTTTTAAACTCCCTGTCTAATTTAGTTTTGTCATCATTCCTAACACTATTTCCCTGTAATCTTTCGCCTTGTTTACCCCCTCCCACTGCAGTCTCCTCCACCCCCGTGCCCATATGTTCTCTTAGCAGTTTAAAGACTTCGATATCTTTTGAACTGCCCCCTCTAGAGCCCCAGCCAGGGTTGCTACTCCATCCCTAGAGAGGTGCACCCCATCCCTAGCATAAAGGTCCCTTCTGCCATAGAAGTTGTCCCAGTTGTCAATGAATGGGACTGATATTGACTTGGAATATCTGTTAAGACGGTCGTTGACACCAACTGCCCTTGACAACCATTCACTGCCAACTCCCCTTCTAGGCAGGACACCTCATATGATAGGAATCCCTCCCTTAGTCCTAATACGATCTATGGCTGCCTTGAACTTATCAAGAAGTTCCTCGCTCCTACACCGGCCAATATCATTGCCTCCTGCACTGAGGCAGATAATGGGTTTGTTCCCATTACCAGACAAGATATTGTCCATCCTGTCAATTATATCCCCCACCCCAGCTCCTGGCAAACACACCCTCATCCTATTTTTGTTTTTACCACAAAAGGCCCTGTCCATGTACCTTACCTGTGAGTCACCAACAATTAAAGTTTTTATACCTTCCTTGTCATCCCTGCCCCTGACTGTACTAACGTCCAATTCGTCTATCAAGGGACTGAACGGGTTGGTACACTTAGCTGTTGTTGTCGTTGTTGTCGTATCCTTCGTGTGCTTCTTCACCACCAGCTTTGTCTTCCCACTACTCACAATTTTCCACTCGCTTGATTTTTCGTCAGACACTGGCTTTGCTCGTCCAGCCTCTCCTTTTAACTTCGCCAGCTCTTTCCTTAATTTCAGGTTCTCCAACGTGGCCCTCTCAATTTCTAACTTGGCCCTCGCCAATTCTTCAATGGACCACTCCAGTTTGGTCAACAAACTCTCATACCCAAGACCGCACATAGCACTGGCCATATCTGATAATTATCCCTCCGGAGCTAACCCTGTCGTGACCTTTCCCCTAGAGAGGTCAGAACTGCAGCTACTGGAGACGTTAATCCTTCCCTTTGGCAAGTTAATCCTCGTCGTGTCTGACCTAACACCTGACCCACACCACATGAGCTCACTGGCGTACTTGTTTGAAGTTGTTTCCTTAATCCTCAACAGGTTACAGGTTGTGTGTGTGGCGGGGGGGGGCGCATAGCAAGGGTGCAGCTCATGACGTGGCCGTGATGATGTGGGTCAGGTGTTAGGTCAGACACGACAAGGATTAACTTGCCGCCGATACAAAGGGAAGGATTAACGTCTCCAGTAGCTGCAGATATGGGTGATGAGCAGACCCAAAAGTGCCGCCCCCCAAAAGTGCCGCCCGGGGCGGACCTTCCCCCCCCCCCCCTGCCCCCCTAGCTACGCTAGTGCGCCACTGATGAAGGCTAAGCATATGATGAATTAACTCCTGTATGATGGTATTTAATGTGGCGTTTATAAGTAGTTGACTGTGTCCGGGTGTTGTCTGAGGGTGATGATGTAGTAGTGAGTGAGGTAATGAACTGTGATGGTAGGTGGTGATGACTGGTTGGGCTCCCGTGTTTATTTAAAGAACTCCGCTTCCTGGGTGTAATTTGGTCGTGTAATAAAGTCTTTACACACACACACACACACTCACACACACACACACACATGCTCAGTGTGTGTGTGTGTGTGTGTGTGTGTGAAATTAGCTCTCGTTGCCTGTACACCCTTCAGTGTTTTGTCTTGTTCTACCTTTGTCTTTTCTCAGTATGTTAATACTGACTGACACACACACACACACACACACACACACACACACACAGTAACCTCAGCTCTGTAATCATTTCTGCGCTCAGATTTAATTCACACAAAGGAGTGGATGGATGATGGATGGAGACGCCTGAAGGACACCCCTCACCTGGATAATGGATACATACTGTACATAATAGCCTTCTGGATACTGAGACATACCTTATCACAAGCAGGTGGATATATACACCAGCTTTTTACAGATCGCAATAAATGGATATATTTTTACAGGGAAAGCTTCTTGCAGGTATATTTATTATGTTTTTTCCATAAATAAATATAACTTTTTAGATACATTTTTTACACATAACCAGATGTATACAATATATTTCTAAATACAAAGATTTATAGCCAGATAGATATATAACTTTTAATTGATATTTATTTCCACACTCAAATATAGAAATATAGCTTCTCACCTATATATTTCTACCGCCAGATAGATATACAGTATAGCTTTTCACAGACTTCTAAAAACCCAACAATGAAACTAACTGTACAAGAAGTTTATTCTCTCATAACTCCGGTAAAATAACCAGTTGTCCATCTTCCTCGTGTGTTGTCTCAGCTCTGACTACTTCAAGATCAACCTCGCCCTCTGTGTAAAGTCTTCTGTAATTTGAGTAATTTTTTGACGGGTGACGGTACTCTGTTATGGGGATGGAGAGGAGTGAGAGAGTGAGGGGTAATGAGAGAGGACAGAGGGGATGGGAAGGTAAGGTAGACTGAGGGGAAAGATGGATAATTAGGAGGGAAGGAGAAGAAGAGAGAGAGAGTGAGAGAAAGAAAGAAAGAAAGAATTAGTAAGGGAGAAACAATGGGGGAGGAAATGGAAGAAGAGAAGTAGGAGTCCGAGGAAAACGAAGAAAAAAGACATAAATAACAAGGAAACCAGGAGAGGAGAAAAATTGAATCTAGGAATTAACAAGAAACATGGAATAGGAAAATGAAGAGGAAAAAGAAGAGGCAGCAAAATAAATGATAGAAGTAGAGAGGACATATGAATGAAAACATGAGAAAAAATACTCGTGTGTGTGTGTGTGTGTGTGTGTGTGTGTGTGTAATAATAATACTAATGTTAGGTCAGTGTCCCCTCACACCAGGAAGTAACCACCTGTTCTAGTTCCTCCTCCTCCTCCTCCCAGTTACAGCACAGTCCTATATCACCTACTTTATTATTTTCTTTGACCACTACTGTAAAAATTATATCTACCAAACATTATATATACACGAGTCATCAATAACAACAACTATAACTGCACTTAATAGATTATAATTTCACTAATAAACTACATAGTATATCATCTATTATTATGATTATTTTGAGGCCAAGTATCATTATGGAGCAGCACGTGAGGAACATTACAGACCCGACCATAATAATTTGTGGACTTATTCATTCTGGTGTAGTACTTCGACCTGACACACCAGTCATCACCTGTGGCGTGTCTGTCAACCCTTACTGTCATGTCACCTGTGATTCTCTGAGACACACTACACCTGGGAATACTGTCAAGGTGTAGCTGCGTTACATAAGGGATTTTCATGATATAACACATTCTTCAGCAAGAGACGAAATAGTAAAACGTAATAATGTTTGTGATAAAGAATAATTCGTGTTTGAAGATCAGTTGTGAGCTGCTGTGAGTGAGGAAGCTGATGAGAAGAAGTTATGAAGCGTTCACCTGATGATAAGACTGAGGAACTGTTGGAGATGGAAGGTTACAGTGTTGGTGGTGTTGGTGTTGGAGATGGAAGGTTACAGTGTTGGTGGTGTTGGTGTTGGAGATGGAAGGTTACAGTGTTGGAGTGGTGGTGTTAGAGGTGGAAGGTTACAGTGTCGGAGATGGAAGGTTACAGTGTTGGAGTGGTGGTGTTAGAGGTGGAAGGTTACAGTGTCGGAGATGGAAGGTTAAAGTGTTGGGGTGGTGGAGTTGGAGGTTGTGGTATTGGAAGTGGAGGGTTGTGGTGTTGTAGGTGGAGGGTTGTGGTGTTGGAGGTGAAAGGTTGTAGTGTTAGTGATGGAGGGTTACAGGTTTTTGCGGTGTCAAGTGTACGTTATTGGAGGTGGACGGATGGTATCTGGTTTTAAAGGTAGACCACATTACTGACACACAAGACATAAAGTCACTCCTTAGTGGTCCTTAGTGGCCTCTTAGAGGTTGTTAGTGGTATTTGGTGGCCCAAAGTGGTCGTTAGTGGTCCTTAGTGGCCTCTTAGAGTTCATTAGTGGTCCTTAGTGGTGCAAAGTGGTGCCTTGTGCCCCTTATTGGTGTTCGTGGTATTCAGTAGGACCCTGGAGTCTTGTTAGAGGAAGTAGAGTATAAGTTGTGGGTTGGAATATAAACTTGAGAGAATAAATATAAATTATCGTGTTAACTAAGACTAGCGAGTATTCTGCTGGTAAATCTCTCATGTTTGATTAACATGATGTTAATGATGAACAAGACTAGTTTGACATATATATATATATATATATATATATATATATATATATATATATATATATATATATATATATATATATATATATATATATATACCCCAATACCTTGAAGATGATGAAGTCTGTAGTCACGACAATGATCAAGTGAACGTGAGGACAAACTACTCACAAGTTCCTGGTCATGGCTTAAACCTATCTCGATTAACCCTTTCGCTGCAATTCCCGCACTTGGCATTTTATTCTGGCTACCGTTAGACCAATTTATCCAGCTTAAAGTAACCTCCCGCAGCCAAAGGGTTAATGCTCTCAGCGAATATAGACATTGACTTCATATAATTACAAAATCCTTTCAAATGAACGAAAACTTATGCACCTAAGAAATAAGTTTAGTAAGACAAAGAGAAATGTTGTCAATGTGAAGTGGTTAACCCCTTCACTACGGGGACGCCATTTTATTCTGGTTATCGCCAGACGATTTTATTCAGCACAGTCACCCGTACACAAGGGGTTAAGAAGGTGGGAACAAATATAAAATAGAATATCATAATTTCTGGTACCGAGGGAGATGATCAGAGGCATAAGAGAGTTGTAGTGTTTTATGTTTACAAGACGATACCTGACAACACCTCTATAAGAATAAAATTGTTCTCACTTAAAGTTTGAAGTAGACGGAGGCTCCAGATAGTTTAGGTATATGTTCAAGCTATATTCTTACCGGATGACACACCAGTGGAATTTTATGAAGAGTTACTGTACAGTATATACACTACAGTATATGACTGGATATTTCAAGACCATTATGGATGATTTCAATACCATAACATGAATACAAGAATTTGGTAACATATCCAAAAGAAAATTTTATGTTGGTTTACCAAATATGTGAGGTCTTTTAGGGAAAACTTTATGGCTGACTTTACTTGGCTAACCTAACCTAACAAAACATAATGTAATTTAAGTTTATATAAACTAATCTAAATCAATCAATCATGGTCTGAGGATAGGCGACCACAGTTCTCCACTTTAAACGTGTTCGGGCTGTCTTTAGTAATCGTACCAGACTTTGCATCTCTTCGGAAACCTAACCTTTAGTCATCCAATCCAGCCTTTGTCTTCCTCGTCATCTTACCCTTAAGTTCTTGAATCAAGCTTTGCAATATTTATCAATATCTAAAACACGCAACAATGTTGGTTTAGGCTTCAGCTATATACGAGCATTGCCACGTAATTCAGAAGGACTTATGTCCTGAGATATAACCATCGTTCACAACTTATGTATACAATCGTTCGTTTTCAAGCCTTTTGGAGACTTGGGAAACGCACAGTACAACTCAGGATTATAAAACTGTTACGGTAATGCCAGCCATACTTCATATATTTCCACAGACGATAACTCCTTTCAGTAAATGTCCAGCTCTCAGTAATATGCATATCATTAACGGAAGGTTAGATTAAAGGTTTGGTAAAATAATATTAAAGTGTCTTATGAACTGTTAGGTTAGGTGACCCTTCTTCATCTCAGTAGGCCGCATGATTGGCATAAATTGCATACAACGTAAATTATTTATATTACAATAATGACGTTATTTTCTTGTGTTACAATAAAGCTCTCAGACTAACTACGAACGTTGTCATAAATATGGCTGCCAACTGGCTTCAAAATTGCTTTGTAAATTGCTTGTAATTGAATTTCTCTATTTCTGGGGAAAGTCATGGCCGGCCTCTGGCTTTCATATTTCCCGACAGACGTCATAACTTCTCTCTCTTTTATAGAATAAAACTTATATTAAGTGTTTATATAGTGTGTTTGCATTTAACTATATAAATTTGCCCCATCCATCTAATAGATTGATACACATTGTACCCTTCGAAACTCTTCATCCTGGTGTTTGCAAAATTGTAAAGCAAAATTTTTAAAACTATTCATCTCGGTGCAGCTGTATAGTTCTTAAAGCTATATTTAACAGCAAAAAGGTGAAAGAGTGTCTTGTATAACTGCAGTGGACCAGATGCGTGGCCACAATAATGTTCCTGTCTGCCTGACTGACGTGTTGTTTATGTTTACATGGAAGTTATATATTCAGGATTTATCTACATTGAGATAATGACATTAAAAAATGTGTTGTGTTGTTAACAGACTGGACACCATGGATAAGTTTAGGACAAACCACAAGACAAGGAAGATGGTTAAACAGAGTCTCACTTTCTGGGGTGTAATACAGCGCCACGCGGGACAGTTGTGTCACGGGAACGTGTACCAGGAGACAGGCAGCGACACCTTCAGTACCTAATGAATAATGGAGAGCCTTCAACAGCGAGATAGTGTTGTTACATGATGATACACTGCTGGTTTACGGCTTTTACCGCCAGATGTAAAGGTGGATATACGTCACTACAGTTCACAGCTCAGTGACTCATATGACACAGTTGACTAGTGGGTATAAAAGGCTTCTCAAATATTCTTTATTTTCCTTCTTTTAAGTTGATTTAGTTCTGAAAATACACCGAAAAGTCTTGATAAAATGGGTGAAAACTTTCTTTGTACTGCATGACCGACTGTGTGAAAACTTTAAAGACCAAATATTTAAACAAGAATAAGTGTCTGGTTTAGGGACTGAAGAAGACGCCTCGTATCGTACAAAATATTGTGGAAAATAACAGCACTGAATAACACCGTAAAGTGTGGCCTCATCCGCTCACATTACAACATACAGTATATGAAAGTAATTATTTATTTCCCTATGGCGTGCCAACCAATTTTCAGTCGTGTGTCGCTCCAGTAACCAGCAGAGAAAAACATCTTTATTGTACATTTATTACACATGTTATATTGCCTCACGCTTTGTTTTGCAATTTCCTGTTATTCACTACACATTCTCGCCCGATTACCAAGCTTTTTACTCTTTGTTTCATACTGAAGAAATTTTTAAAAAGATTTTTGGATCTCAAAAATGAAGACTAGAACATCACAATCTGGTGCTATGTGGTTATCTTTTGTATATTAAAATTGACGTTAAGATAGAAAGATTATATACACCGAAAAATCGTGGAACTGAAAGAGAGTCGGCATTAATGATCACAGGTTAAACCGAGGATCGTCGTAGGTACATTATAAACACTGAAGACTCCACACTCTCTCCGTTATCACAGGCAGGCGTGAGACCATACAGTACTAACTGGCTATTCGTGAAGGCAATAAACAGTAGAGATTATTACAGAGGGACCCTGACCAGTGAGGTTGGTTAAGTGAGAGGTTAAGCTGAGGCACGAAGAGTCATCAGAGCAAGGACGAGGACTATCTGACCAGTATTGCTTCCAACTGTTAACAGGCAGTGGTGAACGAGGTGCTTGAAAGAGTTACTTGAGTAAAACTAGAACTACACTTTTTTAATTTTACCTCAATTAAAAGTAAAAGGCAAACACATTATGATGTATTTAATTACTCAAAGTAAAAATACCATTACAATAAAGTAATCAATAATTAAGACAGAGTAAAGTAGTGGCAATACTGTGCTCAACAAAGTAGATAATTTGTATTCATCAGACTACTGCTGCTGCCCGTAGCCTGTAGGTTAAAAGATCCTTATAATATTAACAACTAAGATCAAGACTATATTACCATGACATCACGTGAGGATATATACCAGAACTACAGAATATATTAGCTGACGAAGTCCGATAAATTCTGAAAATACAAATGATGAATGGCAGCCTTTAGTATGATAACGTGACGTGGAGTCCCTAATGTAGTTGAGGAGACTGTTAGTTTTTTCTTATTATTATTTTTTATTTCTATACGTTCATTTTAGAGACTTTGTGTAGTTTAGCAAAATAAAAAAGTTATATAATTTTAGTGATTATATGTGACAGTTTGTATTGCTAGACTTTCTTCGGTATAATTAATGAAGTTTCTTTTTGGACATTATAGACGATAATGCCAGGGAGTGTAAACATCACCTCAGCCTCACCAGTACTAAAGGGAACATACTAACACGAGCCAGGACACAGACACGAGTAACTTCATTTACAAATTTGTTTTATTAGCGGTGATGATCAAGTTGACACACAGCATAACGTGGTCCACCCAGCTGTACCCTGACGGAGGTTGGATCAGTCAGGATAAACTGTGGCGTTTGTCAAATATTGTATGTTTGTTATTCCTGTAGAAAAACGCTTATACACATACTGTTTTATGACATTCATCATCATCATTGTCCTTTTCATCATTATCCTCATCTTATACACATACTGTTTTATGACATTCATCATCATCATTGTCCTTTTCATCATTATCCTCATCATTATCCTCATCATTATCATCGCCATCATCATCATCATCATCATCATCCTCATCCTCATCCTCTACATCATTATCCTCTACATCATTATCCTCTTCATCATCATTATCCTCATCATTATCATCGCCATCATTAACATCATCATCATCATCATCATTAAAACTATCATCATCATCAGCAGCATCATCATCATCCACCTCATCATTATCATCTTCATCATTATTCTCCTCATCATTACCGTGATATCACCATCATTAACATCATCATTATCCTCTTCATCATTATCCTCTTCACCATCATTAACATCATCATTTGTACACGCGGATATCACCTCACTCAGAGATCAAATCACCTCCAGTCGTCTCTAATCATGCACTCACAAACTCTCAATAAATTCATTCCACACACTCACATCCTTTAATAACTCTCTAACTCTCTTAAACACACTCTTGACATTTTACTTGGTACAGCCAGCACTAGATTACGAAATGAAATAACTTGTTGAAATAAATTACCTTGTGTTGGTTCAGAAGAGATAAACACTAGAGGAGTAATAACCAGGAAGCCTCAGCTGAACGTGAAGTATCGGGCTGATGTGATGAAAGGCCAAGAGAAGGTTTACATCCCCGCTGAGGCACTAAACCTTAACGTGCCACCATTTGTATAAACTTCCTCAAAAATTATTATGGATTATTTATTCACCTCTTATTCAGCAGAGTTTGCCTGTGGTAGTGTTTAGTATTTCCTTAATTTATATTTTGATATATTTATAATAGCAAAATTGGAGTGAAGAAAATACACAATATAATGTTTTCAATGGATAATATTTTAATTGCTTATTTTATCTCATAATGAAAGTGACAAAGTGAGACAGAGACAGAAATATATGTAGAGAGAGACAGAAATAAACAAAGACAGAGACAAACAGACAGAGACAAACAGACAGACGGAAACAGACAGAGACAGAAACAACCAGAGAGAGAGAGAGAAAGAGAGGAACCCGTCTTCAATATCTACCCCACAAACATTCCGCCTCGGGACGGGCGCCTCCCCTAACCCGTCACACACTTGAGAAATAACACGGAAACACCTAAATATATTCATTACAAAACACAGTTAACCGCACCATAAAATACCAAACATACGTTTCTAAATCCCATGTAAATATAAACATAGAGTTCATCCATACCATAAAGTTTCTAGTTGTAATATAGGATTAAAAGAGTCTAGCCTTATTAAATACACAAGTAGGAGGAAAATAGAGCAATAATGAACTACACAAGGCAGGGGAAACAGGGTCAGGTGACACCATTCATTATATAAAGAACTAAACTCCGAGAGAGAATCATTGGAGGTTTATCCTGGACCTAACTCACTGTCACCTGCACGAGGCCCAAGACACTAGTAAGAGGTGCTGAGGTTCACGGCCAACAAGGAAAGTTCACTACAACAATATAATATACCTCAACCTCCGTCACGATACTAACATTATACAGTAATTCCTTGGAGAAGAAAATACCTGACATAGAAAACCTTAATAAAGTGCTGCTGCTGCTGGTGCTGCTGCTGCTGCTGCTGGTGCTGCTGCTGCTGGTGCTGCTGCTGCTGCTAGTGCTGGTGCTGCTGCTTGTGCTGGTGCTGCTGCTGGTGCTGTTGCTGCTGCTGGTGGTGCCCAGAGTGCTTTGTGCTGGTGCTGCTACTGGTCTGCTGCTGGTGGTGCTGCTGGTGCTGCTGCTGCTGGTGCTGCTGCTGCTGCTGCTGGTGCTGCTGCTGCTGGTGCTGCTGCTGCTGCTAGTGCTGGTGCTGCTGCTTGTGCTGGTGCTGCTGCTGGTGCTGTTGCTGCTGCTGGTGGTGCTGGTGCTGGTGCTGCTGCTGCTGCTGGTGGTGGTGCTGCTGGTGGTGGTGGTGGTGCTGCTGGTGCTGCTGCTGCTGGTGGTGGTGCTGGTGTTGCTGCTGCGCGCGTTGCTGCTGGTGCTGGTGCTGCTGGTGCTGGTGCTGCGCTGGTGCTGCTGCTGGTGGTGGTGGTGCTGCTGGTGCTGCTGCTGGTGCTGCTGCTGCTGGTGGCGTGGTGGTGCTGCTGCTGCTGAGGTGGTGGTGGTGGTGGTGCTGCTGCTGCTGGTTGCTGCTGCTGGTGAGGTGATGCTGGTGTTGCTGCGGCGCCTGCTGATTGCTGAATGCTGGTGCTGCTGTTGCTGCTACTGCTGGGGCTGGTGCTGCTGCTACTGCTGGTGCTGGTGTTGCTGCTGCTGCCTGCTGGTGCTGCTGCTGCTGCCTGCTGGTGCTGCTGCTGCTGTTGCTGCTACTGTTGGTGCTGGTGCTGGTGCTGGTGCTGCTGCTTCTGCTGCTGTAATATTAATAACAACATAAGTATATTTAAAACAAATATTGTTCATCAGGGATCACATTAAATTCAAAACAAAAGAATAATAAAATAGATCGCCGCCTTATCCGTTAATAATAAATCCCCTAAACCTTTACCTGTTAAACTAGACACAACACACAAGAACACCAAAATAATTCATAAACTGTTAAATAAAAACAAAACAAAAATAATAGTCGCAGAAACTCGGAACCAAATTAAAGGGATAGACAGTAGAGGACTGGTCGGGGATGCTTATGGCTGGCTGGACTGTGTAGGTGAGAAGCGACTCCTCTGATACGGGGCGTGTCATCAGGGCAAGGGGTAACGCACTGTGGAGTCTGTCGTTTAGTTTGACTGATATATACAGTATATTCCACTACAGTGACCACTCTTGACTATTTAAACAACAGAGGTAGTAGGCAGCTACCAAACAGGGAGGTACTACCGCCTGGGAAGATATTGGAAGCATAATGTACAGTATTGCTTAATGGTAGATCCTGCTGCCATAACGCATCACGAAAATTGTGACCAAGTCCCAGGATGCTCATCTGACTTTCTGCCTCATTTACATACAATTACAGGGTCTCAATTGCTTCTCTTACCATTGACAACACAACATACATATATTGTTTCTCACTCTTGATATTTTTTTTTCATTTTTCTATTTCTTTATTATTATTATTATTATTATTATTATTATTATTATTATTATTATTATTATTATTATTATTATTATTATTATTATTGTTATCATTATTATTTTATTTGTATTTTGTATTATAAATTTTACTTATCTGCAATATTATTTCTTCTTCTTCTTCTTATTCTTATT
>NW_024733726.1:382500-503859 GCF_018991925.1 Homarus americanus | reverse complement strand
TTACAATAGTTCACAGCTAACAAAAAACTTCAACTATATTATACCAAACTATACCAAACTACTCTTAAACGTACAATAATATAACTGAATTATATCATCACATGAAAAGTAAATACAAACGTAGAATAAAATCGTATATAAAATAAATCTTTGTAATGGTAACCTCTTATACAAGTGAGATCATGATATTGGTCAATGGTCATCACCAACATCATTATGTGTGTGTGTGTGTGTGTGTATGTGTGTGTGTGTGTGTGTGTGTGTATGTGTGTGTATGTGTGTGTGTGTGTATGTGTGTGGTAAAAATACTAGTGACGTCTGTCTTCCTCAAACTCAAGTATATGTATCTGACGTCATAGCTTGTCAGGAGAGAACCATCTGTGTGACATCAGAATAGGTCATTGAGTCATCGTATTCAACAAGGGGTTAGGTCATCGTACTCCAGGGTTTAAGTCATCTGAGGGGTTATGTTATGGTATTTACAGGGTCAAGTCATCATATTCAAGGTCATCTTCTCAAGGGATTATGTCATCATACTCGAGGGGTTAAGTCATCATACTCCAGATTAAGTCATCATACTCGAGGTTAAGTCATCATACTCATGGGATTATGTCATCATACTCAAGGATTATGTCATCATACTCGAGGTTAAGTCATCATACTCGAGGTTAAGTCATCATACTCGAGGTTAAGTCATCATACTCGAGGTTAAGTCATCATACTCAAGGATTATGTCATCATACTCAGGGATTATGTCATCATACTCGAGGTTAAGTCATCATACCTCGGTTAGTCATCATACTCAGGGATTATGTCATCATACTCGAGGTTAAGTCATCATACTAAGGGATTATGTCATCATACCCAAGGTTAAGTCATCATACTCAAGGTTAAGTCATCATACTCAAGGTTAAGTCATCATACTCAAGGGACCTAATAAGTAAAGGATTAATGTCAGGAACGGTGAGTGTGTTAAATCATCAGGTGAAATAAGCTAGGAGCAATATTCAGGTAATCTTAATTAAGGAAATGTTAAGTAAATTGTGATGTTTTATTTTCATTCCTTTAGCGTGCAGTGAGTGACAGAGTGTCTTGAGTGACAGACCCTGGCTAATGGACCCCACTCTTGAGAAGCAAAGTAAACAAACCTTTTTTACATTAATTTTCAAGTATTTTTTCACGTAACTTTCAAAATATCGATAAAATTCCAACCTAACCTAACCTAACCTAACGTAACCTAACGTAACCTAACGTAACCTAACCTAACCTAACCTAACCTAACCTAACCTAACCTAACCTAACCTAACCTAACCTAACCTAACCTAACGCAAACCTAACCTAACCTTCACATACATGGATTATAATGACTGTATATTAATAAGAACAGGTAGATAGCCAGGTAGGTTATCCATATATACGTCAAAACTACACAGGTAAATAATCTTACCTCATCACCATTAACACACACACACACACACACACACACACACTCACACACACTATCTCCTCTCGCACTCATCCCACTCCCTCCCTCCATACACCCACTCTCCTCTCTCCACCCACACCCCCACCATAAGGTCACCTACAGCTCAACACCAAAGGAGAAATATTTACTGTTGTGGGTTAAGTAGGACGATACTATCAGGAGAAGTAAAGAATGGGACGATCTTGCTTAGTAGGATTGGGAAGGAGTGTGGAGAGGAGTGGGGAGGAGGAGGAGGGAAGGAGAGAGAGAGAGAAAACAGTATTATGGTCGGGGACTGGCAGGGGTAGATTACTCCCGGCAGTTAAGGAAGAATATCTCCCTTCCTTCCTCCCTTCTTTATGTTATGGATACCTCCCAACACACACACACACACACACACACACACACACACACACACAGATGATGTGGTTTATAATGTCAGTCACTGACGAAGACATGGCGTCATTAAATGTTGTCATCTTATCATTTGGTTCACTACACATACTCTCTGAACGCACTCTTCAACCACCACATACACGTGTCTGTCTGTCTGTCTGTCTGTCTTGTCTGTCTGTCTGTCTGTCTTGTCTGTCTGTCTGTATGTCTTGGTTCTTCCAAACTTAATCTAATCCCCCAGGTAACATTAGATGTCTAAAATCTTCAGGTGATCGACATAAATGATAAACCCACAGTGAGTCATAACAGATGCGTCTCTACCCTATCATAAAATTCCTGCCTCATATTAACTGGTGGTCACGTCTATAGGAAAAGTTTACACAAGGGCAATTAGTGGCCTGAATGATGGGAGTGGGGTAGTCCTGGAGTGAGGAAAGGGTGGGGGGTCTTGGAGTGGGGAGGGGAAGAACTGGGGTGAATAGGGAAGGCCTGGGGAGGAGGAGGTCACAGCTGGGGAGGGAGAGGTTTAGTGGTACTTATCTAGGGTCTTGATAACCCCCCATGGATCACCTCTCCTCTCTCTCTCTCTATCTCTCTCCAGGTAAGGCCGCGTAATAGGTATGAAATATTAAAACACGAGCCTGTAGCTTCACGCACAGAACACGAGGCAGCATGAGAGGCTCCCTTATGAGGAAGATTAACATCACCCTATAAATACAGTATAAGAGTAAAAAATCACACATCACCAGACTTTGTATACCACTGCCAAGGTAGACAACACTACAGGTACCGTCTCATCACCTCCCTCCTCCTGCCCATACCCACCTGACTACCCACGTCACGCCCACTTGTCAACGATCCCCCACCCCTGGCCCATTCATTAATAGCCCATTCATAAAGTTGAGTCTCTGGTTGGCAACATCAAAAGCGTTTGGATGTAAACAGTCCACGATGACGCCATGGCATCAGTCACCGAACCAGGGCAGGGTGGTCTGGCTGGTCAGGTGTGTGTGTGTGTGTGCCGGGCCAAGATAGTGCTAATCCACGGACTCCTTAAGGTCACCTACAACGAGATCCATCCCTGGGTAAGACGTCCTTATCGTACTCCTTAAGTTGTCCCCTTAAAGTGTACTGTATTATCTGAACATCTGGCGGTGCACACGACACATTGCTCAGGCTACACCTGTTCTCAACCACCAGCCTGATGCATAACTATAATGCCTCACATACACCGGGTTATTATTATGCACATACTGACATGCATAGTTCACACAGTATATAAAACTGTGTGTGTGTGCGTGTGTGTGGTGTGTGTGTGTTAATAAAGGTATTTGTGGAATGAAATAGAATGAAAGGGCATCAAGAAGTGGTGATGGTGGTGGCAGCAGGAGCAATGGTGGTAGTGGTGGTGGCAGCAGGAGCAATGGTAGTGGTGGTGGCAGCAGGAGCAATGGTGGTAGTGGTGGTGGCAGCAGGAGCAATGGTGGTAGTGGTGGTGGCAGCAGGAGCAATGGTGGTAGTGGTGGTGGCAGCGGTGGTGTTTACCTGCCCCGCCATCCTCTAGGCCCGTTGCCCCATTTACTCCTCACCCACTGCCCTCCTCGCCCCCTGCTCCTTCTGCCTCGCCTCCTCGCCCCCGCTCCTCCTCGCCTGCTCCTCCTCGCCCCGCCCCTCCGCCCCGCCCTCTCTCTTCACCCACTTAACTGCTGTTCCTGCTGCCGCCTTAGGTGTACCGTTGTGGTCGCTCTACCGTTGTGGTCGCTCTTACCGTTGTGGTCGCTCTTACCGTTGTGTCGCTCTTACCGTTGTGGTCGCTGCCTACCGTTGCGATTGCTCTCTACCGTTGTGGTCGCTCTTACCGTTGCGATTGCTCTTACCGTTGTGGTCGCTCTACCGTTGTGGTCGCTGCTCTTACCGTTGCGATTGCTCTTACCGTTGTAGGTCGTCTTCATCTGTTGGTGTTTACTGTTACTTCAGGATGTACTGTGGATGATGTGATTCTTTTCCTGTGGCACTACTGTTGTTGACGCTGTTGCTGTTGTTGTTGTTACTGTGTTGGTCGAGTGAGTACAGCTCCTTCCCAACCCTCCATCTCTCACCCTCATCCCTCCCTCACCCTCATCCCTCCCTCACCCACATCCCTCCCTCACCCTCATCCCTCCCTCCCTCACCTTTATCCCTCCCTCACCCCTCATCCCTCCCTCACCCTTATCCCTCCTCACCCCTCATCCCTCCCCACCCTTATCCCTCCCTCACCCTCATCCCTCCTCATCCTTATCCCTCCCTCACCCTCATCCCTCCCTCACCCCTCATCCCTCCCTCATCCTTATCCCTCCCTCACACCCGCATCCCTCCTCACCCTCATCCCTCCCCTACCCTATCCCTCCCTCATCCTTATCCCTCCTCACCCTTATCCCTCCCTCACTCACTTCCCTCCCTCCCTCACCTCACCCCCCCACCTCTCCCTCAGCCTCACTCCCTCACACACGTCACCCAAATCAACATCACAACAATGTCTTGCAAACAACCCCAGTGACAGCCTGCAACAGACCCCTAACCTAACCTAACCTAACCTAACCTACAAACCACAATACCACCATTACACCATCACGACAACCATCACCACCACAACACACGACCTCATCACCATACAACACCATAATAAACACCACCAATTAACCACACAACTAATTCACACCTGACGACCACAACAACTGAACAAACCGGGCTACCTCAACCACACCTGAGCACAGAGGACAGGTGAAATAATTAAGATCATTTACGGTCTAATGATAATAATTACCTTGATAAACCAAACGCCCCCAAATTATTACGGGAATTAATAAACTTAAAAAATATATATAATGAAATAAATATAAACTTTGACCTATAATAAAATTTAGAAAAACAGTTGATGGGTGAACGCTGGTATTTATATAAGGTACATCTCAGGTAGTTAATGGTTGAGTTACCTATAATATACAGGTGTTGCTAATTAAGCCACGTTTCCTTGTACCTGAACTATTTAATTGTGAGATGAAGTGATGGAGAGGTAAGGATGATGGAGGGATGAAGGGAGGGATGAGGGGAGGGAGAGGTATGAGAGGGATAAAGGAAGTGAGAGGGAAGAAGAAGGGCGTGGACTGTCCCCACAAGGTCACCACTACTACACCCCCACCTTCATAGCGTCACCTCACAACACACCCCCTCACCACACCCTCCTCACCGTGTCACCTCACAACACACCCTCCTCACCGTGTCACCTACAACACACCCCCCTCACCTGTCACCACAACACACCCCTCACCGTGTCACCCACAACACACCCCCCACACACCCCTCACCTGTCACCCCCACAACACACCCTCCTCACCGTCACCACAACACACCCCCAACACACCCTCCCTCACCGTGTCACCCCACAACACACCCCACACCCTCCTCACCACACCCCTCCTCACCGTGTCACCCTCACAACACACCCCTCACCACACCCTCCTCACCGTGTCACCTCACACAACACACCCCCAACACACCCCCTCACCACCCCCCTCACCGTGTCACCTCACAACACACCCCCTCACCACACCCCTCCCTCACCGTGTCACCTCACAACACACCCCTCTCACCACACCCTCCTCACCGTGTCACCTCACAACACCCCTCACCACCCCCCACCACCCCCACCCCTCACCTACAACAAACGTGTCCAGATGTCTGTCAGGGTCGCCTTCCTATCTACCTGAAGAATCAACGCTCACCTGACTTGCAACTAATGACCAACCAGTGACCCCAACACACAGGTAAGACACACCTGTACAGAAGCGGCCACTGAGATATATGTGAAGCTGTTGGATATTTTAGATATTATTTATTAAGTGGATTTAATGGTGGAAGGAAAATATATTTGGTTTATGATAATAGTGTGTGTGTGTGTGTGTGTGTGTGTGTGTGTGTGTGTGTGTGTGTGTTATTATACTCGATTGAAATATAGCCATGAGAAAACAAACGAACAAAGAAAAACATATAAACAAATAAATAAATAAATAAATAAATAAAACAGACAATTTCTAGATTTATTTCCTTCTGTGGAGGGAGGATGCAAGGGTGGAGGAAGAGGGAGGGTGAGGGAGTGGTGGTGATGGAGGAGGAGCCGGGAGGAAGGGAGGAACTGTGAATGGTGCCAGAGCCAGAGAGAGAGAGAGAGAGAGAGAGAGAGAGAGAGAGAGAGAGAGAGAGAGAGAGAGAGAGAGAGAGAGCCTATCTCACTCTGACATCTCCATCACCTTCCTGGCTCTGTTTGACAGCTGAGACGACTGCAGGAAGAGGAAGGGAAGAGGAGAAGAAGAAGAGGAAGAGGAGGAGGGAAGAGGAGGAGGAGGAGGAGGAGGAGGAGGAGGAGGAGGAGGAACTGTTTACTTAAATCCCCAAAGAACAAAAAACAAAAACGCAGCGGACTTAAACCCAAAAATATAATATTCGTGGTCTGTTCCTTCAAGTTTTTTTAATCACCTCTTTCCTTAATCTCCTAAGAACCAACAACATTCACCTGTGGAATATTCAAAAATAATATTCGCTCATACAAAACCTGATACAGAAAAACTAAAAAAAATGGAGGAAAAGGAAAACAATTTAACCCTCAATTTTATTTTTTTCAGTCTCACAGGGTTAAAAGCCTGACACCAGATGGACGGACCTGCTCTCTTTATCACACACAGAAAAGAAAAACTCGAGGAGAACTTTACCACGAGGGCGAACACCAGGAGCTCTATCCGACGTTCAAGGGTCCACTGAGGCATTAATCTCCCTAAAGTCTCAACTCAGGAGAGGCTAATCAGGTCCTAGGCTCCGGTACTTGATGACTTTAACCTAAGGAGGATCCTAGGAAACGTGTAATCCTATCAGGCAGGGATTAGAACTCAAGTCCCTAATGTGTGGCATACTGCACATTGGCCACATACTGCACATACTGGCACATACTGGACACACTTGGCTAGGGATCAGAGGCAATAGCTAGGTGGGAAGTATGCGGTAATTATCACCCTTACACCTCCAGCCTGTCACCTTCAACCTCTCGCTAACTATACTCTGATGCCTTGTTAGTGTGTGTGTGTGTGTGTGTGTGTGTGTGTGTGTGTGTGTCCGAGACCCTACCGTAGTGCCCCTAGAGACTTTACCTAGGTTACCTCAGAGCCCCGCCATCACCACCATCAGATTGGCAACATCCGTGGTCTCCCTCCCTCCCCAAGACGGATTAGTGCAGGAACAATAAATGTGTCTTATTTTAACAGGGACTTACACACACACACACTTTTTAGATTTACCTCCAAGAATTTATGTTAGTTATCATCCTGGAGGCAAGGTATGATAAGTATGATTGTATATTATTAAAAAAATACACATGGCATAAATGACGGTGTTTTGTTTTGTGTGTGTGTGTGTGTGTGTGTTTTGTGTGTGTGTGTGTGTGTGTGTGTGTGTGTGTGTGTGTGTTGAAAGTCAGAATTCTTGAGGAACTTTCCATTTCAAGCTGCAAACCTGTGTTGTGGAACTCACCAGCCCACCAGGCCAGTCAAGACCTGTGTTATGTTTCAAGTGGAATGGAAACTAAATTAATGTGAATTTAAACTTTCTTATTATGAGAGAGAGAGAGAGAGAGAGAGAGAGAGCTACCACGTCATATAACCAAGACTATCAATATCACAATCCACCTAACACTTCACACCACGAGCTACATCTGAACCCACCTTCACTAAACCACCAGAGGATAATAAAGCAGACACCAGCAGAGAGCACGCAGTAGCATAGTAGTAGTAGGAGGAGCAGACAAGACCCTATATATACCCTGTAGGCGAGGCAGGTTCTGATGACCCCGGAAGACTACAGTAGGTGGCGTAGATGGGTAGGTGGCTGTAGGTGGCTGTAGGTGCCTCCCTTGTGTTGCCTATTCCTACCTGACGAAGGGGGGGAAATAAAACTCCTTTAATAATCTAGTTGGTAAAATTCTCCATCAAAATCATACCCACCGGAACCCCCCAAAAAAAATCTATGAAAATAAAACAAACACATACATTACATAGCATCAATTATAGTGTGTTTGAAAAAAAAAAAAAAAAACACTTCAAGCGGTGACTGAGGTAAAAAACACACCTACTATTTTTTTTATAGCCTTCTTCAACAAGCTAAAATATATAACAGGTTTGTGGACGATACCAGCACCATACCATAACCTCTCCTATACAAATAAAATCCTAACTCATAAACCATAACTAAAACCAAATTAACTATAACATTATGGTATATAGAGATAATTAACCTCTATAACTTGCTCTATATACTGTACTTAAGAGCCATGGACAGGAAGGAAGGGGAACATTTCACTTAAGTCCAGGGAGATGGATGAGGTTTTCGCCTCTATTAGGACACACACACACACACACACACACACACACACACACACACACACACACACACACACACACACACACCACCAGGTAGCCAAGAGAGGAGGGAATGTTAGTTGACGTTCATCCTAACCAACAGATGTATGTGGTCGATCACGGGAAGAATGTGATCTGTATGTATGTAACTGGGTAATATGTGGTAGGTGTTTTGCTGTGGTCAGGGGAGGAGGGCAGACGTGTCCTCTAGAGCCGCCTCCACACTCCCTACCCACTCCGTCCCAAACGTAAATATTTAACTCCTGAATGTGTACCCCCATTTCTCTTAACATAATTACACCTTTAATTTAATTTAAGAACGGAACTTGACACATCAACTATAAGTCAATGATCATTAATTGTTAACACAACTAGAAACATTGAATTACCTGAATCAATTACCTGAGAATCCGAGTTAATTAAGAGAAGTTTCACCTGGTAAAGTGAGATGCTGGAAGTAACTTGAGGTTACTTACACAAACTTGAGGGTTATTTACACAAACTTGAGGCTTACTTATACACACTTGAGGGAGTTACTTACCTATTGCCCTCACCCCCCAGCCCCGTAACCTGGCCTGACCTCTGACGCAGTTTATGATACGATAGAACTAGACCACAGCTTAATATAATGTGGTTCTGTGTTACTCAACCCTGAAAATTATCCTGAGTAAAAATTGAGTTAAGAAATGTTCCTCTCTTTGTCACACAGTATGGTAAATGTCCCTATCTTTAAGGACATTTATCTTGAAGTCAAAGAACATCCTCCACACACACACCAGTAATGTATCCAGTGACAGCCCACACCCCCCTCCAAGACCCGGAGTGAGGACTTACCTGACGTGACTCGGATGGGCTGCTGAGTTGGGGAGGAGGATCCCAGTAACGGCGGGGCCACATACTTCAGCAGTGGTCTAGAACACGCCTCGGATCAAGGTTAACACATTGGTTTTTACGATACTGTAACACTGTATATCTTGGTGATGGGGGTACACTGTGTGGTGATACTTGATTACACTGATATGATCGTGATTTTAGACAGTGAAGATGATGACTACTACTACTACTACTACTACTACTGCTACTATCCTACTACTACTGCTACTACTACTCCTGAGATCACTGTTGACCACGAAATTTTGTTGCTACTGTTGGCGCTAATGGAAGCCTGTAAACCACTATTGGCACCACTATTTGTGACAACTACTGGCACCACTACTTGTCACCAGTCTTAAAACCAATACCTGACACCCTCTACAGCACAGGTCACCAAGTACCCACATTCACTATTTTATCTGATATTAATTATTTTACCTGTGATTTTTTTTCTTCTTTTTACTTCCACAGTTCCGTGTTTGAGGTTTACAGACGTCACTAATGATGATTAAAGAATGTTCATATTTCAAACGAACAGGTGTCTGAGTGTAGCGAAGAGAAATAGTAATAAGTTACCTGTATAAATTGTTTGTTCAGGTAAGTAGAGTAGAAATTGTAGTTTATATACAATTACAGGTGAGATATGGATGAAGCCCAGAAATGATTTAATGCGCACACACACACACACACACACACACACACACACACACACACACACACACACTCTGTCGAACAGCCGGGTGAGGCCCTCCCCCCACCCTAAAAACATTAATGGCCCAGGATGAAATACTGGGCCATGTGTTTATAATAAGGGTGGACAAGTGCCAGATGGTAGGTGATATAGGCTGTTGCCACGTTACATCCTTCGTGCTGAAACTTAGTGGTGATGTTGCCCTGACTACCACGCCACACACCTGAGAGACCCAAGCCACACACACACCTGAGACTCCAAGCTACCAAGCCACACACCTGAGACCCCAAGCTACCACGCCACACACCTGAGACTCCTCAAGCTACAACGCCACACACCTGAGACTCCTACGACCTCATTCACGACCACACACGAAGACTCCATAGACGCCTAGTGCTCACACACACACACACACACACACACACACACACACACACACGTTGCTTTTCTAACTACTACACATAGGCCGTTTGTTTTACCCTTTGAGTACCACCCAACACCTGACAAGACGCCACCCCACACACCTGACTAGAAACCCTCACACACCTGACCAGACACCCAATACACCTGACAAGACCTCCCACCACACACCTGACCAGACACCCAATACACCTGACAGCCCTCCCACCACACACCTGACCAGACACCCAATACACCTGACAAGACGCCCCCACACACCTGACCAGACACCCAATACACCTGACAAGACCTCCCCACACACCTGACTAGAAACCCTCACACACCTGACAACACCACAATACACTCTAAAACATAATCCAAACACGGCAGACATATCTAAACAACTCGCAAACAAATCAAATCAACAGATGACTTAAAAACACTAAGCAAATCACTAATTTACTTAAGTCTGAAATTGAATCAAACTTTTCTTAAAACAAGTTACGTCGATTCAGATTCCATTATTGACGATGCTATTTTGTTTATCGCTTTTGTTATTTATATTTTATGCGTTTATTGTCTTATGGTAAACAAAAGATGAATGTAAATAGTCTCTTTGTTTACATTTGAGTGAGAATTTCAGAATCAACTCTATGTAAAAAAAAACAGATTTGTGTTCTCGTGTATGAAAGTAACTTTATTTTTTTACATTTTAAGAGATAATTTACAGAATCAAGTCCATAAAAAATTATTTGAGTTTCTCGTTTATTCTCAAGGTTCCTCAGAGCATAAAACACGAGGGTAAAAGAGGATAAAAATGAATTAATGTTAGGGAAATAAGGTCTAAAAAGCTTAATGTTTGAGGGCAAATGTGGTGTGTGTGTGTGTGTGTGTGTGTGTGTGTGTGTATGTGTGTGTGTGTGTGTGTGGAGGGAAGGAGGAGAAGGAGGGAGGAGGAGAAAGATGAGGAAACGGGAGGAGGAAACGTGGAGACGAAGTAAGAAGGAAGAGAAGGAGGGAGGGAAGGAGGAGAAGAAAAGGAGGAAGGAGGAGAAGAAAGAGAGAGAAGGAGAAGAAAGAGAGAGAAGGAGAAGAAGGGAGAGTAGAGGTAGAAAAAAGGAAGAGAGAGAGAGGGAAGGAGAAGGATGAGTAGAATGGAAGAAAATGAGGAGGTAGAAAGAAAAAAAAGAAGAGAGAGAGAGAGAGAGAGAGAGAGAGAGAGAGAGAGAGAGAGAGAGGGAACCAGTAAATAAAATCGACTCCATAACTCACTAGTATACACAAACAACACAATTACTTGGATCCCACAGGTGTAATAAATCCCACAGGTGTAATAAATCCCACAGGTGTAATAAATCCCACAGGTGTAATAAATCCCACAGGTGTAATAAATCCCACAATAAATCCCCACACACAAAAATAAATTACCGAAATAAACTCTGAAAGAAATAAATTAGAAAAATAAATAAATAAATAAAAGTTTATACACGTTACCATGAACAGCAGAACAGCCATCAGACCTGAGTAAAGTGTATAAAAGGTCCTGCAACAATACTTGATGGCCAGGTAATAACAGCTTAAATTAGTGCGGAGGAAGAACAATTTTTTACCTGTCCGGGGGGGGATGGGAGGGGAGAGGGGGAGGGGAGGGAGGGGGGTCGATATTATTGATGTTACTGGGGGAAAATTTGGCCCAGGTAAGAAATCAAGTTTTTTTTTTTTTTTCTCTCCCGTATTGATCGGTGTTTTCAGACGAACTTTAAACCCACAGGTAAACAAGACACTGTTCCTGTTACCTCGACTTATATATATATAACTACAGTGGTATAAATCAACACACTTTAGACAATAGGTCGTAATAGGAGTGTCTGTGTGTGTATCCGTTGTCCATTTTTCTGGACAAATAGTCGATTCTGTTATACCTGTGGAGTGAGGAGTGTGTGTGAGTGAGTGGGAGTGGAGGGAGGAGGTGGGAGTGTGTGAGTGAGTGTGAGGAGGTGTGGAGTGAGGTGGTGTGTGTGTGTGTGTGTGAGTGAGTGAGTGAGGAGTGAGTGAGTGAGTGAGTGTGTGAGTGTGTGTGTGAGTGAGTGAGTGAGTAGAGTGTCTCAATAAACACCATTCACGCCTGAAACACATCACCAAATTTAACACTTAAGTGATAAAAACAGAAACGACAAAAGATTCTCCCTGACTCACACCCTCCCTCACCCCTCCCTCACCCCTCCCTCACCACCCCTCCACCCCACCTCCCTCACCCCTCCCTCACCCCACCTCCCTCACCTTTTACGTATCAGTCATAAACAATGTTGGGATTTACCTGGAATAAACGTCTGCTAATGACACCTACACTCACCTGTGATGCAGTAAGGAACCGCCACACACACACACACACACACACACACCTTCAGGGGCTAAACTGGGACTAAATTTGGGGCTAAACTGGAATAATTGGGGCTAACAGGTTAAATTAGGCTAACTGGGCCTGACTGGGAATAACTGGAGCTACAATTGGGATAACTGGGACTAACTGGGCCTGACTGGGGCTGACTGGGAATGACTGGGGCTAACTGGAGCTACCACACACATTCACACACTGCTACAGGAGACTGACAAACTGGATATGACCGAGACTGACTGAGATTATCACACACGTCTAAAATTTCGCTTCTGGGGGATGGGGGGTGTGGGGAAGGGAGGTGAGGGATGGGTGTGGGGAGGTGTGGGTGGGGTAGGGGAGGTACGGGGTAGGGAGGCAGGGGTGGGTGGGGTTAGGGGGTGAGGGGGGAGGTGAGGGATGGGTGTGGGAGGTGAGGGATGGGTGGGAGGTCTGGGGTGGGGTGGGAGGTCTGGGGGTAGGAAGGTACGGGTGGGGTGGGTGGGGTTAGGGGGTGGCACTGGGTGGGAGGGACAGTAGACTGATTGAACCTGTTTAGGGTCACCACTCACGTCCTCACTCTGTTGTTAGGAGCTGAGCAACTGAGAGTAACTGGGGGTTAACTGTAGCCAAGATCACCATACAATAGCGACTAGACTGGACCATCACCAGGGGCGCAAATATACCCACCATACACACACACACACACACACACACACACACACACACACACACACACACACACACACACACACACACACACACACGCCGTTGACCAACCCGGAGATAAAACACAAGACGACTTTAACGACACCAGATCAATGGATTATGAGTCTCCAATGGTCAATAATGAACCGTTCTCCCGAGCTTCAGTTTTTCTTTCTCCTCCTGCCAGGGGTGTGAACGGCGATAAAATACCTGTTCGTCGTTAACAGCATCACAAGTGAGGTCTGAATTTACATCGTGGCTTGGTGACTGTATACTGTAATATACATACATACATACATACATACATACATACATACATACATGGGAGAATACAGACAGATAGACACACTCAATACCCCTTTAGGATCATCTAGTCTCCTCAGGGCTATTCTACAACTAGCCAAAACAAAAATACGAGCTACTTCCTCCTCCTCCTCCTCCTCCTCCTCCTCCTCCTCCTCTTCCACCTCTATCACCACCACCACCTCCTCTTCCACCACCACCTCCTCCTCTTCCACCACCACCACCTCTTCCTCTTCCTCCTCCATCTTCTCTCACTGAGGTAACCAATTCTCCCCCACCAATAATATAATTTCCCACCTGATAAATTATTGTCCAAAGGTTAAATTATCATCCACATCCAAAACCATCATTTAAGCTTAACATCTGGTGCTGGATGACATTTCAAGCTTAATATCTGGATAAGATGTCAAGCTTATATGATACTGGAGGTATTATAGGGGGCTCGAACTTATGTACCCGCCACTGAGATCACTAAGTTACTGTCACTGTCAACACATCGTTAAGAGTTCTTCATCACAAAACACTATCTTTGAGTTCCAACACTGGCCATCAATGAACACAATACAACACAGGAGACTCGAACCGGTGTACTTGTGACTGAGACAATAACACAAATGGCTCAAAATCGAATGTTAATATACCGGGAGGGCCAACTAGTGTGGGACCAGACACGAGCAGCGGGTGGCACTGGGCACACACGACTGAGCTGACACTGGCACTACCCGGGGGCACTCACCACCGTCTCCTAAGGGGCGGTACAAGGGCGAGAGGGGGGGGGGGGGAGGGGGGGGATGGGGAGGGGAGTGAGGGAGGGTAACTGAGGTAGGTGGGGGTTACTCGGGGGTAGAGAGTGCCACTAGTGAGGGTGACACTGGTAGAGAGTGCCACTAGTGAGGGTGCCACTGGTGAGAGTGCCACTATAGGGAGGTGACACTGGTGAGAGTGCCACTAGTGAGGGTGACACTGGTAGAGAGTGCCACTAGTGAGGGTGCCACTGGTGAGAGTGCCACTATAGGGAGGTGAGTATCGAGGCTAACTGCAGACACAAAGGTAAACAAACGTCATGAGGTGAGAGAAACAAACACTGGCACTAGAGACAAGAGGTTATGCACGACGTCATGTAACAGAAGGTGTCATGGGGTGGTGTCATGGGGCGGTGTCATGGGGCGGTGTCATGGGGCGGTGTCATGGGGTGGTGTCATGGGGCGGTGTCATGGGGCGGTGTCATGGGGCGGTGTCATGGGGCGGTGTCATGAGGGCGGTGCGACTGGTTAAGGAGAATCATGAGCGACTGTTGTCATGTCACACACACACAGAGAGAGAGAGAGAGAGAGAGAGAGAGAGAGAGAGAGAGAGAGAGAATTAATGTGTGCCTCCAGGTGTGTGTGTGTACCAATTTATACCTGAAAATTGAACCTTTTCACGGGACAATGAGTTTATATATCCACCTGCCCCCGAGAACAAGAGGCATGTGTACCGTGTGCTACTCTAGATCAGCCACGAGTCTACTGTGAGTTGCCTGGTGACGTGTTGAACTATCCTGAGAGTAACTTAAGAGAACGAGGATGGGAACAGGAAGAGGAGATTAGCGATAAGTGGTGAAATAAGGGTGAGGGGGGGAAGCCAGACGTGCAAGGAGAGAAGGAAGGAAGGGGGGAGGAGGGAGGGTGATGCGTACAGGACACAGGGGTCAGATATACAGGTAAGGTCTGGCCAATAGTGGGGAAGGGGTGGAGGGGGAAGAAGGGAAGGTGGAGGGAGAAGGGGAAGGGGCGGAGGGAGGAAGGGTAGGGGTGGAGGATGAGGGGATGATATGCAGTTAAGTACAGGCAGAAATCTTACGGGGTACGGCTGGAGGGGTACCAGTTAACTTGTTGGTGTGTGTGGGTGAGAGAGAGAGAGAGAGAGAGAGAGAGAGAGAGAGAGAGAGAGAGAGAGAGAGAGAGAGGACAGGGTATGAAAATGGTGAACTGGAATATAATAAGCGAGAGAACGTAACTAATCTCCACTGTGAAGGGAGGGAGGAAGTGAGGTAGGGAGGAATTGGGTTAAGGAGGGAGGGAAGGAAGATGCCAAGAGAGGGAGGAGGGGGATAAACGAGGACGAGTGGGGGATCCTGGGTAACAGACTAGTCCGAGCTGAGTACAAGTGTGTGTACTCCCGGAGGCAGGAGGCGAGGGGCCGGGAGGTGGAGGAATACCCCGACACAGGTTGTACTTAGGGGCCGTTCTGCACTAAATAAGAGAGCAGTCCGCAGGCCCAACATGCAGCAGGCCGAGGCAAGGTTCGTCTGTAAAGGAATATGCGACACACCGAGAGGTCTGGTGGTGTGGTGGCGCGAGGGAGTGGCGGGGCAGGAATGGGATACTCAACATAGTCCGTCCGCTGGGGCACCTGGCTGGTAAACGGACCGACAGTAACCATTAACCGCAAACTCCGGCCGGGAGATCATATCACACCACCTCAGCAGTGAATATTCCATTATTTTATCCGTATTTACCATCCGAGAAGCAGGAGTAAGAGTGTGTAATCACTAGAGATATGATCCAAACTTGTACTTATTAATACCGGAGGCCACTTACCCAGTCGACTCAAGTGAGGCAGCGAAAGGCAGATACCTCACCTCGCCAACACCGAGACACTTCGCTACATCATTATGTTAACACCACGGTGGTAACTCCTCGTTGTTTACTTAGGAGAGAAATGGACATAAAAATATTTGTGAGAGGAAAGCTTTTTGGTGACGCAGTTGGCCGGGTTTGAAGCGTGCGGTCACCTCTGAACCACAGCTAACCCGCCACTGGTGCCTAAAGCTAAAAAAAAATGCTAAAAAATCACCTTTATAATGTTAATGTTCCACCCTTGGCGTCCATTATGTAATACTGATGTTTCGACACACAGATTCCCTGATATTCGACTGTTAATAAGACACTGTGTTACAAGATCAGTGGTCATGTCGGCATTCTTGACAACTACGTCACATACCTTGAATATTCCTCCAGGTATTATTGCTGCTGTGGCCCACGAGTACATAGTGAGTTAGTGGAGTCATGGTGTATTTTGGTGTCCAGGGCAGCACAGGTGTATAAGACCACACAGGTGTATAAGACCACACAGGTGTATAAGACCACACAGGTAAAAGACAACAGTTGCAGTCGACAAAGGTTAAGTGTCATAGGTGGGTAACATTACAGTGCCACCTATGGGAGCCATGAGTCAGAGTACTAATAGAGAGTATGATAGAGCCACAGTGTCAGCATTATATAAGACACCACGACAATATGCCATAATAGTTGTCATAAGAGTGTGCCACGTTAGTGTCATATGCCACTCTGACACCAATAAGCCAGGTGGGTAACATGGGACACCAGACAGTGCCAGCCGTGACACTGAAACACACACTCTGGTATTCGTATGTGGCTGCTTGCCCGGCCTGTGTATCATGTGGTAGGGTGTGGTGGTGGTGTGGTAGGGTGTAGTGGTGGTGTGGTAGGGTGTAGTGGTGGTGTGGTGGTGTGTAGTGGTGGTGGTGTGGTAGGGTGTGGTGGTGGTAGTGTGGTATATCGCAGTACACACACACACACACACACACACACACACACACACCAAATGATTTATCTTTAATTTTATTGCAATGAACATGTGCATCTGAGTCACCCACCCGCCGTGTTGCAGTAAGCACGAGTGGGCTGTTCAAGGTCACGAGGCGGCCAGATGAGAGAGGACCCGGCAGGTGAGTGAGGCCAGGCAGGTGAGTGACAGACAGGTGAGGAGGGACTCGGCAGGTGAGAGGGACTCGGCAGGTGAGAGGAGTGAGAGGACTCAGAGAGAGGACCCGGCAGGTGGAGTGATAGGGGATGGCCAGGTGAGGAAGACACGGCCAGGTACGCGGTAAGGAATGTTAATAATGAGATAGTTATCACAGGTAAATTTGTAGTTGGAACTGAACACGGCAGGTAAGGGGGACTCGTGTGTGTGTGTGTGTGTGTGTGTGTGTGTGTTACAAGAAGAGAGAGAGAGAGAGAGAGAGAGAGAGAGAGAGAGAGAGAACAATTCAACACAACCAGTGACAAGTCTCTCTCTCTCTCTCTCTACACACACGTCCCCTTACCTACCATGTCCAGTGAGGGGGTGAGGGAGGTGAGGGGTGTGATGGGGGTTAGGGGGTGATGGGTTGAGGGAGGTGAGGGGGGTGAGGGGGAGGTGAGGGGGGTGGGGGTACAATTTTAAGATGTAGGCAGCGGATTGAAGGTTTAATAGAGGCCATACCTGTTGACCTGTGAAATTACCTGGGTTTTAATGACTGTTAATTGTTATTGTTATTGTTAATTGTTTATATCCCTCTCAGTGTTGTTGTTGATGTTATTGTTTAATTGTTTGTGGCATTAGTCTAGTTGTTTAAATGTCGCGTATACAATAATTGATTAATTGCCCTCAGAGGTGGTTTGAGGTCATGACCTTTAATAACTATTATTTACTGTATAATCTGACGTCGTTAAAATTTACTCTCATTATTTATTTACTTTCTTCTTGAGTTCCAGTCATTTGAATTTTATAGACAGGACGCCTCCCCACCCCTCCTCACAACCCCCAGAGCCCCCCTCACCACTCCCCTACCTTCTACTAGCGTCCCCCACCCCTCCTCACACCCCCCAGCGCCCCCTCACCACTCTCTACCTTCCATTAGCGCCCCCCTCCTCCCAGCGCCCCTCACCACTCTCTCCTACCTTCCATTAGCGCCTCCTCCACCCCCAGCGCCCCCTCACCCCCTCCCCAATAAATAAAACCCACTCGTGATAATTCAATAATTTATGATTATTTGAACTTCAATTTGGTGGAACTACTACAGTACATATTGTCCATTATGGTGAAAATAATACTCTTCCGTTTCAATAGTTTCATCTTTACGCGTGGAAAGTTGACACACACACACACACACACACACACACACACACACACACACACACACACACACCTATAATTCACAAGTCAATATTTGTCTCGACCGACTCTTATCATCTTCTCTACCCGCTTCGCCAAATTGATTCTCTCTCTCCCGTGTTTCCATATCGCACAGTGCGACAAAAATCACTCCTTTCCGCCTGTTAAAACTCCTCATCCAATTACTACTGTCGCCTCGTCATGCCATTAACCGTGGTTCATGAGCTGTGCCTGGCAGTGGCCAATGATCACCGAGGGAAATTATATACCTCAAACTGATTGGATTTCCGTCGTTAAATTGCCCAGTTTGATTCAACCAATAGCAAACACAGTCGTAGATGAAACCCACCAATGAAAATCAATCTCCATCGAAGAGAAACGGCTCAGGTGGTCACTAAGGCGCTGAAGACTCACTGAAAATTTGAACCACTACAAAAATAAAAATAAAACCCCATCAAACACTATAATGAACCACTCCAATCACTCCCCGACTCAGTGTAGAACCCTCGTGATTAGCAGCCAGAGGAGAAGTGGGTGATTGGAACGACGCTACTAATCGACGGTGAATCGCTACAACAATCACTTCTCAGCTCTACTCTCCTCCCTGATTACTCCTCCTTCCTGATGTGGGTGTGTTAGTGTAGCTGTGTTTGTGGGTGGTGGAGAAGAGGGAAATGTGGGCGTAGAGGTGTAGAAGTGAACCTTTGTTGGTGGTGAACGACCTGGTTGGAAGAATTAGGTAGTTGAATTTAACAGAGACCCGTATGTGTGTGTACGTGTGTGTGTGTAAGCATAACCAACCACTAAACACCACAAAGTAAACACAGCCATGATAAACAATACCGTAATATCAACAAACTCAAATCCTTATACAGTTTCTCCCTCACCATACAGCGCCATCTAGTGACGAAAAATATCCCTAAATTAGTTTCTCCCTCACCATACAGCGCCATCTAGTGACGAAAAATATCCCTAAATCAGTTTCTCCCTCACCATACAGCCCCATCTAGTGACGAAAAATATCCCTAAATCAGTTTCTCCCTCACCATACAGCGCCATCTAGTGACGAAAAATATCCCTAAATTACTGACACAACCTTACCCATATTTCTAACCAAGACATCACACTGCCCTACGTTAACCTACGAGACTTACAAACGAGACAACGAAGCCTCCTCACACGAGATACGAGACAAAAACAACACACACATACACACATACACACACAAACTCGTAAAGTCAGTCACTTGTCTGTGCGTGTCTTGCTGTCTCCTGATTTCATACCTGTATTGCCCACCGGATATTCACAGGTAAATGACTATAATTATTCTCATCACTGACCATTACCGAACCTGAATTACCTGTGTGACTTTTTTGCAGGTGATTTACATTAATTAACAACTTCTTTTTGGGAGTGTAGTGTATAAAACAGTTGTCATCAAGTCTAAAAATAATACGGATTATTTTTAGTTAGGAAAGATATCTTATTTATCTACTCTTATATACAACGTCTCTATATCTCTTCCAGGTGTAGAAGTTACCATAAAGACGTCAGCCACACCATGAGTAAGCGAGGTGTGTGAGTCAGTGTCAAAATGTAACCCAGGGACATTTTTCGTTACCCAAACTGGCTTTTGTCATTAACCCGGAAAGATAATAATCACTCAACAGCTTATTACAGTATCTAGGTCTTAATTACTGCTAGGTAGATTGAGGTTAATTACATAAAGATACCTGTTTATAGTTTCATTTTGTCTGAGATTTGAACCCGAGTCCCTCTTTAACCTCTTAGATTTTTTTTTTTTTACGAGTCGTTCAGTAATTTGGGTCTTTTTGGGAGTTGTTTTTTCCTATCTCGTGGGATCCAATTGAGTGTCTTTTTTTATCTAATATCAATATGATCGAGTAATATGGTCTACCCAGTGCTATTCGTCTTCCTATATTTTTATAATGATATCACGTACAGTAGCTAAAACAACTATCTGTGTATACTTTGTGGGAAACAATATGAGACCATGGACGATAAATTTGGGTATATGAGGGTTGTCACTAGTCACACGTAAAATTTCGCAACATATCGACCCCCCCACCTGCATAGATAGTTGTTTTAGGTACTATACAGTCGGCTGCATTTACACCTGGTACAGTGACTGGTGCGTGTTGTGAGATGTGGCAACTCTGAGCAGGAATGTTTATCTAGCAGCTTTAGTGTGGCTCTTATTGCGAGGTTTCTAAGGGCCATCCCGATGTAAACAAACACTGAGAAAGCACATGTCACAAAACACCCCACCAGCCATTGTACCAGGTATATGCAGATGACTGTACCTTAGTCTAAAATTACACCCAATCTGTCTTTGTCTGCCTGAATGAGTTACACCCCAAGATACTGTACACTCCTTAAGGTCTCACACAGGGCTTGGGAGTTCCTGGATAATGTTTATATCTTCAACCTATACGCCAAGTCCACCACAAGACAATACCGGTAGCAAATCATTAATAATTTTTGTTTTAATATACACAAAGGGTTTAGTTACACCTGAGAACACCAATCACTTTCCCACAGGTGTTTCATCCCTCATTTGAACTCATAATATCACCTCATTAATTTTTATGAGGTGACACCAATTGTCCTTAACACTTACACTCTAAGACTTCCTAGACCTCCTCCTCGAGTGTTAAGTTCTTGACCTCTGTGGCGTGGGAGTTTGTGAAGCAGGTGATTATTACTTTCCTTCTATTTCATATTCAGTTCGACTCCTGTGTTATTTCATACTCGTATTCAAAGTCTGTCTTGGGTTTAAGTGTTTTTAATATCGTTAAACTCTACAAAGGTGATTTGAAATAGACAATATTGACCCTTAAACCTTTAACTTCCTAATAAAACCTTAAAACCTTCTTGGGTAAACCAGTATCTCTTTGTTTACTTTCCTCTCTGTATAAACCTTGGGTGTGTCATGGTAGGTCACGCTTATACCTTCAAGTATCCTTAACATACACCGTACTTACTGGTTTACACGTCTATACACAAATAATAAACCCTGAACACAATAGTAAGTCATCTTTACAGCATCTAATTAAAATACTACCTGAACAACTTACAGGTATGGTGATAATGACTTGCACACCTGGTCTGTTCTCAAGACTTAATGTGAACGAGTTTTGTCTTAGGGTTAAAACTTTATATACAGGTAATACAAAGTTAATTACCTTCATTAATTTCCCGGTTTAATTTTGTTTTAACTTTTTATATAAGTTTTTACAAATGAAAATGGCAGTGAATTGGTGTTAAAATGCCACTGGAAAAGAAAATCGAATCGAATGGTCTTTTAAGGCTCATATAATGTAAATAAATCATAAAATCTTTTGTAAATAAGACCTCGAACCTCAACAGAACCCTACATAAACGTCAACAGAACCCTACATAAACGTCAACAGAACCTAAACTACATATATCTACAGCTCAAAGTTTATTTCTGGCAGTTGGAAAAATTTCATCAAAAGCGAAGTTATTTTTTTTTCTCCCCCTTTTTCTTATCAACAAAATGACCAGCTGAGATTGTTGGGTTAGTGTCACTGGGCAGGAGGAGAGTGTGCCAGTGCCAGGTGGATCAGTGCCAATTCTGGGTTCCGGTGGTGGTGGTGGTGGTGGTGACTGTGATGGTGGTAGTAGTGGTGGTGAATGATGTGGTGGTGTTGGTGGTGACTGTGTTGGTAGTAGATGTGGTCGAAGTGGTGGTGATGGTGTAAGTGGAAGTGTGGTGTGGTGGTGGTCATGGTGGTGGTGATGGTAGTAGTGATGTGATGGATGATGTAGTGGTGATGATGCTGTTGGTGACTGTGGTGGTGATTGCTGTGGATGTGGTGACTGGTGGTGGTGTGGTGATAGTGGTGGGTGTGGTGATGGTGATAATGATGAAGGTGGATGATAAACGGAACAAGAGAACAATAACACTACCAATAATAATAATAATAATAATAATAATAATAATAATAATAATAATAATAATAATAATAATAATAATAATAATAATAATAATAATAATAATAATAATGGTTGCCCCTCGTGTAACAAGGATGGCCGGCTCAAGGGCCACCTAGGCGTGAATTTGTTTAAGGTGTAGAAGCTGTCGCCAACACAACAACCACACTCTGAGTTAACGAGCTGCATGACCCTGTGTCAAGGAATAGTCCGAGAAGACCGGACAGCTCGCCAACTGCACTGGCTAACCATAACCCGGGAACACGATTAATATCCAGGTCCCCAATTACTGCTGGGTAGACAGAGGCAAATGGCGTAAAGAAACTTGCCCATAGTTTCACCCTGCCTGAGGATTGAACCTGGGTCCACTCACTTGCAAGACGAGCATGTTGACCATTACACCATCAATAACAGTGAACCATAAACACAGACAATAACTAAAAGAACAGAGACATAACATAGACAAAATAAATAAAGGAATAAATAAAACAAAATAAAGGTGAGTATGGACAGGTATTGGGCGTCAGGTGGTGGTGGTGGTTAGGCATCAATTTCACGGCTAGTTAGAGGAAGTTAGTTTTAAAGTGACCGTGTAATTGTCGCGCCTCTCTCTCTCTCTCTCTCTCTCTCTCTCTCTCTCTCTCTCTCTCTCTCTCTCTCTCTCTCTCTCAACCACGTCGATGGCCAAGAGATAAGCCACTAAACGTACAGACAATAAGTTAAGAAAAACCACGACACCACCACATACACGTGACACGCTGACGAAGGCCCTGAACCTGACGGAGGCCTTGAACCTGACGAAGGCCCTGAACCTGACGAAGGCCCTGACGCTGACGAAGGCCTTGAACCTGACGAAGGCCCTGACGCTGACGAAGGCCTTGAACCTGACGAAGGCCCTGAACCTGACGAAGGCCTTGAACCTGACGAAGGCCCTGAACCTGTCTCTCAACGGTACATGTAGCGCCATAATGAACAAAATCTTATGATAATTTATCTCCTGAGTACAATGAATTAGTCCTGTGGGTGTGATATATTAACCCCTTGAGTACATTAACTTAACCTCTTGAGTACACTAACATAACCTCTTGAGTACACTAACATAACCTCTTGAGTACGGGGACACTATACACGAGAAGTTAAGTGAATTTACCCAAGATATAAATGACGAGAGATCCACAAAGCATCGTAACCAACATTAAATTCTTCCCAGGTAATTCCAGGTGTTTCTTCCAGGTAAACAAAGGTGTAAGAACCCATCTATTCGTGCCTCCTTACGCCACGACACTGATGGAACGCTAAATTACCTGACTAAATTATACTAAGACTCTCTACTGTACCACGAGTTAGTATATCATCTCATCCTTAAGTGAATAAAAGTGACGTATCATGAATCTTGGTGATGGTGTGTGGTGATGGTGATTGTGTGTGGTGATTGTGTGTGTGGTGATGGTGTATGGTGGTGAATTTATCGTGTGATTTATGATATATATTTGTAACTATTACTGTCGTGTGTGTGTGTGTGTGTGTGTGTGTGTACCAAGTCATATACACAAGAGAGTACCCCCGTCCCCTCTCCTCCCTGTACACCCATACACGTACAGCTCAAAAAGTCTTAGAATTTACACCTAATAACAAACCTTGACCCTTAATTGGTAAAAACAACGAGTAACCTAGCCGTCTGGATGAGTTAACTACCATAATACACAAATAGGGTGGTCTCAAAACCCACATGCTGTTCGTGATTTCATTCGTGAACTAGTGATGGGCCCGTCTCTTGTCCTCCGTTTCTACTTGGTCTCCCGATATCACGCCCTTAAGTCTTCTCCTGGTGGGGGCCTGTCAAGGGTTATCTCTCTCCCACACCCCAGTTCCTGACACTGAGACAGGGATCACCAGTTTAGCATCAGAGGAGTAACAGAGGCTGGCCAATACGTGAACTGTATATAGATGGGTCGGGTATGTCATGGCCGACGAACATAACATAAGGTGAACTAAATAACATATAGAACACGATGAGTTAACACCCCCCCCAAAAAAAATTAAAAACAATATATAATTCTATCGTTTTTTTTTTGGTTAATAAAATTTTAATATCGAAATAGGACCCGGTGGATAACGTTGTAGAGTATATATATATTTAACACAGAAACGTGGCCTTGCTTCTTCACGACATATTATTATTATTATTATTATTATTATTATTAGTACACAAGAGACAACATCATTAAAACATAACTTCTTTCCCAGCACCCTAGCCTTTTCCCAGCATCCTAGCCTCTCCCAGCACCCTCCCAGCATCCTAGCCTCTCCCAGCACCCTATACCTCTCCCAGCACCCAGCCTCTCCCAGCACCCTATACCTCTCCCAGCACCTCTCCCAGCCTCTCCCAGCACCCTAGCCTTCCCCAGCATCCTAGCCTCCTCCCAGCACCCCATAGCCTCCCAGCACCCAGCCTCCCCAGCATCCTAGCCTCTCCAGCACCCTAGCCTCTCCCAGCACCCTAGCCTCCCAGCATCCTAGCCTCTCCCAGCACCCCTATAGCCTCTCCCAGCATCCTAGCCTCCCAGCACCCTATAGCCCTCCCAGCACCCTAGCCTCTCCCATCCCAGCCTCCCAGCATCCTAGCCTCTCCCAGCATCCTAGCATCCTAGCCTCCCAGCCCTAGCCTCTCCCACCCCATAGCCTCTCCCAGCACCCTAGCCTTTCCCACATCCTAGCCTCTCCCAGCATCCTAGCCTCCTCCCAGCATCCTAGCCTTTCCCAGCATCCCAGCCTCTCCCAGCATCCCAGCCTCTCTCCCAGCATCCTAGCCTCTCCCAGCATCCTAGCCTCTCCCAGCACCCTATAGCCTCTCCCAGCACCCTAGCCTTTTCCCAGCATCCTAGCCTCTCCCAGCATCCCTAGCCTCCCAGCACCCTAAGCCTCCCAGCACCCTATAGCCTCTCCCACCCCCTATAGCCTCTCCCAGCATCCTAGCCTCTCCCAGCACCCTATAGCCTCTCCCAGCACCCTAACCTCTCCCAGCACCCGACCATCTCCCAAACGCCATAAACTTCCCCACAACGCCGTACATAACCCAGTACAGTCTCGTTGTCTCTCCAACAGAATCCGAAGCTGGTCCGGGAATTCTTGACCATCACAGCCACTCAGGTGTTGCAGACGTCGGAAGCTCTTAGGCTACTGTCATACCTCCCAATCTAACACCCAAATTACGTCGAAAATGCCTCATAAACGATTAATATAACCTTTGTAATTACCCCAGTACGTAAATATTAAAAAAGATTCTATTTAACACAACTATAGAAACTATCACAAATTATGATACAGTATTCGAATTTATAAATGGATGATCGGAACGTCCTGACAGCGATAAGAAGTCGGGAGACGATAAGTGACGAAAGACTCTTTATCAGTGTTGATGCTCAGTTGTTTTTGTCAATACCAGGGGGAAGGAAGGTGACGAGGAGGCGGGAGTGTCGAGGTATTTATGTTTAAGTTGACTATAAGGCCGTGGCGGAGAGGGAAACGATACTGGAGAGATAAAACACGATTTGAGGCATGGGGAGACAAACTCGAACCGTGGGAAGACAAACTCGGCCCCGGGGAGACAATCTGGGCCCTGGGGAGACAACCTGGACCGTGGAAGGACAATCTCTGCTCTGGGGTGATAAACTCAAGCCCTGGGAGGAAAGATGTAAATATCTTGTCTTCAGTTGGGAATGACCGACAGTCGTGCGTACAAAGAGCTGTGGTCCGTTCGTGAAAGAATGTCATTTTTAACCACCCAGCTTAACGAAAGTATCACTTCAACATAACTTAGACGATAAGACGGTAATGTTATCTTTCATAAAAATCTCAAAGAAATTATGCCAAAAAAAAAAAATAACCCTGACGAAATTCTTATCTAAAAGGATGAAACAAACTGAGTGGTAATAAGCCCAGGTGTTCCTAACGTTCCCACATTACGTACCTGAGGACCGTGATGGAGTTTAACAGCGAAGGTTCCCACACAAGATCCACATACCTGTATAAAAGAAAGATAAAAATACACATTACATCAGGTCGACTACACATTCTCCCTCCCTCACTGTACACTGAGGTCACATTCTTCCTACAATGAAATAATCTGAGGAAAGCGAATAAAATATAGCACATGGGGGTGATTATAGTCTTCATGATAGCTGAGAGCCTCCCCCCTCCCCCAGCACCTCCCCCCCTCACCCAGCACCTCCCCCACCAACCCAGCACCACCACCCCTCACCCAGCACCTCCCCCTCACCCAACACCACCCCTACCCAACACCACCCCCTCACCCAGCACCACCCCCTCACCCAACACCACCCCCTCACCCAGCACCACCCTCACCCAGCACCACCCCTCACCCCAGCACCACCCCTCCCAACACACCCCTCACCCAGCACCACCCCTCACCAGCACCACCCCTCACCCAGCACCACCCCCCCTCACCCAGCCAGGCGTCCTACAACACTCCATAACAGACGCTACAATTTAATCAACTAACATTATCATTGCCCATTGCCCTGGGACACTCTTGGCTTCCGGAAACAATACACACAGGTAAATTGATAGTGGTGAGGGGGTCAGTAGAGGCGTTAGGTTGGGGTCAGTAGAGAGGGCGTCAGTAGAGAGGTACATCAGTAGGTGAGGGTGGGAGGGAGTCAGTAGTGGGGGGCGTCAGTGGAGGGTCAGTAGGTGGGGGGGAAATCAGTAACCCATTTACCTGCACAACTGGTAGGACTTGACACACCTGGGGCCAACACACAGGAATGGGTTGGTATAATGATGGTTTTTCTCAATAGACATTTCCGGGAGATAATGATATGCACCTGTTAGTGAGGAGAACTTTGCGTCAACACCACACAGGGGGGTTGAGAACTAGCAGGGGTGAGGAACTAGTGAGGTGAGGAACTAGCAGGGGGGTGAGGAACTAGTGAGGAGGTGTGAGAACTGGTGGGGGGGTGAGGAACTAGTGAGGTGAGGGAACTAGTGAGGGGGTGAGGAACTAGTGAGGGTGAGGAACTAGTGGGGGGTGGGAACTAGCAGGGGTGAGGAACTAGAGTGGGAACTAGCAGGGAGGTGAGGAACTAGGGAGAGGTGAGGAACTAGCAGGAGAGGGGGAACTGCTTGGGGAGAGGGAGGAACTTGGGGGTGGGAGGAACTAGCAGGGGTGTGTGAGGAACTAGTGGGGGGTGAGACAGGGGGTGGTAACTAGCGGGGAAGGGTGAGACTAGTGAGGGCGGGTGAGAAGCAGGGGGAGGAACTAGCAGGAGGAGGAACTAGCAGGATGAGGGAGAACTAGCAGGGATGAGGGAGGAACTAGCAGGGGGTGTGTGAGGAACTAGTGGGTGTGGGAACTAGCAGGGGGGTGAGTAACTAGCGGGGGAAGGGTGAGTAACTAGCAGAGGAGAGGAACTAGTAGGAGGGGGAACTAGCGAGAGAGGGAGGAACTAGCAGGGGGAGAGGTGAGTAACTGGGGGAAGGGTGAGGAAGAGGGGGTGAGGGAGGGGTGAAGCATTCTACCACCTGAAGTATTGTATTCTTGAGCTCGAGGTGTGTGTGTGTGTGTGTGTGTGTGTGTGTGTGTGTGTGTGTGTGTGTGTGTGTGTGTGTGTGTGTGTGTGTGTGTGTGTGCAGCATCACGGGTCAGGTAATGGATACGACTTATACACCTGGTAATTATTGATTAGGTTTGTGCCCTCCACCCGGTCTGGTGGGAACAGGTGAGAACAGGTTACTAAGGTCGCATTACACCTGGGACATCAGGTACTTTCCTTTTCCCCACAAAAAGAAATAAATAATAATAATTCTTTTAAAACAAAACTAAATTACTGGGTTTTTTTTTATTTTCTCTTTTTTTTTTTATTTCACTTATTTTCTTATTTGTCTTTTCGTTATTTTTCATTTTTCTTTATTTTGTTATTTTTGTTGTTTTAACGTCCGTTTCGTCCCAGTAAGAAAGAATTTAAAGTAAGATTTTCACTAAACCTTATCATGTAGTCGACTATATACTGTAAAACACACACACACACACACACACACACACACACACACACACACACACACACACACACACACACACACACACACACACACACACACACACACACACACACACACACACACAGAGCATTATAAAAGGTTTTCTCCTCAAACAATACCTGCAGAACTGGGAGAGCTTTAGTGACCACAGGTACACAATATATAAGTGTATACTTACCTGTACAGCTTCATCCAGGTATCTCGTAAATCAAGTCTTTTATTAACTTAACTACCGGTAGGGGGTCTTCCTCTGTGTGTGTGTGTGTGTGTGTGTGTGTGTGTGTGTGTTTGTGTGTGTGTGTGTGTGTGTCAGTGATCCTGGACCCTTATAACCCCCCACACACACACACACAGCCGTTGTGTGAACTGACTCGCTCTCCTCCTGGGAACTGACTCACTGACTCACAAACACTGAGGTTAACGTCTTGAGTCTTGACCAATTTGTTCACGGCGTCATTAAAGGGTAAATTAAGGCCGCTAATACGACAGGTTCTCTCACACTTATTTTGTCCTATCTTCTTGTCTCCAAAAATGACGACTGTCCTCCAAAAATGACGACTGTCCTCCAAAAATGACGACTGTCCTCCAAAAATGACGACTGTCCTCCAAAAATGACGATTTGTCCTCCAAAAATGACGACTGTCCTCCAAAAATGACGATGTCCTCTCAAAATGATGACAAATTAACCTCCAATGGCGATTAATTGTCCACCAAAATGACGATTAATTGCCCGCTACAGTCATAATTCTCACTACTGTCACCACTACTAACCCTATCATCACAATCATCACCATAATTTACTACAATCATCACAATTCAACACCACCACAATCTTCCTCTTCCTCCCCCACCAGCACCACAACTCATCCCCCACAACCCTCCACACCACAACACCCCCCCCGTCTTGTTCCCAGTCAACTCATAAAACGAGTCAACCAGTCAGGCTCCTTGACAGTGATAGACTGAGTCAAAATTGGTCTGAAGCTGGACGCCCCTCCCTCTCCCTCCCCCCCTCCCCTCTCTCTCTCTCACAAGAAAAAAAAAATCCAGGAATGACTGTGGCGATAAATGTCATGTCAGACTCCAGTGGCCATTGTTCCAGCTAGAGAACGTCGCCAAGACTCGCCAGGTTGAAGATATATTCGCCCTTCATCTGCGAATATTGTGGTGAGTCTTGGTGTTTAATTGAATCTTTATAGCGAATAGACAGGATTTTTTTGTTATGGTGTACGGACAGTCACACAGCCACTCGGCTCCTAGTACGGACAGTCACATGCACCTCAGCTCACACATCACCCCCTCGTACGACAGTCACGTAAACCTCACTCGCTCACTAGTACGGACAGTCACACCTCAGCTCACTAAGTACGGACAGTCACACGTACACTCAGCTCCTAGTGGACAGTCACACATACACTCGCTCTCACACACTCACTCGGCTCACTAGCACGGACAGTCACCCACCGCTCACTAGTACACGTACACACTCCTCGCTCATACGGACAGTCACGCTACACACTCCCACAGTGGACATCCTCACACTCGCTCACTAGTACGGACAGTCACATACACACTCTCCTTTCATACGGACGTCACGTAAACTCACTCGCTCACTAGTACGGACAGTCACACGTCACTCGCTCACTAGTACGGACAGTCACAGCACACCTCGCTCCTAGTACGGACAGTCACACGTACCTCAGCTCACTAGTACGGACAGTCACACGCCTCACTCCACACTCTCGCTCATACGGACAATCACACGTACACCACTCCTCACTAGTACGGACAGTCACACATACACCCATCCTCCTGGACGGACAGTCACACGTACCACACACACACACACCAGTACGGACAGCACACACGCACTCACCAGAAGGCTCACACACACACACACACACACACACACACACACACACACACACACACACACACACCTGCCCAAAACATCCTATCATCCACCTCATCCTAAGATTACCTGAGACTTCAACATCATCTCAATCCTCACCTGAACCAAGACTTCAGGTAAAGTTTATCTGGCAATTCATAGGTTAAAACGCATGTCATTCACCTTTGTGTGTGTGTGTGTGTGTGTGTGTGTTCAGGTGACAGTGGACAAACTTGTACCGCTTGGTAAATTAGATTCGTCGACAGTACGAAACCTACAGGTGATATCTGCTTCTCTATACCGACGTACGCTTGCAAACATCCTTAAATAACAACAACTATAAACATCACACACACACACACACACACACACACACACACACACACGGCAGGAATTGTTATAATTTCAGACGGGATATACCTGTACATCATGAACTGCAGGTAGATAATTAGGTAATCAAGTAATCCCACGAAGGTAACAGTTATATAGAACGTCATCATCCGCATATAATCACCTATAATTTGCCTCTGTTCCGGTGAAGGTAAATCTCAATTATTACAGAACAATTTACCTGGTTAACTCCATGGTTCACAAATTCAGTTACAGGACCAGATCAATGGTATTTTATGAATTTATGACCATACTTGTAAAAAATAAATTCAGGTGTATTACGTTTGTTGAGTGAAAAAAATAATGTTTGGAAATGGTGTACGGTAGACAGAAGACAGACAGACGGACGAAAAAATGTCTGAGTAATGTAAAACGTATGACAACACAAACACAGCTCACCAACAGGACACAAACAACACCTGTAACTTGTTAAAATTTGTCATATATGATAAAAATAGAACACTATTACTGATCCTACACACACACACACACACACACACACACACACACACACGTTTATTCTCCGACAACAAACAGGTTTTATGTACAGGTTCATTATATACACGTCACTACACAGAATGACAGAACCTTTTATGTGTGTGTGTGTGTGACTGTACTGTGTGTGTGTGTGTGTTATATTCTGTGTGACTGTGTGTGTGCTGTTGTGTGTGTGTGTGTGTGAACTTAAGAACAGTTAACAAAAAGCAATAGAATGTAATATAGAACATAATTTACACCAATACTGTGGGAACGAGGCAGGTGTCCCATATACAGGTGTCCCAATACACAGGTGTCCCAATAAAACACAGTTATAAACAATAAACTCCTCCAATATTTAATTCAGATATATAAATAATTTCTCTATTAACTAAGAAGCCAATGATGAGATGAAGCGTGTACAGACAGACATAATATTATATATCCTACCTGTTGATGGCGGGGTATAAAGAAGGCGTGTTGTTTACCTCACACACACAAGAATATAATTACAACAAACAAAATACTCAACAACTTAAACAATACACCATTTACTAACATACATTAACAAACAAGAAAACAACAACAAAAAACGGTGTATTAAAGTACATTAGTAAACATAAACAACAAACAAAAAATACTACCATCCAACCATCAAAATAAATAGCGACTCTCATAAAATAAACAGGACAGAACAGACAGACAGACAGACAACAGACACAGACAAACAGGCAGACAGACAGACAGACAAACAATTATATACTATAAAAAAAAAGTCTTACGAGAATAATTTAAAATATAATATTATAATTATTTTGGTGTCATCAGTAAACACGCGGTATACTGTATTTATGTGGTTTTATTATTATTACTCTCAGTTAATATATCCAAGTAGGTATATTACATTAAAGCTAATTATGTGATATAGTTTGACAATGAAGTAAATTATCTCAAATATGATGACTGTTTGGTTAGGTTAGGTTAGGTTAGGTTATTTTGGGGTTAGGTTAGGTTATTTTTGGGTTAGGTTGGTTAGGTTATTTGGTTGGGGTTAGGTTATTTTAGTTGGTTTGGGTTAGGTTAAGTTATCAAACACGGTGGGCGTAGTGTATGCAGGACAGACTCGCCTGGCCAGCTGGCATCAGCCACCCTCAGCCATCCATAGTCCACAACAAGATCCAGCGTCTTAATATGGCTAGAACACATCAGACATTCTCCCTTATGATAAGACAGACATACAAATGGTCTTATTATGCCCTGTATAATCAGCCTTTAGCGAGGAAGTTAAAGTGTCGGGGTGATAAAGTGCTAAAACCTTACAGGAGGGCTATAGAGGTGAAATTCTTGGGGATTTGTGGTGTGGTACGTTTAGTGTGTCCAGGTATGGGTCCCAGGTGTTTTTTGATTATCTTCTCAGCCTCTAGTGAATACCTTAACCCCTTCCTTCCTTCCTTCCTTCTATCTCATTCTCTCCTCTCTCATTGCCCTTGTTTCCTCCTTCTTCCTCTCGTTCCCTTTCTCCCTCTCACCATCTCCCTCCACCCACGTTCTCCACCTTCCTCCCTCCCACCTCCCTCACCTCCTCCCACCCTCCCCTCACCTCCCACACCTCCCACCTCACCTCCCCACCTCCTCCCACCTCCTCACCTCCCACCTCCTCCTCCCTCACCTCACCTTCCTCCTCCTCATCTCCACACCTCCTTCACCTTCACCTCCCCCTTCCCAGCGGCAAATCTAACAATCACGTCTGCCTAAATATACAAACTCATAATCCGCATCCATTACCCAGCGAGACCCCGTAACGTACCAACAGGAACGAGAAAATGAACGTAGCAAAAGCCTATACTTAAAATCATCTCCACGAACGTAAATCCACTCAGAAGCACAATAAGAACGTGACAGTGATTTTTTCCGTTCATCCTAATTTATGCCATGTGAATAAACCTGATGATTCATTCAATAAAACACAGAGTAAAAAAACTATGTAAAATGATTCGTAATTTGGGTAGTTAGGACATTAAAATAAGTCAGATAAACCACGTAACAAAATGACAGGTAATTGAGTAATTTTAGTGGTGATCATCGTACAGTGTTTGGTTTAATATGAAAGGTAATGACTTAGCTATTTGGAGATTAAAGAACGTTTTATGATATTTAAGGCTGATGAGGGCGGGGTGGAGGGGGAGGGGGAGGGAGAGAAAACCATGGGATGTTTTGTGATATGCAATCTTCTCCTCACTCTCTCTGTCTCTTTTCCCACATACACTTCTCATATCTACCACCCATTCATCTATCTATCTATCTATCTATCAACTCATCGCTGAACATTACCATCTTGACGCACACTCAGCGCCACATCCACAAGAATTACGTTCAGTTATACACCTTATACTGTACAACGCAACCGCAGTATCATCCCATCCAAGCTAACCATTGTTTCCACTGCTTCACCATTCTCTCAAGTTACTATGTGAGACGAGGTACACACAGTAGTCTGGGACCACAGTGATATAATGTGACTCATTACCTGGTCCGGCCTGCTGACATGGGTTAATTGATGAAGTTAGAGTGAATAATACTTGTCCTGTAGTACAATGTGAGGCTAAAACAGTTGATAAATCTACCACTTTATTTATCCCTACAAAGTGTAAGACGTTAGTATAGTGCTGGACCTTATGGTGTGTATAGTGGTGGTGGTGTGGTGCCTCGGATTCTAATAAGGTAAGTACAGAGTCTATTATTGTAATATACAATACACACACTACACACCATTATCATCATGCAAAGGAACACTTCGTCATGGTTCAGGTTCGACCCAAAGTTAACATGAAGAGAATGACTTTTGTCCACATCACACTATACCAGACAGGATGTAATAATGTTATATTTGTTTATATCGATAACACCCTTATAATCCCCCCTCCCACCCCTCTCAATGGTTTGGATTCACGAGTCGATTTCCCGATTAGGGCCACACCTTACGGAGAGGGTAGACGCTGGAGTGTACCAGTCGGAAGTGTCCCTGACATGTACGTGTGTGTGTGTGTGTGTGTGTGTGTGTGTGTGTGTGTGTGTGTGTGTGTGTGTGTGTGTGTGTGTGTGTGTATTTTATAAACTGTTCAGATGAATGGTGCTGGGTGGGTGGAATAGTTGAGGTGGTGGAGGGTGGGGTATTGGTGGGGGTGGACTGAGGGCAGGAGAGGGGTGAGACAGGGGAGGGAGGGAGGGAGGGAGGTGGTGGTCTTGACTCTAACAAGGAAGACAGATGTTGGTGATCCATCTTGGTGTTGAAGGGAGAGGAGGAATCCCAGAGCGTCTCACTGCTACTGTCCTCACATCTCTCCTGTGTCTTGTATTCCCAGGGGGTCCTTGGGGGAGGGAGGAGAGGTTGGAGGAGCAGTAGGAGGCTGTTGGGGGAGAAGAGTAGCGGCGTGACAGCTGAGGACGGCACAACAGGAGCCTGTTGTCCAGACCTTGTGTCGAAGTGGTCACGCTGTCTGATTACCGCCAAAGTCAACACACCACTGCCTTGAAAAACATATCCTCAATTTTGCACCATTTCGAATATTTTTTTTTTGCACAATTTTCACCACCATCAGCTTAATCGGGGAATTGGTCTATCCAGCGTCAGTACAGGAGGAAACCAGAGCCCGGGTAACCTGTGGCGTTTAGTATCGTCACACGGATACACACACTCATTTACCACAAAAGCATAGTGCCACTGTTTGAGGTGAGCTGCTCTATTAAGGGTTCATTATCTACTGTAAGCTTTCAGTATATTTAGTGACTAGGTAAATATTGGTATAAGATAACCAAAACAAAATCAGTGGTTTAGTACTTTAGCTTGACTGGACATAGATAAATAAGGTAAAATAAGGTCAATTTAGTTATATTTAAATAGGATAATAAGTTTAGCAACATCATCGAATCACAGAAACAATATAATTTTCCTTGGTGTCAATGTTGCTATCTTAGATCTGGTATATACATCCTGTAGACTTAGTAGACCAGCTGAGAGAAACCAGGTGAGAGAACCACGTACAGAGAGACCAAGGTAAGAGATACCAGGTGAGAGACCAGGTGAGGGTAACCAGGTAAGATAGAAACCAGAGAAACCACGCACGAGAGACCAGGTAAGAGATACCAGGTGAGAGACCAGGTGAGGTAACCAGGTAAGATAGAAACCAGGTGAGACCGAACTTCCACCTTCCCATTATCGCACAAGTGACTCAGGTAACTCCCCCCACCCACCACGTTAATAAGGTGAATTAATATATTTTAAATCACAAACCACATCACTTTTTTCCTCGGTAAACTTTTTCCTCGGTAAACTTTTCTTCCTCGGTAAACTTCACGTATGTTTTTTTTAATAAACAGAACAGTGAGAACGAAGCAAAAAAATATGTGAATCAGAAGGAGCAGTTCAGCACAGCGGGTAAGTGAAGACCTAGGTAAGGTCCCACCAGGTAAGGTCCCACTCATGTAAGATCCCACTCAGGTAAGATCCCTCTCAGGTAAGGTCCCACAAAGGTGAGGTCCGACCAGAGTACAGTGCACCATTTTCTAATTAGAGGCTATCAAACTTATTAACATACTAACTTTTAACACGTAAATTACCAATATCCAATTTGTTAATCTGTACTTAATCAACAAGCTAACTTTTAACACGTAAATGAATCAAACCCAAGCTGTTAATCTGGACTTTTTGCCGATTTTTTAACACGCATAACATCCACTTAAATCTGAGATATCAACACGCTAAATTCTCAACATCTAAAATAGTATCCAAAAGTCTATATAGACTTTATAGATGAAAAATTAGACTTTTCTTTTTACTAACTCATAAATGAAGATGAAACCAGAAATATTCCCACGAGATAAGCTAAATGACTATCTTTCTGGGGGACAAAACATTTCCTTTCAACAGGTAAACATACAATTGCAGGTAAACTACACCTTTGAGAACCAGGCTTACGTAGACCTCAGAAGTAAACTTCGAGTCCATAATAATGATAGAAAGTTGAGATTATAGTATATATAATATATGAAATGGTAATAGATAATTTAACTTTCTGAGTAATACACTCTCTCTCACACACCAGAGCTCATACAACCAACCTTCAGGAACACGTGTACAATACCAAACAATACCGAGTTTCCAAAAAAGTTTTACAGGAACCATGGAACAATGATACTTGTTTTTGTTACTTAAAGCTTCGGTAACTGGCACAACGAGTATTTTCAGAGGTATAGTATGGTGCAACAATAGTGGTGCAGTATGGTGCAAACAATAGTGGTATTGAGAGGAAGAAGGAAAAATTAGTGAAAAACCAACATTGAAGATAAAATTAATCAATGGATAGTGTGAAGTATTATGAAAACACACACACACACACACACACACACACACAACAAAACATAAGAACAAAAGAAAATAAGGAGTCTGCAATAGGCCGGTTGGCCTGTGCATGCAGCTCCTGTCGAGAGTTACCACCACTCTCTATCATCCATGAATCTATCCAGCTCTCCTTAAACTTTCAGCGTTCCAGCACTTACCACAAATGTTGCTGTCTTGTTCCACTCGTCCACCCACCCTATTTGTGAACCAGTTTCTTCCCATTCCTCCTAAACCTAAACTTATCCAACTTGAATCCGTTGCCTGAGTCCTATCCTGCTTCGATATTATAAGAACTTTATCTATCCCTTTATTGATTCCCTTTCACCCACTTAAATACTTCTATCACACTCTCCCGCACTCTTCGTCTTTCTAGGAATGCAAGTTAAGCTTTAACCTATCCTGATATGGAAGGTTTCAAGTCCGGAATCATATTTGTCATTCTTCGCTGCAACCGACTCTAGTGAAATTATATCCATTCTATAACAGGGCACCAGAACTGAAACCGCATAATCGAGGTGCGGCCTGACTAGCGCAAGATATAGTTGCAATAAGACCTCTGCACTCTTGTTACTTACACTTCTAGATATAAAAACCCAATACTTGCCTTATTTCGAGCATTAACGCACTGTTTTCAGGCCGTAGGTCCGGACTTCTAAAAAATCCTAGGTCTCTTTCACAAGTCGACTTCTCTAGGTTGATGTTGTTGAGGCTGTATAGTGTATACATTATAAGTATTTGTTCTTCCAATATTAAGTACGCTGCACTTGCTGGTGTTGAATTTCATTTGCCATTTTTCAGACCACCCCTGCAGTTTATTTAGATCCTCCTGTAATGCATTTGCATCCTGCTCTGAATTAATCCGCTGCCCTATTTTGGTGTCATCCGCAAACTTGCTTATGTCACTGCTGATCCCAGTATCTAGATCGTTTATGTAGATTATGAACAGTGGGCCTAGACTGACCCCTGGGGAATCCCACTGGTTACACGGCCCCACCTCAGATTTAACACCACACACACACACACACACACACACACACACACACACACACACAATACACAATATTAACCAAATCTTCTGTATGTAAAAACCGAGTGAGTAAAGAAACCACTTTACGAGATATCAACTACAATCATTAACCAAAGCCATTCAGTAACTCCCACCATTACTAAGTTATATTAGCATCGTAACCCAGTACTAGGCATGAAGCGTCAAATCCTATACCAGATAGAGATAGTAATAACGCCGACCTGTGTGTGTGTATAGTGATGTTAAGAGTAATGATTTGTCATGGTTAGCTACCTGGGTCCGTCGCTTACCAGGTAGACAGACTGCTGCAGTGTACACAACCATCAGTGTAGATAATACAACTTATTCTAATTCTACTACCGTGTTTATAGAGCTGAATTGATGTGGAGGGCTGGGTGCTGTCTCCAAGAAGGTAACATACAACTTAACAATGGGGAACAATTCTACAAAACTGAAGACACGAGAACTGTTAACTTTAGCAGATGTGTATAAATTAGTCTCTTTATGTCATTGAGTTAGTGGTATTATGGTGGTAATTTATGATACATGTATGAAAGTGAAGCGGTGAAATATTACTGAGAACTTAAGAGACGTGTTCACATTTACAAAAGAGAGACAGAGAGACGACACCTACCTACTACCTACCTGTGCTAGCGTGACTCACCTGGATTCCACACACACACCCCCCAAAAAAAATTATTGTTATCCCTTTATTTCTCTCAGCCATTTGACTTGACGTTCCCATGCCCCGATCTCTCTCTCTCTCCACCTGGCCTGATCGACTCTCTTCACACACACACACACACACACACACACACACACACACACACACACACACACACACACACACACAGATCTTATCAGTTGATCCTGGGAACTCTTGACACCCGGGAAAAGTACAGTCATGGTCTAATGCCTAGGTTGAGTACATTTGTGGAAATGATGTATCGTTTGAGTACATTTGTGGAGTTGATGTCTTATTTGATTACATTTGAGGAGCTGATGTGTTGTTTGAGTACATCTGTGGAGTTGGTCTAGTTAGTACATTGGTGAGGCTGATGTCTGGTTTAGTGTACTCTAGGTTTAAAATTCACACCAATCATAAATTTGGGTTTAGTAAAAAAAATCCGAATAAAAATCTAACTACAAAATAAATTAAAATACACCAATTAATTAACCTATACAGGTGTTCAGTTCCAGGTAAATAAAATACTCACACAGGTGTTAAGTACAGGTATTTAATTATGTGATTAGACGAAAAACCAACACGCACAGGTATTCCTTGGGATTTTCTTGGGATTTTCTTATTATATCTAAGCAGGTGTTAATTAGGATTTTGTAAATAATCATTATAAGGATTTAAATCACCTGTAAGTAGATATTTACTATAACAAACAACATACACAAACACCTGCCTAAACTCCTGTTAATTATGTGACCTGAAATAACAACCTGCATCTCTATACATACTCTATACACCTCAGGGCCATCTATACGGCCTCTATACCTCTCCACCCGACCTCTACACCTCTCTATACACCACTACACCTCTCTACACCCCAGGGCCCTCACGACACCTCTGCACCTCCACCCGACCCGACCCGATAATTCAAGGTGAACAAATTGCATGAAACCGACAATGGCAGATGTAACCTATCTTTGTAATACTAAAGGAGGTGAGGGCAGTGATCACCCATACGAAAAACCACAACACAGGTTTAATAAATATTGTAAATCACGCCGTTCACATCCTTTACTACTAGTGAGAGGATTTTACACCTATACTACAGGTGAGGGGTTATTACACCTTATACTAGGTGAGGGATTATTACACCTTATACTACAGGTGAGGGATTATTACCTTATACTACAGGTGAGAGGATTATTACACCTTATACTATAGGTGAGAGGTTATTACACCTTATACTACAGGTGAGAGGATTATTACCCCTTATACTAGGTGAGAGGATTATTACACCTTATACTACAGGTGAGAGGATTATTACACCTTATACTACAGGTGGGGATTATTACCCCTTATACTACAGGTGAGAAGATTAATATTTACACACCTGTCTCACCACACACACACACACACACACAAACACAGACAGACAGACAGACAGACACAGTGTCATAAGTGCTTGTTATGGTGGAGATATACATGGGAGCGTCTCATTCAGCTATGTATTATATTGGTGTATAGTGATATAACTTAGCGTATACTGCAGAACATGGAGTATACTACGCATATATAATTTAGCGTATATAATGAATTTGGCGTATACTATGAATATCTAACTTGGCGTAAACGAAGTATATATATAAATTGGCCTCATAATACGAATTCATACAGTAATTTAGATATATATTATAATCTTAACAAACGTATATAATTTTGCTAACTATAATCACACGCTTGTTAACCTCCAAATATAACTTAACTTTTAACTACGGTGAAAAAATATACCGAAAATATATCCTTCACCATCCGAGAAATATAAGAGTTAGAGTATACTAATTATATAATATAGATGAATAACAACACATAAGTATACTGAATATAACACAATCATAGGGAAATATTTAAGAGTGTATCGAGTATAACAAGTATAGCAAGACATACTAGCATAGTCGCATATAACACAAGAAGTATGTGAGTATATCGCTAATAGATCAGAGTATACCGCTAATAGATCAGAGTATACCGCTAATAGATCAGAGTATACCGCTAATAGATCAGAGTATACAACTAATAGATCAGAGTATACCACTAATAGATCAGAGTATACCACTAATAGATCAGAGTATACCGCTAATAGATCAGAGTATACCCCTAATAGATCAGAGTATACCGCTAATAGATCAGAGTATACCACTAATAGATCAGAGTATACCGCTAATAGATCAGAGTATACCCCTAATAGATCAGAGTATACCCCTAATAGATCAGAGTATACCGCTAATAGATCAGAGTATACCCCTAATAGATCAGAGTATACCGCTAATGGATCGAGTTATACCGCTAATAGATCCAGAGTATACCCTAATGAATCCAGAGTATACCCGCTAATAGATCAGAGTATACAACTAATAGATCAGAGTATACAACTAATAGATCAGAGTATACCGCTAATAGATCAGAGTATACAACTAATAGATCAGAGTATACCGCTAATAGATCAGAGTATACCCCTAATAGATCAGAGTATACCGCTAATAGATCAGAGTATACAACTAATAGATCAGAGTATACCCTAATAGATCAGAGTATACCGCTAATAGATCAGAGTATACAACTAATAGATCAGAGTATACCGCTAATAGATCAGAGTATACAACTAATAGATCAGAGTATACAACTAATAGATCAGAGTATACCACTAATAGATCAGAGTATACAACTAATAGATCAGAGTATACAACTAATAGATCAGAGTATACCACTAATAGATCAGAGTATACCACTAATAGATCAGAGTATACAACTAATAGATCAGAGTATACCGTATACCACTAATAGATCAGAGTATACAACTAATAGATCAGAGTATACCACTAATAGATCAGAGTATACCGCTAATAGATCAGAGTATACCGCTAATAGATCAGAGTATACCACTAATAGATCAGAGTATACCACTAATAGATCAGAGTATACCACTAATAGATCAGAGTATACAACTAATAGATCAGAGTATACCGCTAATAGATCAGAGTATACAACTAATAGATCAGAGTATACAACTAATAGATCAGAGTATACCACTAATAGATCAGAGTATACCACTAATAGATCAGAGTATACACTAATAGATCAGAGTATACCACTAATAGATCAGAGTATACCACTAATAGATCAGAGTATACCACTAATAGATCAGAGTATACCGCTAATAGATCAGAGTATACCCCTAATAGATCAGAGTATACCCCTAATAGATCAGAGTATACCCTTAATAGATCAGAGTATACCCCTAATAGATCAGAGTATACCACTAATAGATCAGAGTATACCACTAATAGATCAGAGTATACCACTAATAGATCAGAGTATACCCCTAATAGATCAGAGTATACCGCTAATAGATCAGAGTATACCACTAATAGATCAGAGTATACCCCTAATAGATCAGAGTATACCCCTAATAGATCAGAGTATACCGCTAATAGATCAGAGTATACCACTAATAGATCAGAGTATACCCCTAATAGATCAGAGTATACCCCTAATAGATCAGAGTATACCGCTAATAGATCAGAGTATACCACTAATAGATCAGAGTATACCGCTAATAGATCCAGAGTATACCGCTAATATGAATCAGAGTATACCTAATAGATCAGAGTATACCCTAATAGATCCAGAGTATACCCTAATAGATCAGGAAATTATGCCGCTAATGAATCGAGTATACCCCTAATAGATCAGAAGTATACCACCTAATAGATCGAAGTATACCCTAATAGATCAGAGTATACCCTAATAGATCAAGTATACCCCTAATAGATCAGAGAGTATACCGCTAATAGATCCAGAGTATACCTAATAAGATCCAGAGTATACCCTAATAGATCCAGAGTATACCGCTAATAGATCAAGAGTATATACCCCTAATGAATCAGAAATATACCCCTAATAGATCAGAGTATACCGCTAATAGATCAGAGTATACCCCTAATAGATCAGAGTATACCCCTAATAGATCAGAGTATACCACTAATAGATCCTCTCCTTCTCCTTAATCCTTCTCCCCTCCTTCTTCCCTAATCCTTCTCCCTCCTTCTTCCTTAATCCTTCTCTCCTCCTTCTTCCTTAATCCTTCTCCACCTCCTCCTTCCTAATCCTTCTCCTCCTCCTTCTTCCTTAATCCTTCTCCTCCTCCTTTTTCCAATCCTTCTCCTCCTCCTCCTTCTTCCTTAATCCTTCTCCACCTCCTCCTTCCTTAATCTTCTCCTCTCCCTTCCTTAATCCTTCTTCTTCCTTAATCCTCTCCTCCTCCTCCTGCCTACTCCTTTCTTACTCCCTCTTCTCCTCCTCCTTACAGATCACACGTCTCACGCCACACACGTCCTCGCCACACACACACACACGTCCGCCGTGTAGCGTCTTAATGCCTCCGTCCAGTTCCCAGGGTGATTGCTCGCTTCCTTGGGGACGCTGCCACGATAGCACAGGATATCCTCTCACTGGGGTATCCTTCAGGGTAGAGACAGAGATAAAAGACAGAGGCGTTATGCTCTTGAGGTATACTGTGGTGTATTGAAGAGAGATATCTATGATGGGGTGTACTGTACTCAGGATATATTCTGTGGTGAATAACCTGCGAGGATATATACTGAAGATACTCGTACATAAATGAGAATTACTGAGGGTATGCTGGGGGTATTCAGGGGGTATGCTGAGGAAGTCTATACTGGGAAGGTATGCTGGGAAGATAAGTTACAATGGCTATACTGAAAATACTGTCGATGGTGTTGATAAAAGTATACTGAGTGAGGTATCCTAGTTATCTGACGAATATACATAAACCTATCCTAAATATATCCTCAAGAACATAAGACCAATAAACTTATCACTTAAACACTGAGGAAAAATATCCTACAAACGCCATCCTAAAAATATATATATAAAATAAGAAATCACAAAAATCACGAAAAAAATTACGAAAATCACGAGAAAAAATCCACCCATAGTATCCTCATAATTATCTACGTCACGCTGGCTAGAACACCCCAAGACAGGTAAGGACATCATGTTATCTTAAGACAGGGACATCACGTTATCTCAAGACATCATGTTACCTTAAGACAGGGACATCACGTTATCATCTAAAGACGTCATGTTATCATAAGACGGGACATCACGTTATCATCTCAAGACACCATGTTACCTTAAGACAGGGACATCGTTATCATCTAAAGACGTCATGTTATCATAAGACAGGGACATCACGTTATCATCTAATGACGTCATGTTATCTTAAGACGGGACATCTCGTTATCTCAAGACATCATGTTATCTTAAGACAGGGACATCACGTTATCTCAAGACATCATGTTACCTTAAGACAGGGACATCACGTTATCTCAAGACATCATGTTACCTTAAGACAGGGACATCACGTTATCATCTCAAGACACCATGTTACATCAAGACAGGGACATCACGTTATCATCTAAAGACGTCATGTTATCATAAGACAGGGACATCACGTTATCATCTCGACACCATGTTACAAGACAGGGACATCACGTTATCATCTAAAGACGTCATGTTATCATAAGACAGGGACATCACGTTATCATCTAATGACGTCATGTTATCTTAAGACAGGGACATCTCGTTATCTCAAGACATCATGTTATCTTAAGACAGGACATCACGTTATCTCAAGACATCATGTTACCATAAGACAGGGACATCACGTTATCTCCAAGACACCATGTTACCTTAAGACAGGGACATCACATTATCTCAAGACACCATCTAACAGGGCATCACGTTATCTCAACATCATGTTACCTTAAGACAGGGACATCACGTTATCTCAAGCCATCATGTTTTAAGACAGGGACATCACGTTATCTCAAGACATCATGTTACCTTAAGACAGGGACATACGTTATCTCAAGACACCATGTTACCTTAAGACAGGGACATCACGTTATCTCAAGACACCATGTTACCTTAGACAGGGACATCGTTATCTCAAGACATCATGTTACCTTAGACAGGGACATCACGTTATCTCAAGCCATCATGTTCACCTAAGACAGGGACATCACGTTATCTCAAGACACCATGTTACCTTAAGACAGGGACATCACGTTATCTCAAGACATCATGTTACCTTAAGACAGGGACATCACGTTATCTCAAGACACCATGTTACCTTAAGACAGGGACATCACGTTATCTCAAGACACCATGTTACCATAAGACAGGGACATCACGTTATCTCAAGACACCATGTTACCATAAGACAGGGACATCACGTTATCTCAAGACATCATGTTACCTTAAGACAGGGTCATCACGTTATCTCAAGATATCATGTTATCATAAGACAGGGACATCACGTTATCATCTCAAGACATCATGTTATCATAAGACAGGGACATCGTTATCATCTCAAGACACCATGTTATCATAAGACAGGGACATCGTTATCTCAAGACATCATGTTACCTTAAGACAGGGACATCACGTTATCTCAAGACACCATGTTACCATAAGACAGGGACATCACGTTATCTCAAGACATCATGTTACCTTAAGACAGGGACATCACGTTATCTCAGACATCATGTTACCTTAAGACAGGGACATCGTTATCATCTAAAGACGTCATGTTATCATAAGACAAGGACATCACGTTATCTCAAGACATCATGTTACCTTAAGACAGGGACATCACGTTATCTCAAGACATCATGTTACCTTAGGACAGGGACATCACGTTATCTCAAGACATCATGTTACCTTAAGACGGACATCACGTTATCTCAAGACATCATGTTACCTTAAGACAGGGACATCACGTTATCTCAAGACATCATGTTACCTTAAGACAGGGACATCACGTTATCTCAAGACATCATGTTACCTTAAGACAGGGACATCACGTTATCTCAAGACATCATGTTATCATAAGACAGGGACATCACGTTATCATCTCAAGACACCATGTTATCATAAGACAGGGACATCACGTTATCTCAAGACATCATGTTACCACAAGACAGGACATCACGTTATCTCAAGACATCATGTTACCTTAAGACAGGGACATCACGTTATCTCAAGACACCATGTTACCTTAATACAGGGACATCACGTTATCTCAAGACACCATGTTACCACAAGACAGGGACATCACGTTATCATCTAATGACACCATGTTACCATAAGACAGGACATCACGTTATCTCAAAACATCATGTTACCTTAAGACAGGGACATCACGTTATCATCTCAAGACACCATGTTACCATAAGACAGGGACATCACGTTATCTCAAGACATCATGTTACCTTAAGACAGGGACATCACGTTATCTCAAGACAGGAAAGATGGTCGTTCTCATTTGTTTATCCTTGACGAGACACGGAACACGCACGTCATAAACTCAACCACTGGAAAAACACAGGTGCAGGTGTGGTGGTGGTGGTAGTGGTGGTGGTGGTGGTGGTAGTAGTGGTGGTGGTGGTGGAGTGGTGGTGGTGGTGGTGGTGGTGGTGCAAGGTTGAGTGAGTGTTGGTAAAGACTATGCTTGTTAATGTTACTGGGAGGTGGGAGGTGGGAGGTGGGAAGGAGGTTAGTGAGAGTGGAGGTGAGAGGAGGGAGAGAAGGATTTATTTTTTACTGTGGGAGGTGTATATAGCTGGTGTGTTGTCCTGTACTCGGGCAGGGGAGATTAGAAGCGAGGAAAATTATAATGTGTGAATACCTGAGAATCCAAACTCAAGGTGTATAAATTCCACAACATTGTTACGATTAATTTCCCCCCTAATTAGTAATAAGCACCTGGTATTAACGATCGAGTCTCAACACAATTACGACACCATTTTAGGATGATTTAATTTTTTTTGGGGGGAACACAGATTAAATAACAGCGTAAGGGTCTTTTAAGAATACTCCCTCCTCCTCCTACTATCCAGGTAAATAAATAAAGATAGGTTAGGTGGATTCAGGTGAGGTAGCCCAGAGAAGGTAATTACACCCCCCACCCCCCTTACCTGCTGTATCCGCTCTCTGGGATCTTCATTACCGGACAGACAGAGTAAAGGCTTGTATTGCTTGCCAGAGAGGGTCACGCTCCGCTGCATGTATTGTGAATGGGAACTCGGGTGGAAAATTTGACTGAGGTAAAGCTTCTGTCGAGCTCTGGATGGGGAGAGTGAAGGAGTAGATGAAGGAGTAGGTGAAGGAGGAGACCTAGGGGGGTTAGGTTAGGTTACGAGGGGGAGCTAATCTTCAGGTGATCCCTTGAGGCCTTTATGTTACTCGAGGACAGTGGTAGCTCCTCCTCAGCCTTCACTACCCTCCTGACGAAGCTCAAGTGGTAGGTGCTGAGGCTGGAGGCTCCTGAGTCTCCACCCCACTAAGTCTCTTTTCAATTTCCTCGGTGAGTGGGAGAGGAAGAGAGGTCGTGAGAGGGAGATTTTTCGACATGAGTGGGAAAGGAAGAGGGGTTATGAGAGGGCTATTTCTTCGATGAGTGGGAGGAGAGAATGAAACAGGACTATTATCTTGATGAGTGGGAGAGAGAGAGAGAGAGGTTATGAGAGTGGGGAGAGAAACGGGATGAGAGGGTTTTACTTCCTCGATGAGTGGGAGGAAAAAAGTGAGCAATTTTGTCAATGGAAAAGAGGGATTTTATTCGCCAGCGTGAATAAGACAAACACTGAGAAGGAAGAGTGAAAGGTGAAAAAAGTGAAAGGTGAAAAAAGTGAAAGAAATTGGAAAGTGAAAGAAATTGAAAAAAGTGAAAGAAATTGAAAAGTGAAAGAAATTGAAAAAAGTGAAAGAAGGTAAAAGAGAGACAGAAAGAAAGGAGATAATATGAAAGCAGTAATGTGACGAAATGTAAAAGAAAATGAAGATATACTGAAGGCAATGAACGTATAGGGAAAAAAAGGGGAGACTGTGAATGAAATAAGAATGAATGCAGTGAAAGAAGTGACAGTATCTTCGGGAGAGAGAAAGTAAAGAAATCTCAAACCAGGAGAAAAGGAAAGCAGTATTACCGGTGTTTCTGAGAGAGAGAGTGTGGTTGGGAGGTCGTGGTCGCCAACCCTCAGGCCCTTGGAAACTACCTTGACTGACTGACTGATTGATTGATTGATTGAGTGTATCGACCCAACATACAGCTTTCACTGAATTTGTGTTGCAATTGGGATTTTTTTTTGGGAGGGGGTGAGGGGGGGGGCGGCAATCAATTCTTCAATCAACTCTACCTCCGTGATTAACCACTTGGCTACAGTGACCTCAATTTCATCAACCTATCTGTCCAATACACCTGGTAATACCTGACATGTACTCTAATTGCCTTACCTTCAACTATACGCTATTGGAATCCTTTATGAATTCTCAAATCTACAAAAAAAAATTAATAAATAAACAAACCCAGCCTTTAGTAAACAATATCTTTCTTAAACAATAAACAACTTTGAATCAGGTAAGTTAAACAAAAAATAAAAGTATAATCATTCCAAAATACAAAAAAAATCGGAAAAAATATTAAAAAAAGTCTTGGCAAAATACACTCTCACTTCCACCATACGTCGGAAGCATCCAATTTAATGTTCATTTTAAAGTCGATTTTAGTTTTCCACTTGGACGCTTAGGGCAATTTTCTCCTTCCTGACTTGACTGATATGTAATGGAGGTTTATGGGAAGGAGAGAGGGAGAAGCTGAATGGAAGGGCGCTCTCTCTATCTCTCTCTCTCTCTCTCTCATGAACCAATAGAAAAACAAACTAAGATCATAAACATTTAACATTTTCACCTTTAATTAACTTCCAGGTGTAAAAACCCCACAACTCACCTGCCTGTATCCCTCCTTCAGGTGTGTTGCCCCCCGCCCCGCCCCGCCCCGCCCCGCCCCGCCGTTAGCACACCCCGGAGAAGCGAGCAACGGCCCTAAGCCCTGCCTCCCACACCTTTTTAATTAGCGATTACGACCAGGTAGTTAACTGACGGACGGATGGGTGAGGGGGGATAGAGAGGGGGGTGGTTGAAGGTGGAGGAGGGATGGGGAATGGGGAGGGGAGAAAGGGGAGATGGGGTGGAAGGGGTGGTTCTCTCAGTTCCCGTTTCAAGAGCAGGGCGACCAGCCTAGGGGGTGATCACCGTGTTACCTGGCCACTGTACCATTGAACCTACCTGTCCACCGCCCTGACCTCCTCCACCACCACCACTCCCACCATCTCCACCACGACCTCCACCATTACCACCATCCCTACCACCACTACCTCCATCACTACCACCATCTCCACCACCTACATCACCATTATCACCACCTACACCACCACCATCTCAACCACCACTACCACCATCTGTCTCCTACGGTCAACAGGTATGGGTCTGTAGTCAGCGCAGCCTCTTATAACCCACAAGACCCTCTAACCTATTAACCACTAGAACCTAACCTAACTTAAACCTAACCTAACCTAACCTCTAACCAATTAACCACTAGAACCTAACCTAACTTAAACCAAACCTAACCTAACCTAAACCTAACCTAACCACCACGACCATTATTATAAGATAGGGTTTAACAATACCTCTAGTGCAATACCTATAATAACAAAATCTGGTTAATTGTATAAATCACTGGAAGACAGATAAATCACCGTCAGTTATTGTACCAAATGACTCAATTGTTCGAATCTATAGCGCGATAAATTTACGTTCGGGAGGAATAATGATCACCTTCCGCCGTGACGTTAAATATGTACATAGACTCAAGGTGTGTGAGGGGGGGGGGGGGGGGAGAGAATGGAAGGGGTGAGTTGGAAGGGGTAAAGGGTAGGTGCTGCCTTCCATATAACTCACACAGGTAACCATCACTCAGGTAGGTAAATTATAAGGCTCGAGCATCAAAATACATAATCAGTCCAATGTCAAATTGCACCCTTGTGTCAGTGTATCCCCCCCTGCTCTTTCCCACCCTGATACATCCCCCACCCTCCCCCACCCTCACCCCACCCCACCCTAGACCCTCCAGATGTACTCCGTCACTAATTAACCTACCTGAGCCGTCCCCTCCACACCAGCTAGCTTCCTGTGTGCGTGATCTGTCTCCCGATGTCAACTTCATTAAACATTTAACGTCTTACAACAATTCTTCACTTTATTAACTAAACTAATTTCACTCTTCATTATCTGTGTTCTGTAATTTTATGTTCAGATGTAACAAAAAATTCCTTAAGTGTAAATTAAATCATTCTCAGCTACTAATGTTTACAGGTGAGAAAGGACGTAAGATTGGACAGGTAAATCCCACTTCATATGTGTAAATCTCACTTCATATGTGTAATTCCTCACTTCATATATGTAAATCTCACTTCATATGTGTAATTCCTCACTTCATATGTGTAAATCATCACCATATATAAACTGTACACTATATACATCAGGCCTAGAGAGACAGAGTTAACGATCGTTCTGTCATTTACTGTCAAGGAGCTCTGGAGTGTGACTTGTAAACCTGAGACACTTAGACACGTCCCGCCCCAAGCAGTGGACTTTCCCGTTTACTATTGACCACGTATAGTATATCAGAACAAGTCCACTATAAGGCGTGTGTAGCGGACTGACTCCACACACACACACACACACACACCTGGCCACCATCACTACCAGCACTACACCCCTGCCAGACTACACCTCAGGTCACCACCACACCCCAGCCAGCGTACACCACAGGTCACCACACCACCACCACCACCACACCCTAGCCAGACTACACCACAGGTCACCACACCACACCCACCACCACCACTACCACACCTCGGCCAGCCTACACCACAGGTCACCACACCACACCCACCATCACCACACCTCGGCCAGCCTACAGGACACTGACTGATAATAATAACTGTTGAGACGGGATTCTCGTCAGATCTGTCAACCGGTTTTTTGTCTTTTAACGGAAGATAAGAGAACTGAACTAACTGTCTAACTTTAAAACAACAACGACGGACAGGTGTTTATTATGGCCGCAACGTTCAAGGATAGTCTGTCTGTCTGTCTCTCTATCTGTCTGTCTGTCTGTTTTAAATTTTCACTCCAATGTTTGTTTTGATGTGTTAAGTTCGGGAGAGTAAGGTTAAAAAAAAAGTCATTGAAAAATACATAAGAAGCGGCAAAAGACCTGACCTGACCTGACCCGATCTAACCTGACCTGACCTAACCTAACCTAACCTAACCTAACCAACCTGTAGTTCGCGGCGGAAGCATTATTATGGAGCCCTCAAGAGTTTATTATAAAAATGTGAATTATTTGTGTTTCTTTGCCAGAGTTGAAGTTAATGAAAATATGTAATAACTTTTAACACATCTTTATAGTTTGAGAGAGAGAGAGAGAGAGAGAGAGAGAGAGAGAGAGAGCCTACAAAAGGTTAGGTTAGGTTAGGTTAGGTTAGGTCAGGTCAGGTCCTATCTTATCCTAACCTCACCCCACAAAAAAGTCAGGTTGGTTAAGCTTTTAGGTGAAATAAACTAAGGTGGAGATTCTTCAGGTGAGTCGAAAACTATAATAAGAATCTCTGAGAGTGAAGACGTTAGTACCTCGTCCCGGTGTGTGAGTTACCTGAGACGAGAGTAAATTGCTCAGGTGTTACAGGTACAGACAGGTGAGCTTGTTATCTCTAGTTATCACGAGTTATCTTCATCTATAAGCATAATTTAAATAGGTAATAAATAACAGTTGCATTGAAGGTTATTAGTTTGAAATTATACATGTATACATAGTTTGTATGTTTACATAGTGAAACCTCTATATAACGGATTCCTCCCTCTATTTAATCCGGACCCTCTATATAACGGATTCCTCCCTCTATTTAATCCGGACCCTCGATATAACGGACTTCTCTCTCTATTTAATCCGGACCCTTGATATAACGGACATCTCTCTTCCATCAGTCCTTTAAATGGAGGTTTCACTATATTAAAAGAAACATAAAAACATTACCAACGCTAACTACCACAACAAACACGACAAATAAAACTGATTATAGTCCTCTAACCTAAACCTAATCTAAACCAAACCTAAACTAAACCTAAACCAAACCTAAACTAAACCTAAACCAAACCAAACCAAACCAGGCCTAACCAAACCAAACCAAACCTAACCTAACCTAACCAAACCTAACCTAACCTAACCTAACCAAACCTAGACTCATTACTGACACAACTAATATTCTTAACAGATAAAAAAGCCAAATTCAACGCGTCATAACTTCATTCTCAAAGATAGTAACTGTCAATGTTGTAATATTGTTGTAGCCAAGTTAGGTATGAGGGAGGGGGGTGAGGGAGGGGGTGTGAAGGTGAGGGAGTGACAGGGTTAGGGGTGACGTGAGGAGGAGGGGGTGAAGAGTGGGTAAGGGGATGAAGGGGGGGTGTGAGGTGATGTGTAGTATCCACACCACTTGTCCTCCTCACACCTTATATGTCGTGGGATAGGGCGGAGTACACGTTCGTTCTCTCTCTCTCTCTCTCTCTCTCTCTCTCTCTCTCTCTCTCTCTCTCATTACTTTTACTCCATTTTCTTCATCTTTCTCTCTCCTCTTATTCCTTATTCTTCCCTCCTCCTGATTCTTCATCTATTTATTCCTCCCTTCAATCTCTATTTCTCACAACACGTAAACATCAGGTACAAAACAAATCAGTTTATCAGTTACCTGTACTTATTGTCTCACCTTTCACGTCCTGTACGAATATTAATCACACACACACACACACACACACACACACACACACAGTAGCGAGAGGCGTTAACCCGTGTATATGACAAACAACTATGACGGTCAATGCTGTTACGTGTCTCTGCCAACCTGTCCATAGCCAGAGTCCGTCCGTCCGTCTGTCTGTCCGTCCCAGGATAATACGTCTGACATTACCATTTTCCAATCCTATCTTGGTTATTTTAGTGTCATATTACTTCAATCTAATCCTATCCTGATTCACTCTAATCTATCCTGCCTCACTCAATCCTATTCTGTCTAAGTCAAATCTATCCTGACTCACTCAACCCTATCCTACCTCACTCAATCCTATCCTACCTGAGTCAAATCTATCCTACCTCACCCAATCCTGCCTCACTCCTATCCTATCCTATCCTGTTCCAATTATATATAACATTGTCCCCATCCTAAGTCAATATAAAGTCATATTTCACGCCCCCCCCCCCATAGTCAGGTCTTATAACCCCCCCTCCCAAGCCTGGATGCGCCCCACCCTACCTTGAACTGGCTTGCCCAATCCCTTTACAGTCATGTCCTTCACTGCCCCCCCTCACCCCGCCCCGCACCACTCCACCTACCCCGAGAACCACGATGAACGCTTGCCTGGCCTCGGGTTACTTCCCAACTAAATTCAAAGATGCCATTATTACCCTAACACCAAAACAAGGAAAGAACCCCGCCGTCCCACTAAACTACAGACCGATCTCCCTCCTCGAAGTACCTGGAAAAATCCTAGAAAAAATCGTCAATAACCGTCTTAGAAATCACCTGGAAACAACCAACAGAGTCAACTGCAGACAATTCGGGTTCAGGAAAGGGAAGTCCACCACAACAGCGATAGCCCTGGCATGTGAAAATATAGCCAGAGCCGCGGCGAGTGGTAGACGATGTAATCTAACTCTCCGGGATGTAGTGAAGGCATTTGACAAAGTCTGGCACGACGGTCTAAAATATAAGATCCTCCAACTCGGACTTCCCGCCAACATTGAAAAGTTGCTTTGTAACTTTCTTGACGGCAGAAATGCCAGACTGAGGGTAGGACAACACACAGGAGAGACCTTCCCACTCATGAGTGGAGTCCCTCAGGGAAGCGTCCTCTCCCCCACCCTATATATTATCTACACAAGTGACACTCCGCCTCCCACTAGAATAGGTAACGAAGATATTATGTATGCAGATGACATCACTCAAATAACAACACCAAGAAAAATCGCGAGCGTTACAGGTTGACAACACCAGGCGGGAATTAGAAAGGGTAAATAATTACGAAAAACAATGGGAAATCCAAACCAGTCTCCCGAAATTCACAGTGATACCCTTATACAGAAGGAAAACCCATCCATTAGTAACCAATAATGCCCAGATAGAATACAAAAGCAGAGGGACCCTCCTGGGCCTGCATATATCCACGACAGGTTACTCCCATCATGTCCACACCAGGAAGGAAAAGGCAAGAAGAGAGCTGAGAAAACTATACCGCTTTAAAGCGCTTCCTGAGAAAATAAAACTCCGCCTGGTGACATCATTTATCACATCGATATTAACTTACCCAGCAGTACCTCTTCATACTAAAAGCACCACTCAAATATTAAAATTACAGGTGGTCCAAAATGAAGCCCTAAGATTCGTCACAGGTGAAAGATACCCCGTCACCAGAACCACAGCCAAGATACATAAAGACCTGTGAATAAAACCCATCACCCAGCAGCTGCACACCCTGGCCAGCAGAGTCTGGCAAAAGATAGAACGATCAGAGCAAGAACTCCTTCAAAGACTCCCACCAGATAACGACAACAACCATACATGGTTCCCAAAAAGTTACCAAATCTCAAAAGGTCCATTACCACCCCCGATCTATACGGCGGAATATGAAATAAAGCCCTTAAAACACCCATATATGGGATAGGGTAGGATGTCTAGTGCCTGTACCGGCAGACAATAACTAACCCATGACACAACCCTAACACACCATTAGCTTAGCTAGGCGGTCAGCCCGCCCTCTCTTACCTCCTCCTAAATTTCTTCAATTTCCGAACTATAATTTCCTTCCCCCACCTCTAATCTTCTTTCACCCTCCTTTCTCTACACCAAACAACCACAACTACCCCGCGATAAAACACCTGAGAGCTCAAGGTTTATATAGCACAACACTCGGGAATTTCACTCGGTATTTTTCCCAATTTATTTACTGGATTAAATTTAGTCCTTCATAAATGTAACTCCTCATTATTATTGTTATTATTATTAAATATTTCCAGTCGCGAGAAACCTTAATTTTTTTATGGGAAATTTCAACTTCACCTTCTCTTACTCCTCCTCTTCCTCCTCCTCCTCTTCCTTCACCTCCTTCTCTTCCTCTTCCTTCACCTCCTCCTCCTCCTCCACTCTCGGGTCTATTCATGTACCTTTCATTTTCGTTCCAGTGACCATACACGGCCCTGGCGACGGTTCCTCTGATTCACCCATCCACGGCTGTGAAGAGGAGCTGGGGAGGGGAGAGAAGGGGGTGGGGGAGAGGAGGGGGAGAGAAGGGAAGAAGAAAAGAAGGGAGGAGAGAAGGGGAGTAGGGAAGGAAAGGGAGCTGGGTGAGGGAAGGGGGTGAGGGAAGGGGAGGGAGGAAAGGGGAGGGGGGAGGGAGGGCAGAGGAAAGGGGGATAGAGAGGGGAGAGGGAAGGGGGAGAGAGGAAAGAGAAGAAGAGGTATTTGATCCAGTCTTACTATCCAGTTAGTTAACTGTGAAGACGAGGTCACCATGTGCCAAGGAGGGGAGGGGAGGGGAAGGAGGTCTTTTTTTTTGTCCAGTCTAACTTTAAGCCCAGTCACTTTACTGAGTGGGAGTTAAACACGAGTCGGGGATGTTATGGGCCAGTCTGCAGTCTTACAGTCTAGTTTGTCCTGACTGCCTCGACCTGCTTGGAAGCGTGCCAGAAGTTTGCCTGCCTGTGTCCTAGAGCATCGGGTCGCTGGCAAGAAAAACAGCGAGTGCGACACGACAACACTTAGCTGGTGGAGTGTGTCGGTGGTTGTCTCTAGGTTAGTCTGTAAGTCCTATATATAAGTCCTATATACAAGTCCTATATATAAGTCCTATATAAAAGTCCTATATATAAGTCCTATATATAAATCCTATATAAGACTCGCTAAAAAACAAAACATCTCTTTATTGTGTTTCAGAGTCCAGACACATCTTGAGAAAATACACACACTCTATATACCGCGACACACCACCACAAATTACACCATACTACCACCACTACATACACCATCACCACCACACTACTAACATACTCGACCTACCACCACATACCACTAGCACCGCACCAACACACACTACCACCACCACACCACAACCACCACACACTACATAACAACCACCACATACCGTCAATAGGTCGCTTACTACACAAAAAATCCATATTTCTTGATCCGTAATACACCAGTACTGAGATATACGAATATACTAAGAACCTTCAGATGTACGGTATATCAACCACGATCATACACTGTATTAAAAATATATATTACCTATTTAAGTAATTACTGAATATACAACATACTTAAGTAGCCACATATGTATACACAACACAGTATTGTAGTCACATATGTATACACAACACACTATAGTAGTCACGTAAGTATACACAACACACTATAGTAGTCACATATGTATACATAACACACTATAGTAGTCACATATGTATACACAACACACTATAGTAGTCACATAAGTATACACAACACACTATAGTAGTCACATATGTATACACAACACACTATAGTAGTCACATATGTATACACAACACACTATAGTAGTCACATATGTATACACAACACACTATAGTAGTCACATATGTATACACAACACACTATAGTAGTCACATATGTATACACAACACACTATAGCAGTCACATATGTATACACAACTACTATAGTAGTCACATGTATACACAACACACTATAGTGGTCACATGTATACACAACACACTATAGCAGTCACATATATACACAACACTATAGTAGTCACATATGTATACACAACACACTATACTAGTCACATAAGTATACACAACACACTAGCAGTCACATATGTATATACACACACTATAGTAGTCACTATATGTGTAGTAGTCACAACACAACACACTATAGTAGTCACATATGTATACACAACACACTATAGTAGTCACATATGTATACACAACACACTATAGTAGTCACATATGTATACACAACACACTATAGTAGTCACATATGTATACACAACACACTATAGTAGTCACATATGTATACACAACACACTATAGTAGTCACATATGTATACACAACACACTATAGTAGACACATATGTATACACAACACACTATAGTAGTCACATATGTATACACAACACACTATAGTAGTCACATATGTATACACAACACACTTCTGTGAAAGGTATATGTATACAACACACTATAGTAGCCACATATATATATATATACAACACACTATAGTAGCCACATATATATATACACAACACACTATAGTAGTCACATATGTATACACAACACACTATAGTAGTCACATATGTATACACAACACACTATACTAGTCACATAAGTATACACAACACACTATAGCAGCCACATATGTATACACAACACACTATAGTAGTCACATATGTATACACAACACACTATAGTAGTCACATATATACACAACACATTAGTAGTACACACACACACTATAGTAGTCACATATGTATACACAACACACTATATAGTCACATAAGTATACACAACACACTATAGTAGCACATATGTATACACAACACACTATAGTAGTCACATATGTATACAACACACTATAGTAGTCACATATGTATACCCAACACTATAGTAGTCACATATATACACAACACCTATAGTATACATAAGTATACACAACACACTATAGTAGCACATATGTATACACAACACACTATAGTAGTACATATGTATACACAACTATATATCACTACAACACACTATAGTAGTCACATATGTATACACAACACACTATAGTATATATATATATATACAACACACTATAGTAGCCACATATATATATACACAACACTATAGTAGTCACATATGTATACACAACACACTATAGTAGTCACATATGTATACACACACAACAGTCCATACACAACACACTATAGACCACATATGTATACACAACACTATAGTAGTCACATATGTATACACAACACACTATAGTAGTCACATATGTATACACAACACACTATAGTAGTCACATATGTATACACAACACCACATATGTATACACAATACAGTATTGTCGTCACATATGTATACACAACACAGTATTGTAGTCACATATGTATACACAATACAGTATTGTAGTCACATATGTATACACAACACACTATAATAGCCACATAAGTATACACAACACACTATAGTAGTCACATATGTATACACAATACAGTATTGTAGTCACATATGTATACACAACACACTATAGTAGTCACATATGTATACACAATACAGTATTGTAGCCACATATGTATACACAACACACTATAGTAGTCACATATGTATACACAACACACTATAGTAGTCACATATGTATACACAAACACGACTCCTAACATACAAACAATACACCGTCGTAAACAGAACATTTTATGGTTTGTTTTGGGAACTTATTAAAATCCATTAATATCGTCTTATCTATCAATATAATTTATGTCTGTCATTCATTTAAAAATATAAATATGGTATTATTTTAGTTCCGGTCTCCCTATATAACATTTAGATATCCAAATTAACCTAACCTAACCTAACCTGTTCCCCCGGATGAACGAAACTAAAGTAACACCAAAATAATTTCTATACACTCAGGTATGGTCATCGACAACACGGTAAGTGAACTAACAACACTGGAGGCGGCACTGACCTGTCATCATGGTTACAAGTCTCTTCTGTAGTTTCCGTCGACCTGAAGGACAGTCTACGAGTTCCCTTCTTAATCCTGGGCACAGTGATGGGCAGGAGTGGCCGGTGGAACCTCGGGGCAGGCTTCCATGGCCCCGGGCCCTCAATGCGGCCGCTGTTCTTGGTGTCTTTCTGTTGGATGTTCCTGAGGGCAGCCCCGGGGGGTCTCCGGGACAATCTGGGAGTTGTTATGATGCCCGACAGACCCATCTTCCGCGGCTGAGCGTCTCTGGTGGCCCTCAGGGACTCGCTCGACCCCTGGGGCCAGTTGGTAAAGCCATACTGGGAGTCCTCGCTGCCAGAGCTGGTGATGGTCCCCTGTGACGGCCGCCGACCCAGGGGAAATATAGTCTTGTCGTTGTTTATATCAGTCAGGGACATACCGAATGACTTTTTGTACAGCAGCTCTTTACTCCCCTGGGGGGCGTTCACGTTCTCATTACTCACTGATATCATCCTCGTCGTTCTCCTGTCTAGGCCGGAACGTTCACTCGGTGCGGCAAACGTTTGGTCATCTGTCATTTTCGTACGCCATTCGTCTTGGTTTTCGTAAAGTGGATTCACTTTGTCAAGACGATGATGTGGCAAGTTATCACTCATAGTGTGGGAAGGTAACGGCGAGTGTGTTGCTGATCGATCTGTGTCGGACAGTTTCCTGGGCCTGAGGTCTGAGGCACTGGCGGAGCGAGAGGGTCGCCGGGGCGGTGGTCGCTCCCGAGATTGTTCAAGCAAGTCTGTCGTGGTTTGGGATGACATATCCTTTACCACCTCTTCCACCACACCTTCCTCACCCGCCACCGCTCCATCACTTACTCCAAACTCCACCTCGGAACCTGGCAAACTAACGCTGTTGCTCAACCCGTTCTCTGCACCAGATGGGGAAAACCTGTTACAGTTGAGACTTGATTCTACGCTAGTTGGCGGCACTTTATTACGCTGAAGCCTCTGATCTAGACTGGATAGAGGCGACCCACTGTGACCGCCGCCGTGTGAGGATGATGATCCACCGTCATTACGCCCATAATCTGGGCCACACTCAGGCTGACTGTGTGGCGTAGTGGTGGTAGTAGTGTGTGGTTTTTGAGTACTGCCAAGAGTGGTGATGTGTGACTGGTGACTAGTGGTAGTGTGAGGCTTATGACTGGTGATGACATGTGCTAGTTGAGTGATTGCAGTGTGTGGGTGATGACTGGAGGTGGAAGTTGCCTGGCGAGTGTTGGTAGTGCACGGCTGGTGACCGGAGGTAGAGTGTGGTAACTGGTGAGTGGTGGTATTTTGCAGGTGATGACTGGTGTTGGTGGCCGTGTCTACACAAATGGCGACCTTAACCAAGGAGGGCTGGCTGGTCCTGAGAGTTAGGTCGTGTGAGTGCTGTACATCCGGTGATGGTTGGACACACTGGCCATTATCTAGTGGAATGTGTTCCTCGTACTGCGGGGAGCTGCTTGTTGAGGGATGTGCACTATGACTCGCTCCACACCTGTTGTTCGTCACATTATCCTCGCACACTCTCTTTGTATCGTCAACATGACTCGTCTGTTTGTCTGTCCGAGCTTCACTTTTAACGTTTCTTAACCTCGGTGGTTTGGGCGGAATCGGTGGCCCCTTCTTCACTGTTTTTCCTTGACTTTGTTTACTGTAAATTTGTTTTCTGTCTTGAGTTATTTTATTTACACGATGTTTACTAATGTAGTCTTCAAAGCTGCTGACGTATCTGGCCACCACGTCGATATTGTCCAGACTCCTGTTGTGAGGCGTCTGTAGAGTCTTCCTGTACTTCCCTGTGGCGGGTTGGGCTCCTTGTCTCTCCTCCCCCACACGTGTAGGAACTTCCTCACCTCTCACATCCTCGTGCAGACAGAGTTTCCCGGAGTTGTGGTCCAGGAAGGAAGGTAAGGAACTAAGAGCTCGGTCCTGGTGAACATCCTCGTCAGTCTTCTCGCTACACAACTTGAAGGAGGTGGTTTCCCCGGGGGTGAAGTACACCCTCTGACACCTGGGGGCGTCGTAAGACTCCGAGGTACCACAGGGGGCGGCGCTGACCCCTTGGTTATCCAGGAGGGAGGGCAGAGAGTTGTACTTGATGACGCTACCCAGCTTCTCTCTGCCCTTGGCCATGGCCGTCCTCAGATGGTCCAGCTGGTCCTTGGTGCCTTCCGGGGGCCTCAGTACACCCAGCTTTAACACTGACGTGAACTTCATTATCATAAACAACTACCCTGTATCCATAGATTCAGTAACATGAGTTTCACGTCATGTACAACAGGTGACCATCACAGACACACACAACACTGTTAACCTCACTTAGCGCACTTTTAGACGAACCATCACAAACACAGTGAGTGTTACCGAGCAAAAACTACTGTGAGATATCTTTTCAAAACGTCTTCCCTTGAGCAAAACACTGGGAGATTAACACTGATCACTAAAACACACAAGAGTCCCGAGTCACTCCAGGTTAACGACTAATCCTTCATTAACGTTAATCACTGTAGTGTCCCGACCACCACAACAGATGCCGCCGAGTGACTCGTGGTAGGCGGGTGAGGTGGAGGCGGTGTCAGGTGCCAGGGGTGGACACCACAACACTACCTTGCAGGAGAACACAGCCGCCACCACCACCTTCCTGCCGAGATCCCCCCCCCCCCGGCCAGCCAGCCAACCACTCAGCGTCGAGGTTGCCACTAGTTCTATATCACATCTTTATTTACTTAATTATTCCCGTGACTCACAACACCTCCGTCATTTTTCCCCAGGTATTAATGCATTTAATTAGCCCATCTACCTGTCCAACTGTGTGCAGAGTGATAATGAGGGCTACTCTGGCAGGTGAGAAAGAAAGACAAAATTTGAAAACGTCGACCAGAAACGCTCGACAGTTTGCACGTGAGTGACCAGACCAGTTGTTCGTTTTTCAATGTCGTTCAGAATGTTTCGCGCTGTACTTTTATCGATACTTTCTGGACTCTAAAACACTATTAACACACATATATTAGTATCGAATCACCTGAAGAATTGTCACCCCAGAGTTTGGCAGGGTGACAATTCTTCAGGTGGGATATCCCGGGGTGACAATTCTTCAGGTGGGATTCCCCCCCTCCCCCACACACGTATATCAACAAGCTATACAAATCATCGTTAAAGGATTAGAAGGACTTAATTGGTGTTGTTCTGTAGCCAGTTGAGTCTGTACAGTGGGCTAATGTCTGCTCGTTGGTTATCAGGGCGAGAACGTCATTAACACCTTGACGTCCTCCAACTCACCTGTCTCACCTGTGTCATTAACATCCACCTGGTAATTAAAGAACCACACAGTAGGACGCCTCTATCAGCACCACTACACCACAACAACTAACAATAACTGAATCTCCACACCCCTAAAATATTCAACCTAAAGATTAACTACTGCAATGTTATTTTCGGGGTTAGGTTAGGGTAGGTTATGGAAGGTTAGGGTAGGGTAGGGATGAGGTGATAGGGGGTATGGCTGAGGATAGAGCTGGTGGATTTCTCAGCATAATCACGACCAACTCACCTGTGACACAAGACCTCAGGTGAGACAAATTAGTGCCTGTACAGGTACAATGGACGGAGCTCAGGTGGACGTGGAGGGTACTCATATACGACTGGATGGCGCTCAAATCCAGTTAAAGGCACTCAGATACAAGTTAAGGGCACTCAGATACAAGTTAAGGGCACTCAGATACAAGTTAAAGGCACTTATATAGAGTTAAGTCGTACTGTCACTTGTGGGTTCAGGGGGTTTGAATCCCTATATAATTGTTAGCATCACCAGGTGTTAATTTACCAGGTGTTAATTTACCACGTGCTAATTTACCACGTGCTAATTTACCTCATCAAACAAACTTAAAATAAAACAAACTCAACAATTTAATCCCACACTAACACTAAACTGACCTCCACTAGAGTGAGGTTCTAACCCACGTGACCTATGACCTATGACCTCTCGACGCTAGAGCATAACAACACTGGAGGTTGTTATGTTGTTCTGTCTAGATGGAAAAAATTCTTTGTGAGACAGACAGACAGACAGTAGACAGGCCAAACACTAGTCTATATGCTGTATACCTTGGCAGACTTGGTTCCTATACGCCTTCTGTGTGTGTGTGTGTGTATGTGTGTGTGATGGCTGCCAGGTGAGGGCGGGTGAGGGAGTGAGCAGGTGTTGACTTACAGGTAAATCTATACATCCTCCTGGGATAATGTCCTTTCCTGTTCACGCTCTTCTCTCTTACATAAAGCTGCGACTGCCCTCACCTGCCCTCACCTGTGGACCCTAGAGAGAGAGGGGGGGAGGGGGGGAGGGTCATAATCACCTGTATGACCCTAGGACCGAGAAGGAGCTCACCTGAAGAGTTGTGTTAACCCTTAAAGGTAAGATCTTGTTATGACGCTTAAGGGGAGACCTATTATTTTCATACGGACCCTAATGGCGGCTTCTCCTGCAACTCGGGAGGTAAAGGAACTGTGGCAGCGATCACATGTAAATAATCTCTTAGTCATAGTCGTTGTTGTCTGTATCGTTACTGTATTTATCTCTATGTTATCTTCGTGTTTCTGAATTGTTAAAGTATTTCACTGTATTATTCCTGTTATTATGTATGTCCTCACCTGTGTGTATATAGCGCTTTTGTTGTCAGTTACCCGTTTACGTCTGTTTGTTAATCTGTCGGTCTGTCTGTTAATCTGTCGTTCTGTCTGTTGATCTGTCTGTCTGTATGTTGATTACTGTCCTTCTCTCACCTCACAACAGAGGTAGGATCCCACCAGGTGTAGTGCTGATCAACACACACACACACACACACACACACACACACACACACACACACACACACACAGTATAATCTTCAAAGCCATGATAGCATACCACCTTGACCCTTCACCCCCTGTTTAAATTATCCTTCAGGGCGGACCCCGAGATTCACAACCGGGGAAAAAAACCCTAACCTAATAGCTAGAGACACAAGCAACTACACTGTGAATATACTGTATACTGAGTAAGGTTCATATACACTGACTATACTGTATACTGAGTAAGGTTCATATACACTGACCCTACTGCTACACTGCTATGCTTCTCTCAGTCACAAAATCACATTAGATAATCATATTTTTTATACCTGTCCTATCAATACGTTTCTCATTTTCTATGGTTAATTTTTTTTCACGTTTTCTATGATTGATTTTTTTATTAATTTTCTAAGGGTAACTTGTTTAAACCTGAGAATTTTTTACTTAAGCTATTTAGTACCTATGACTTTTATCGTCTTCAGAGTATACATAATAAATAACTAAAAAAAAATAAAAAAAAATAAAGAAATACAAAAAAAATTAATAAAATAAAGAAATAAAATACAAATAAATTAATAAATAAGTAAATAAGAAAGAAAGAAGGATAGAAAGAAAGAAAGAAGGATAGAAAGAAAGAAAGAAAGAAGGATATAAAGAAAGAAAGAAAGAAAGAAGGATAGAAAGAAAGAAAGAAAGAAAGAAGGATAGAAAGAAAGAAGGATAGAAAGAAAGAAGGATAGAAAGAAAGAAAGAAAGAAGGATATAAAGAAAGAAAGAAAGTAAGTAGAGGAGTATAATAACACAATAAAGGCAAAAGAAATGGCCGAAATTAACGAGAAAGACTGGGAGTATTTCTAGGCGGGGACCTGAACCCTTTTTTGCTTGTGTGAGTCACCTTCAACGAGGTGTGTGTGTGTGTGTGTGTGTGTGTGTGTGTGTGTGTGATATGTGTGTTGGGGTGTGTGTGTGTGGTGTGTGTGTGTGTGTGTGTGTGTGTGTGTGTGTGTGTGTGTGTGTGTGTGTGTGTGTGTGTGTGTGTGTGTGTGTGTGTGTGTGTGTGGTGTGTGTGTGTGTGTGTGTGTGTGTGTGTGGGGTGTGTGTGTGTGTGTGTGTGTGTGTGTGTGTGTGTGTGTGTGTGTGTGTGTGTGTGTGTGTGTGTGTGTGTGTGTGTGTGTATGGTGTGTGTGTGTGTGTGTGTGTGTGTGTGTGTGTGTGTGTGTGTGTGTGTGTGTCTGTGTGTGTGTGGTGTGTGTGTGTGTGGTGTGTGGAGAGAGGAGACATTCACAAAGACATTTTAGAATTGACAACACAAATACACGTCTCTCTATTGTATTCATCATCATCATCATCATCATCATCATCATCATACCTACAACCAGACCTCGACAAACAACAAAACAACACAATCAACACCTAAAAACAACATTACTTAAACATTGATTGTAGACACACTGATCTCTCTCTCTCTCTCTCTCCTATACCTCGACTACACCACCTAGGCTAGGGCTATCCTCCCTGAGATTTTACCTCAAGTTTACCTGGAGGACTACCTGGAGTTTACCTGAGGGCTACCTGGAGTTTACCTGGAGGACTACCTGGAGTTTACCCGAGGGCTACCTGCAGTTTACCTGGAGGACTACCTGGAGTTTACCTGAGGGCTACCTGGAGTTTACCTGAGACTACCGGGAATTTACCTGGGGCTACCTGGAGTGGTTAGTGCTTGTATATTTAAGGAGGAGGAAGATGAGGAGGAGGAGGAGGAAATAAAAAAGTAATATCACCTCCTGATTCACTCCTTCCCTCCTTCACTCCCTCCTTCCCTCCGCCCCTTAGTCCCTCCTTCCCTCCGCCCCTCAGTCCCTCCTTCCCTCCTTCAGTCCCTACTTCCTTCCCTCCCTCCCTCTTCCACCACCCCCCCTCCCTCCCCCCTAACTACCGGCAGCAGAGATGACTTAACTACCACTAACTACCCCGCAGTTAAGAAAACCACCACCACGCATCACTTAAAACATCAATTACATACAACAAGTTACATGTGTGTGTGTGTGTGTGTGTATAAAACAAACCATGAATGACCATCTACACAGCCTCACAAATGATTACTAAACTAGAAAAATATTAAAAACAACTAAACAAAAACTGAAAAATATATAAAAAAAAAACTGAGAACATTTATCATCACATAAAAAAAAAACCAGGAATCATTATTAACAAAAAACATAACAAAACACTACAACACTTTGACTCACTTAACATCATCACAATATAAAAATAACTATGATTTTTTTTGTTAATTAAAATGTCAATTACCAATAACAGACGTTTAAATTACTATACCATAAATTTATTTGTAGTTATTTATGAGCAAATTAAAAGCTTACAATTTCATAACCTGATTCACATAACTAACTCACTCACTCACTCACTCACTCATTCACCTCTTCCTCCCTCACTCCCTCACCCACCCCCTCATACCCTCCCTTACTCACCCCTCCCTCACCCCCTCCCCCTCCCTAACTCATTCAGACACATCAACAATTTTCCATTAAAAAAATATAAATTCAGTGTTAAATAATTTCCAAACAAAAATAGAAACACCAATGAACTGCCGCGCGGTCAACTGGCATAACTCAATTACCGACACAGGATTATTGCCACACGTGATTGCATATTGCATTTTTAGTTACGACCTATCCACTTTAACAATCACCGTTATTGATAAATGTGTTGCACTGTTCTCTCGGTTTTTGGTGATTTATCTCTATATATATATTTCTTATATGTGTATCAAGTGTGATTTAATTTCTATCTTCAAATAATAAAAAAATCACACTTGGAAATTAATGGAATTTTTATTTTTTCGTGATTTCAAATTTTTAAAAATATTGATATTTTATTTTCGTGGCCTGGAAGATCAAGCGAGGTATATTGGTACACAGGCACCTTCCTTCCTTCCTTCCTTCCTTCCTCCCTCACATGTACACCCTCCCACACCCACCCTCCTTCCCTCGAAAATTCCATGAATACAAATTTTAACAAACAGCGCCTCCTCCTCCCCCCCCCCACACCCTAAACGCGTATGTTACTGAGACTGTGAGGTTGTTGCTATACCTGTACAGTCCCCTTCACTAGTGCGTTTACAGGGGCTCGTCATATAGCCTAGGTACAGCCCCCTTCACTAGTGCGTTTACAGGGGCTCGTCATATAGTTTAGGTACAGTCCCCTTCACTAGTGCGTTTACAGGGGCTCGTCAACTAACACAGGGCTGCCACATTACACAAAACCTGACGAGCCCTTGTAAACGCACAAGTGAAGGGGACTGTACTTACCTGACACACTTCACCCTCAGTCCTTTTGCACATAAGGTGACCAAAAATGACGTTTCAGAATTGTGGTGATTGTAGCAGAGAGATTGTACCGTGACTAAAGGTGTTCTCTCATCCTTAGTTATGGGGAGAAACTACCTGTGATACCTGAGGAGATTATGGACCAGGTATGTGACCACTAGGAGACCACTAGGAGATTCTGGGAGATACGGGGTTCTTATCAGTCAAGATATTCCATCGTCAATTGGTATCTATCTGTGGTTTGAGATGTCCAGAGTTACTCTGTTCTGTGTCCGTCTTCCACGTAATCTTTTGATGATATCTTAAGAATTGTGGGGAAATTTGCACCTGTTCCCACATATATACTCAATGAAGTGAGTGTGTGTGTGTGTACAAATATTCACACACAAACACACACGTCACATGAGCTCACTATTACACGTGAATTCACACACACACACACACACACACACACACACACTTAAAATTACTCTTATTTTTATAACACAACATTAAAACAATACACATTCATATAACATCAATTCAACTCAATAAAAATCTAAAATCAGTAATTAATAAAAAAAAACCACTGAAATCAAATCACTTGAATTTGTTCCCTGACGATGAGCAGCAGCTAAGACTCTTAGAAACACAAGTGCAATATTTACAAACTCCCTCCTGCAATTGACACCAGAGACTGACAGATAAACCCGTGTATTTATAATCTAGTTTTAAGTCTGATGTTAAGGTTTAATGGGTAATTTTATCAATGGTTTATGTTGGGTATAAGTGACTTTTATATAAACCTCAAATAAACAAAATAAAAAAATAAACAGGTCAGCTTTCAAGACACAGAAACAACCTCGCCTCAGTTAGACCCCGGGTCCGACAAAGCCATATTTTTAAACACTGACCAACAATTATCTACCGACCACCACTCCACCTACCCCTTCCATCACCCTTCCACCTCCCACCACCCTCCACCATCCCCACTGACCACCACTCCACCTCCCTTCCATCACCCTTCTCCCTCACCACCACCCCCTCTCCACCATCCCCCCTCACTACACCACCACTCCACTCCACCTTCCATCACCCTTCCACCTCACCACCACCCCCTCCACCATCCCCCTCACTACCACCACCACCAATTTACCCCTTCCATCACCCCTCCACCCTCACCACCACCCCTTCCACCATCCCCCTCACTACCGACCACCACTGCACATTCTGCCATCGTCATGCTCAAGATACTTATAACGGGACACTAATAGCTCTCCTCTGCCCCCTCTCATCACCACTCAAACAAGATAATGTGATAATAATACTCGTATCTTGTCATCAACGTCGTGTTACAATACCGATTCATCTTTGTTTATGAAATTCGTCTTATCACATTAAATCAGTGTTGCTCAGTTATCTAATGTACTTGGTGGTGATAAACAGAGACTCGAATTACTAACACGACTATAACCTGTAAATAATGATGTTGGTTTCAGAAGCGTAAGGGTTGTGTTGTTACGTTATACATCTCGTACATAACACGTTGTTAACAGTAAAGAATCATCTGAAGATTAGCCCCTCTCATTTTATACCACTTTAAATTAGCCACTGTAATCCTAACCTAACCTAACCTAACCCAACCCAAGCCCAACCCAGCCTACCCTACCCTAATACTGAAGTGTTGTGACTAAACCTAAACAATACTCTGCCTCGTTATCATCTAAGAGGAGAACATTATGGCACTAAAAATGGATTTCTTTGGTTAATTGGCATCAATTTAAATAAAGCAAAACGACACCATAATTATTAGTTTATTAGAATTTTTAATAAGATGCACTCAGTTTAACATAACTCATGAATTACAAAGCAAACAATGAGTGTATTGAGAGTGTTTACTGCCCACTTACAGTCTTACAGTAGGTCGGACACTGTCAATCTGGTCTTACAAATCAGCAGCAGGTGTGGGTGTGGCACCTGGCAGGCTGGCACCCCAGGGCTGGTGCCAGAGGTGCCAGGAGGTGCCAGCCAGTCATAATACACACAAACATTATATTCATATTTAACCAATCATTGTAATCTCATTTTTTTAGCTGGGTAATAATATCAGACTAATTAGTTTCATTAAACGAAATAAAAAACTTTCACTTGTCCCAACACAGGTGAAAATACCGAGCAAATCAATAGGTTCTTCACTACACTGAGGAGCCTGACAGGTGGACTACTGAGACTCTCACTCAGCTCATCATTACCAAGTTAACAAATTATGATAATCGAGTCGTGTTTCCTGATAACACTGCGTCCATCAGTGCGGTGTAAGTCAATTATCAGATTATCACCCAAGTCAGTTCTTGTCAGTGTTGGAGCCATAATGAGAACGTCACCAGGAACACCAACCCATCACGGTCACTGGTCACACTTTCTCACCAGTTTCACCAGACACCCGTGGAAAATTTCGAGTGTATTTGATTCTTTGCGTCGGGTCGGGTCGGGTCGGGTCTTGATGAACACCAGAACGTGTCAACTCCTCCTGCAGTCAGTTTTCTCTCTAAGTAATGACAATTCCCTTTTTAAAGTCGAAGGGAAAAATGGTTCTTTGATCGGTAAACAAATGACATTCTTCCGGTAATTCTGAAGCACAACTGTTGGTCGGGGAAGGGGAAGGGGAAAGGGAGGAAAGGGAGAGAGAGGAGGGAGGAGAGGAGAAGAGGTGGGGGAGGAGAGGGTGACAACCTGACAGCGACCAGTGACCAGGGGCGGGAGGTTATCTGAAGTAGGAAGCAGTTAACGCCTCACACCGTTCACTAATAGTATATATTGTGAGGGTCCCCTGCAGTAGTGTCCACAGTACCTTCCTGGAGCTTCAATTATTTTGTTTTTCCTTCTTCCGCCATTATCAAGGAGGAAGATGAGGTATAAACACGGAAATTTAAAACGTGACACCTCTTGATTTATCCAGGTAAAGACCTTAATGTACACACACTCCAAAAAGTATCATTACGGAGGTGATCGATGTATTGCATAATGAACACTGTGACTCCTGTTATCTCGGTAGGGTTGTCAAAAGCATTCGTCCGTTGTGTCATAATATCTCACACAAAATCGTCAAGATACTTTTTAGAGCGAGTAATTATACAACGAAAACAAATACCAAACTTGTACCTGACTAAACAATGTAGTAGATTAGTTCACCTCTCTAACCCACCAATAACACACAAGGATAATCCCAGTCACAAATGAGATCCCCCAAAAAACTGAGAAGAAAACACACGAGTCACTTAACATCAATTGATAACGAACCGATTACAACCCAACATAACAATGGATCACACAATAACAACACCAGTAGATAAAGTTGTGAGTTATGAGGATGAACCACAAGAGGCAGGAGGAGGCCAAGAGGCATCCCGAGGGAGGTGTTAGGAGGTGAGTCAGCAGCGGACAGATCAATGACCTCCAGGCGCAAAAAGCCACTATGAGTACACCTGTATTTACAAACCAAACACCTGATTTACAACCAAGTACACCTATACAACCAAGTACACCTGTATTTACAAACAAGTACACCTGTATTTACAACCAAATACCCTGTATTTACAACCAAGTACACCTGTATTTACAACCAAGTACACCTGTATTACAAACAACCGTATTTACAACCAAGTACACCTGTATTTACAATAAGACACCTGTATTTACAACCAAGTACACCTGTATTTACAACCAAGTACACCTGTATTTACAACCAAGTACACCTGTATTTACAACCAAGTACACCTGTATTTACAACCAAGTACACCTGTATTTACAACCAAGTACACCTGTATTTACAACCAAGTACACCTGTATTTACAACTAAGTACACCTGTATTTACAACCAAGTACTCGATAATAAGGACTTAGATCACTATACTACCAATGACATAACCAACAGGTGTGATATTGAGTTACGAGTGAATAAATACATTAAATTATTACAGGTATATAAGAGTTACGCTTGAGTTACTCTAATCACCTACTCAATATTCATGAGTTACGACTGAATGAATGACTGAAGGGTATTACCACGAGACCTGTACATGTATAGATAAACCAATACATGAATAAAACAAGTCCTCTAGCTCTATTGTTTACATGCACCGTTAATTACACTTTACCTTCTGAAACAACACAATTCAACTCTTCCACTGGTGATCTATATAACCCTATCAACACCCACCCATTATGTGTGTGTGTGGCAGATATGATTGGCCAATTAACCTCGTCACCCAATCCCTCCAATCTTAAGCTGTTACGATTCACTCACCTGTGAAAAAGGACACTAATTAGCATCTGGTACACGACCTATGACACATTATGTACACCTGAACACTATGTTATGTCGCCTCAAGATTCGTTACATCACACGAGTTACTTTACTGTTGTGTTCCTGTGTGTTGTGTTCCTGTGTGTTGTGTTCCTGTGTGTTTTGTGTTCCTGTGTGTTTTGTGTTCCTGTGTGTTTTGTGTTCCTGTGTGTTGTGTTCCTGTGTGTTGTGTTCCTGTGTTCCTGTGTGTTCCTGTGTGTTGTGTTCCCGTGTTGTGTTATACTTGTGTTATAAGTAACTAAATAAGTATGGGTAGATTGTGTTGTTATGAAGCCTTAATGACCACAGTAATGGGTTTAAAATGTTTGTGTTTCTGCTTGTTAATTGTTTTATTTATTGATAATGATGATGATAGATGATGATGATGATGATGATGATAATGATGATGATAATGACGATGATGATAAATAATTAATAATTATGTCTCAATTTTATTATAATTATTATCATCATCCAAAGAATGAATCTCTATTTCCAAAACAAGCAACTTACTTTACAACAGAAACAGACAGACAGAGAGACAGAGAGACAGACAGAGAGACAGAGAGACAGACAGACAGACTACCACAAGTTCACTGTCCTCACTCAGTACGTCATAGAGGCCACTGGTTCATCTACCTGCTACTGCACACTGGGAGCATCATCAGGCTGGTGGTATAACTAGAGTGTCTTGAGGAGGGTGCAGGGGCGTTTGTCTCGTCTTAATGTGAGGAGTAGCAGTGCAGGGGAGATTATTGGTGGGGTGGGGAGGTGGGGAGAGAGAGGGAGGGGGAGGAGGAGGAGGGTTTAAAGGGATATAAGACAGGAAGTGAGTACAGGTGGAGGGGGGGATGGAGGTGTTGAGAGTGGTGGAAAGAAGGAACCGTAGGTGAAGGAAGCGAAGGAGGAGGGAGTTGAAGGAAACTGAAAAAGGAGAGAAGGAATAACAGGTTGTAGATGGAAGGAAGGAAGGAAGGAAGGAAGGAAGGAAGGAAGGAGGTGCTTATGTAGAGGAAGGGAATGGATGTGGAAGGGGAGGGCGAAGAGAAGGGAGGGAAGGTGAGGAAAGAAGAGATAGGGAGAGGAGTGAGAGGGGAGAGGAGTGAGAGGGGAGGGGAGAACAGGCGAGGAGGAGAGGAAGAAGCACAAATTCGTCACCATTACCGCCACACAAGGTAAGGACCCACACGCGCCTTTCACTTTTTTTTTTTTCCGATGACGTCTTCCGCTGCTTCGAATTACCTGTTACCTGTGTATTGTGTTCATTACCTGGGCAACACCTGGGGCACCTCTCTAGTGGCAACAAGTTCACCTGGGCGTACTGAGAACTCTGTAGATTCATGGGACACAAAACTACAAAGAAACGTGTGTGGGGTGTGTAGGGGTGGTGTGTGGGGGGTGGGGTGGGTGTGTGGGGTGGGTGGGTGTGGGGGTGGGGTGGGTGTGTGGAAGTTATACAGATCAGAGAGAAGGGATGGAGGGTGTGGGGGTGTGTCTGAGATGTGTGGGGGTGTGTCTGAGATGTGTCGGTGCTGATGTGAGGAGTGGAGGGCTCTACAGATCAAAGACAAGCCATGGAACGTGTTATCAGATCCACTTAAGTAGCGCCTCGACTATTAAACTCAACGAAGCGTCACCTGCCGCCATTCAACACCCACACCATGCCCACACCACACCCACATCAACACCAATACACCCACACCATAGTTGACTTTAAAATACTTCAACCCATTTCACCCAAAGATTAACTACCCTAACCTAATATAACCTAACCTAACCTAACCTAACCAAACCTAACCAAACCCAAACCTAATTCCACATGCAATATTAGTGTGTATAATTGTCAGGTAAATTATAAGCTGTAGGGTCTAATGTACCAGTAACCCCCAATCCCCCAGACTTGAACGCCCTGACAGATGATGGTCTACCTAAAAAAAAAAAACTCACAAATCGTCTTAATGATTCGTCTGTCTACAATTACTTAACCAGAATACACAACACAGATGATACTGCCAAGGTAATACTTTAAACGTCATGTTAACTTCGACTTGTGGGCCCAATCTACATCATTACAAGGATAACTATAATCACCAAAGTGCCTTGTAAGTGTCTGGGTCTAGTAAAGTATTAAGTCCAGAGCGCTACTGACACTTAAACACGAGAAAATAATATAATTGGAATCTTGTGAAAATTGTGGAAAAGTTTAAGTTTTCTTTGATGCGGATTCACTTATAATGTATACAGCCTTAACAACATCAACCTAGAAAGTCGACTTGAGAAAGACCTGGGGTGTATAAGCCTGGACCTACGGCCTAAACAGTGCGTTAATGTTCGAAATAAGGCAAACAAAGTATTGGGTTTTATATCTAGAAGTGTAAGTAACAAGAGGTGAGGTCTTAGTGCAACTATATCTTGCGCTAGTCAGGCCGCACCTCGATTATGCGGTTCAGTTCTGGTGCCCTATTATAGAATGGATATATATTCACTAGAGTCGGTGCAGCGAAGAATGACAAAAATGATTCGGGATTTAAAACCTTCCATATCAGGATAGGTTAAAGAAACTTAACTTGCATTCCTAGAAAGACGAAAGAGTGTCAGGGAGATGTGATAGAAGTATTTAAGTGGGTGAAAGGAATCAATAAAGGGATATAGATAAAGTTCTTATAATATCCGAGCAGGATAGGACCTTAGACAACGGATTCAAGTTGGATAAGTTTAGGTTTAGGAGGAGATAGGAAGAAACTGGTTCACAAATAGGGTGGTGGATGAGTGGAACAAGCTTAGCAACTTTGTAGTAAATGCGGAACTGGAAAGTTTAAAGGAGGCTAGATAGATTCATGGATGATAGAGTGGTAGTAACTCTCGACAGGAGCTGCCATGCACAGGCCAACCGACCTATTGCAGACTCCTTATTTTCTTATGTTATGTTATCATGGTAACTTTGAGGGGGGTGTTTGTTTACTCAAGTCAGCTGATGAAGAGAGGGAACAGCAGGCATTTGTTTACTAGGTCAGCTGATCTTTGAGACAGACTGTTTGTTATTAGGTCAGCTGATCAGACACTACCTTCCTCAACTCCCAAATAAATGCGGCTACGTCTTGATGTGAAACTTCCCAGTGTTAATCAAAAGCCACAACTGTCAGCTAAACAACCATCTGACAGACACGAGGGACTGTATATAACATAACCTAAGTAAATAAACATCAACAGTCACTCGTAACACAACATCTGCACGAGGTCGAATGTTACCCACAGTCAGAATTTAATGTGATCTACAATAAATCGTTTTAATTAGAAATCTCATCAGTGTTATTGTTTTGTTTTGATTGTCTTGGTGACTGACTGTATATGGACACTTGCACCAGTCTAAATAGGTGTCTTGGTGACTGTGTGGACGCCTTCACCAGTCTAATGAGGTTCCTTGGTGACTGGGTGGACGCTTTCACCAGTCTAATGAGGAAGTGGAAAGTGAGGATCATTTTCATATTCGGTAATAAAAAAAATGGTGATGAGTGAAAAGCTTCATTAAAACTAGTGACTACACACCTGGACTACACACCTGGATTACACCTGGTGAATTATTTAGCACACGACACCTAAATGACCCCGGGCATTAGGAACCTGGTACAGAGACAGGTTAAAGCATCTTAATTTTGCACTCCCTCGAGAGACGTAGAGTGAGGGGCGATATGATGGGGTGTATAAATGGAAGTCAGGGGCTAAACAAAGGTGATATAACAAGGTACTCAAACTATCCAACCAGGAGCGAACTCGTAACAATGGTGTTAAATAAGACACGAAATAGGTAAACACCGGTTTGGAAATAGAGTAGTGGATGACTGGAACAAGTTACCAAACATCATCATTAACTCCAATACGCTGGATAGCTTCGAACATACAGTAGGTTGGATGGATATATGAGCGATAGGGGTTGGGTGTAAACGGGACTGTCCAGTATGGCCCGCTGCAGTTACTCCATTCTTATGAAGACTCCACCAGTAAGTATTCTCTCCCCAAATGATTTACTTAAATAATGAAGACTTGGACATGCACGCGCGCACACACACACACACACACACACACACACACACACCCTACGTAATGTACCAAACCTAACTCACAGGAGAAACTTACAGACAAATTTTCAATACAAACGCACAGTCACGGTAAGGGGGACATAAGCCTGGTGAGTAAGCTGGTCGGCGGCGGACACCACAACACACTAACACGTTAAACATGATAAAATAAACCTGTTTTTCTTTAGGAACACCAAGAGTGACGTTCCGGACCTGACCTGACCTGACCTGACCTGACATGCCAGAACAGAACAGAACCTAACCAACTGTAATGGACCTGGATATAACGGATTTCTTTTCCATACAGTCCATTAGATAGAGGCATCACCTAACGAACACCTCGACATAACGGACATTCCACTCCGTATAACCCATTGAAGCATCACATTTAACGAACACCTCCAAGAAGACGAAGAGTGCGGGGAGATATGATAGAAGTATTTAAGTGGTGAAAGGAATCAATAAAGGCGATATAGATAAAGTTCTTATAATATCCGAGCAGGATAGGACTCGGAGCAACGGATCAGGTGGATAAGTTTAGTTTAGGAGGAGTAGGGAAGAAACTGGTTCACAAATAGGGTGGTACGAGTGAACAAGCTTAGCAACTTTGTAGAGTGCTGGAACGCGAAAGTTTAAAAGGAGGCGATTGATTCATGGATGATAGAGAGTGGTAGTAACTCTCGACAGGAGCTGCCATGCACAGGCCACCACCTATTCTTATGTTCTATAACGGACTCCTTCCATAACGGACTCCCTCTCCATATAATCCGTTAAATAGAGGGTTTCCAATGTAGTACTGATGCGTTAGGACTCTGAGTGCCGCCCCGTGCCAATCACCACTCGGCACTCAGGGTACAGAACTGACTGTAACCTAAAAATACAGGAGATCCTCACTTTTGTAATGGACACTGAAGCTTACAGCACTCTGAAGCGGATCTATGTAACGTGTTCTGTTTTGGTTTGGTGTTTTATTAACAGCAATGACACGGTGGTGGGTGGGGTAGGTTGGGTGGGTGGGGTAGGGGTTGGGTGGGTGGGTAGGGTTGGTGGGGTAGGGGTTGGGTGGGTGGGTAGGGTGGGGTAGGTGGGGTTGTGGGGGTTGGTGGAGTGTTGTGGGTGGGGTGGGTGTGGGGTGGGTGGTGGGTGGGTGGGGTAGGGTGGGGTGGGTTGGGTGGGTGGGTTGTGGGTGGGTGGGGTTTCATTTGATTAGATTAACATTATTTAATCATCATGTAAAATAAACTAGGATTAGGTTAGGTTAGATTAGATTAACATTAGAATCATCAATCAACAGGTAAAATAAACAGGAGTGTCTAACCTAACCTAACCTAACCTAACCTAACCTAACCTAACCTAACCTAACCTACCCACACATCTCTCCCTCCTCGACTTGGTGTGTGTGTGTGTGTGTGTGTGTGTGTGTGTGTGTGTGTTTGGTGGACCACAATAGGAAGGTTCCCAGGCTCACTCACCTGTGTCTCCGGTCAACATTTACCTGGCCAGGTGGACGCTAAGGTGTACAGAACCTCTTGTTCATTGTTCACGGGTCACCTCACGTGTCATCACCCCGGAGCTAAACCACACTCAGGGAAATTTGGTCTAAACACATTATTTCTGTTCATATTTTGAGTTGATATTATGTATTTATTTTTGTATCCAATAATTAAACACTAAGGAGCTGGGTTTACGAACTGTTCTTCAAATATTAAAAACATGGATATTCTAATTGTTTACAGGTCTGAATACACGACCCCTGTAATTGTGTTTCTTATAATTATTACTTTAAAAAATTGTATTAAAAAAAATAATATATCTATATATTTTTTTATTTGTATTCACCTTATTATCGTTGTTATGTGATTATTCTCTCGTTTATTCTTTGTTTGCATTCTCTATCGTTCGACATCCTGCTAAGCTTGGGGGGTTGAGAGTGGACAAACACTGAGCAGACTCGGCAATAGTCCAAACTAGTCGCCAAATGTGACTAGAAATTTACCTCGCTTATTTTCAATGTTGTTCCCCATTTCAATATCAAAATAAAAAATAAAATAAAAAAAACTACATATTTTAGCTTACAGTTTCATCAAATTTCAATGTCAAAAATAATATATACAACGAAAAAAAAACCAGATACAACGTAATGAATCCAATCCTGGGTTAAAGATATTTCGTCTAAGTCAACACACCAACTCACGTCAACCACTACACCAGCTCACTATACTACACCACATCGGCCACTACATCACCTCACTATACCACTCCACGTAACTCAACACCACCACTTTGATTAGAGAAATGTGCAACGCTGAAAATCAATGAGCCAAAATTTCTCACGGAAAATACAGGTGATTTGTGTTGGTGTGTGTGTGTGTGTTTCTGCTCGTTACTAAACTCCAAGGAGGTAGTGTATCGTCTTTCCACACTTATACACTAAAGTATCTGCCTAACACCTGCCTCATACACCTACTTATAGCCTCGCGGTTACCTGATACATGGTCAGTCTTTACCTGTGATAGTGACTGCCGTGTGTGTGTTGATGATCTAGAGCCACACCTGTGTTTTATGCTCAAAAGTCTCAGAGGAAAACGTGATGTATACCTTCCTCCTTCCTTCCCTTCCTTCCTTCCTTCCTTCCTTCCTTCCTTCCTTCCTTCCTTCCTTCCTTCCTTCCCTCCTCTCCTTCCTCACTTCCTCTCACCATCTCCCTACCCATTCCTCCCCCATCTCTCTCACCAACTGCTACCCATATCTTCCCCATTTCCCAACCAAAAACCCTACCCATGTATTCTTCCATCTAACCCATCTCTCTGCCCTTCCCCATCTCTCCCCTTCCATCTCCACCCCTTCCCCCATCTCTCCCCTTCCCCCATCTCCTCCTTCCCCCATCTCCCTTCCCCCCCCATCTCCTCCCCTTCCCCATCTCCCCCATCTCCTTCCCCATCTCCACCCCCTTCTACCTCCCTTCCCCATCTCCACCCCTTTCCCCATCTCCACCCCCTTTCCCCCATCTCCACCCCCTTCCCCCATCTCCACCCCTTCCCATCTCCTCCCCTTCCCCATCTCCACCCTCCTCCCACCCACAAATCCTGAGGGCCGCCACATGATGTTAAACACCTAGACAATAAAACATTAAGCACAATAACTCACCTTGACAAACCTACCAACCAGGTACAATAAAGTGGTCAGAGTACGAGTACCTTAAGTGGTAGTTAATAGTAGTTAGTGGTAGTTACGTATAATAATGGTCCTGATACTTGATAATAACAGGTTTTATCGTCATTATTAAAACTTTCACAAGAAATTCATTATGGCTTCCTATGAAAGTTGTTCACGTGTCATAAATCATCGTCAGTGAGTGAGTGAAAATTAAAGACAAAAATTGAGTAAAATATGGTTATACAATTTTCCATCTTTGACTTCCTACGACAAAATAATAATGGAAGATATAAACGAGACATTAAGTAAAAAAAACACCTGAGCTTTATGTGTTGTTTACCTGTAGTTAATTAGTCTCTCAAGGTAAAGGTAAACACAATCCCAACTGACACCTGAAGGATGGTTGGCACGATGCTGAATATAATCCCTCAAGAGACGTAATAAAAATAAACATGGAGAGAAAGAGAGAGAGAGAGAAAGAGAGAGACCTTATCGTGGTCAGGTGATTGGAGGATTGCCTCTACGTCTCGAGTCATCACCTCTCTCTCTCTCTCACGTGTTTAACGATACTTTAAAACATCGTTAACCATAATTTATCACACGTTTAAAGTATTATTTGTGAGTTAGTGAAGAGCATTGTTAAACCGGAAGATGAATGACGTAAGAATCTCGGCTGGTTTTTTTTACTTACCCGACGATGTTTTGTGTGTGTGTGTGTGTGTGTGTGTGTGTGTGTGTGTGTGTGTGTGTGTGTGTGTGTGTGTGTGTGTGTGTGTTGTTAGTCCTTCTTACTGATGAATAGGGTGTTATAAAGTCACCAAATATGAGAAATTGTCAACTAACCTAACCTAACCACACTAATCTGCTGCCCCTTTGTGTTAATCCGATGTACTTAAGGTGGAGTCGTAAGGTGTCTGGGCCAGTGTTTACCTGTAGAGAGAGACAGTACAAACTACGGCGGGTGTTGACAGGTCCTCGTGGTTTAATTACTGTTGTCAACACCCCGCCGTAGTTTGTACTGTACACGGCCGGTAATCTCTCTATGAACACTTACACACACTGCACCAATGAACAAAACACCCACAGTTCCCCCTAACAACGACACACACACACACACACACACACACACACCATCTCTCACCTCCTCTCTTTGATCCTCCCACTCCCCTCCCTCACTATATTGCAGTCCGCCACACCTCGTCATATGCCACCTAAAATGACACGTAATTAACCCTGTGTAGGTCCTCCCCCTCCTCCTAGGCTAAATGGTCCTAATTGGGTCCTAGTGGGCCCTGAACCTGTATTTAGGGCCTCATCAGGTCTACACTGTCGCTCAGGCCGTGACTTACGCTCGTATCGTAAAAAAAAAGAACAACACAGGCAGAAGAGGCAAAGGTCCGTCTGGCGTTCAGTACCATACAGGACTTAATGCTTGGTTGAGATATGAATGACTGGCGCTGTTGTTCGTTCGTGTTGGCACTGGTGTTCGTTTCTGGTGGCGCTGGTCTTATGCTAGAGAGAGAGAGAGAGAGAGAGAGAGAGAAAAGAGAGAGAGAGAGAGAGAGACCCCTTGTTTCTCATGACTGACCCTGAGAGAGAGAGAGTAGAGAAGTGTGTGTGTGTGTGTGTGTGTGTGTGTGTGTGTGTGTGTGTGTGTGTGTGTGTGTGTAAGGGTTAAGACTACCTACCTGTGTTATAATTAATGAAGTAGAGGTAATTGATACAGGTAAACCAACATACACCTGTCATAATACCTCTATACCTAAACACACACGGCAGACAGACAGACAGACAGACAGACAGACAGACAGACAGACAGACAGACAGCATACAGACACAGACAAAACCTCGTAGACTATGGCAACCTCTACAGTTTACCACACCACACCACTACCACACCACAACCACCACCACACCACACTACCACACCACTACCACACCACACCACCACCACACCACACCACCAACATACCACATCCTAAAACAATCCCATGATTACCTTCGCTTACGAGTTGATAGCGTGGTAGAGGAACGTAAGAGGGAACGTGTGTGAACGATTAGTTGACAGCGGAGAACATGACCGTGAACGTTTATATCGGGGAAGAACATGAAGAACGGCGGTGAAGAACACGATAGAGAACGTGTGAACATCTTCTAGGAGAGGTGAGGTGAGGTAGGGGGTGAGAGAAGGGTGATGGAGGTAGTGAGAGAAGGTGAGAGAGAGAAGTGAGAGAGAAGTGAGAGAGAGAAGTGAGAGAGAGAAGTGAGAGAGAAGAGAGGTGAGAGAAGTGAGAGAGAAGTGAGAGAGAAGTGAGAGAGAGGTGAGAGAGAAGTGAGAGAGGTGTGATCGTGTGGTGGCGTTGTTTACCTGGTCACTACAAGGTAATGAGACAGACTGTGATAATAATTGTGGCCAGCCTCGCTCAGCCCCCAGTTATTATGACCGTTAATGCCGCCATGTCGTGACCGGCCGTGTGTTCTTTAGACCTAACAACGTCAAGAACTAGCTACGTCTGGACCTGGCCAAGCCAAGATCTAGCCACGTCTGACCTGGCTGCCAAGATCTACGCCCGACTCCGCCGTCAAGATCTAGCCACGTCTGACCTGGCCAAGCCAAGATCAAGCCACGCCTGACCTGGCCAAGCCAAGATCTAGCCACGTTCTGACCTGGCCAAGCCAAAACCTAACTGCATCATTGCATCAATACCTAACTAGGCAAAGACCTTACCACCATCCTTCACCAGAGCCCTTCATCACCCCTTCACTACCCGTCACCACCGTCCTTCACCACCACCACCTTTCATCACCACTCCCCTACACCGCCGTCAACTCATCACCAATCCAAGAGTCACCAGGCAGACAACACACTCAGACTGTACCGTGTGATACCAACAATTGAATCATCAGTCCTCAAGTGGGTAACAGAGAGAGAGAGAGAGTCACACTTACCACCCAACCTTCCCGAGGGTGAGTGTCGGGGCCGTGACGGAGACCTTAAAAATAAACCAACTTACTCGAGGGTGACATAGACCAGTGTGTGTTTTATCACTTACTCGAGGGTGACATAGACCAGTGTGTTATCATAATAGGGAAAATGCATGTAGAGTCTTAGTTAGGAAAGACATTGTACTCGAACGTTTTGTCATTACTGGAGAGAGAGAGAGAGAGAGAGAGAGAGAGAGAGAGAGAGAGAGAGAGAGAGATCCAATACACCTGTTAACTATCTTGCTGTAATCATCTCCTCACACCTCACAAACTTCACTCAGATAACAAGTTCAATAGATATAAAAATCACCTCCATTTATCAATACCACCCCAATTCCTTTCATAAACGGCTATCAACATCAGAGTCATGATCCGATAAGATATTGATATTAGTCTTAAAATTATGACTATTGGAGAAAGGTGTTTTGTAGAGGGAAGGGTGGTGTTGTCTGGGGGAAGGGGGAGAAGGGGTGTCAGTGGGGTGGGGTGGGGGGGAGAGAAGGCTATATCTACAGTATAGAACAAGAACTCATTACATAGAACCCAGCGGTCAATTTCATACCAACAACAAAACCGCCATAGGAGTTGAATACAAAAACCACAAACAAGTATAATCATCATACACAAGGGGCTATAATCATCATACACAAGGGGCTATAATCATCATACACAAGGGGCTATACTCATCATACACAAGGGGCTATAATCATCATACACAAGGGGCTATTTACTCATCATACACAAGGGCTATTTACTCATCATACACAAGGGGCTATTTACTCATCATACACAAGGGCTACAGTACATCAAGTATAATAACATACTTGAGTTGAATATATGACATCGACAAATACCGTCACCCATCTCGTGCAAGATATCAAGCCACACACATCACCACTGTCAAGAAGGTCAAGTAGGCAGGTAGAGGCAGTCCGCAAGCTACTCGAGCGTGCCAGGGTCAATTGAGGTCACATAGGGAGGCACCACATGTGTATAACTGAGTGCCAGGGTCAATTGATGGCACATAGGGAGGCACCACATGTGTATAACTGAGTGCCAGGGTCAATTGATGGCACATAGGGAGGCACCACATGTGTATAATTGAGTGTCAGGGTCAATTGATGGCACATAGGGAGGCACCACATGTGTATAACTGAGTGCCAGGGTCAGTGAGGGCATATATAGGGAGGCACCACATGTGTATAACTTCAGGTGCCAGGGTCCAATTGAGGCACATAGGGAGGCACCACATGTGTATAACTGAGTGCCAGGGTCAATTGATGGCACATAGGGAGGCACCACATGTGTATAACCTGTCTTCTTGCACCTCCTACTCATCCAGTGACCTCCACCCTCTCTATCACCTATCCTACACCCCTGTTATCTTCTTTCCCACCTTTCCCCTCCCCTCTCACCTTCCCATTGTTCTTCCCTCCTTCCCTCGCCATCTCACTCTACTTCCTACCTTCCCTCACTCTCCGCCCTTCCCTCCCCTTAGTTTATCACTCTTCTACCCTACTTCCCTCCCTCATTCTCCCTCCCTCTCTCTCTCTCTCCCTCCCTCTCTCACCCTCCCTCTCTCCCTCCCTCTCTCACCCTCCCTATCTCCCTCCCTCCCACGCTGAACCAGATTCCCCGTACACTATAAATCTCTCTCACGATCTTGGTTGCAATATCTCTCCAGTGGGACAGATGATTGTCCGCACCAGCGTCCAACAACAACGTCTCGTCCAGAGCCAACGGGAGGGCGGCAGTGTGTCAGAGTGAGTCTTAGGGTCAGTGTACACCTTCTGTCTCTCATGCCTTCAACACCACACAAAACCTCGTATAAAAACACATTTCCCGAAGATTTAAGTCACTTTTATGTTAGAATTTCGGTTTCTTAGTTCAAACACCGTCTAAAATAAGTAACCAAGACACGTGACCTACAAACAGACGGAATAATGACAGAGGGACCCCCCCCCCCACCCCCCTCCCCCCACCCCTGCGGCACCTAAAAACGGTATGGCAGAGAGGGGGCAGAGGAAGGAAGGAAGACGGTGTTATGTACACTGGTATATCAAGTTGAATCACCAGGGCGAGACTACTGGTATATCAGTGTGAGTCAGTACAATATATATATACCTCAGTGTGAGTCAGTACAGCAACACCGGATTATCAGAGGTGAGTCAGGGCTGGTGGTCAGAGACTTGATGGGTGTTGGGTGTGGCTGTGACCATGTCAATATACACCGCTGAAGTACACACCATGGCCACAGCTGCGACGCCTGCAGCGCTGTGGTGTTAAACTGTGTCGACTACTGCTGGGGGGTATAGGAGCCAAAGTGACCATAGAGAAACGTGGTGTTGTGTGTGTGTGTGTGTGTGTGTGTGTGTGTGTGTGTGTGTGACATGCCTATAATACCTACAATGACCCATGATGACCTATAATGGCCTATAATGATCCATGATGACTTATAATGATCCATGATGACCTATAATGATCCATGATGACCTATAATGGTCCATGATGACCTATAATGGTCCATGATGACCTATAATGATCCATGATGCCCTATAATGGTCCATGATGACCTATAATGATCCATGATGACCTATAATGGTCCATGATGACCTATAATGATCCATGATGACCTATAATGACCCATAATGACCTATGATGATCGATAATGACCCATGATGACCTATAATGGCTTTGAACTTACAACAGACCGATAAAGTATTGCAGGTATAAGAGAGAAAAGTAACTCAGCTATATTTCTGTTGTGTTTACGTCACGACACTAGTAGTTGGCCTCTTGATGTGTGTGTGTGTGTGTGTGTGTGTGTGTGTGTGTGTGTGTGTAATGCAATGAATAAGAATAAATAATATAAATACCTCCCTCCTTCCCTCATTCATTCCCTCCCTCCCTCATTTATTCTCCTTCCTTCTTCTTTACACATACACAAATGACCCAACGTAACCTAACCTAACCTAACCTAACCCAACCAAATATCATCAATAACTCGTCTCTAGATTTTGATGACTCTTCTGGGAGCCAAATTTGCTTATTCCCTCTGAGGTCAAGAGGTGAAAACAGCACGACTATTCTGTAAGTATTTCCCATCATTACAGAGACATCATTCACTATGGCCAAAGCAGTTAAGAGTTGGATCACCTGGTTCGCTACCTGCCTCCCTCACCTGACTGGATCACCTGACTCTCTCACCTGCCTCCCTCACCTGCCTGGCTCATATCGTCATCTCTGTCTTGAGAAAATTAAATTATGAAGGAATATAATTTATTTTCTAAGCGATGTACGATTGTGTTAAGTGACCTTGAGAGTGTAAAAGAACATAGTGTAGTGTAGTGTAGTGTAGTGTAGTGTAGTGTCGTGTCGTGTAGTGTAGTGTAGTGTAGTGTAGTGTAGTGTCGTGTCGTGTAGTGTAGTGTCGTGTCGTGTAGTGTAGTGTAGTGTAGTCTAGTGTCGTGTAGTGTCGTGTAGTGTAGTGTAGTGTAGTTCTTAAGATTATTATCCATGTTTACAATAGTGTCTCATCATGTTTCGTAGAGAGACATAGAAATTGGTAGAGATAGACAGATAGATAAGGTAGTGAGACAGATGTGAGATAGATATTTAGGGATAACTTAATAGAGAGAAATAGAGAATAAGAGAGAATTTAGATAAAGAGATACAAACATCAATTGAACAAGAGAGTGACAGACAGACAACCAGATCCACTGAGAGGGAGAAATAGACAGAAACGGACAGACAGACAGAAACGGACAGACAGACAGACACAAACACAGAGGGTCACCTTAAATTAAATAAAATCTCTTACACCCAAACTTATTATTATTATTATTATTATTATTATTATTATTATTATTATTATTATTTACACCACCGAAAGACCTTGTAAATAAACAAAGTAATGTATCCTTGAGAAGCACTGTAATTCCACTTCACGTGATTTTAAGATTCTCACGCCATAAACTGCAGTGACACACACACACACACACACACACACACACACACACACACACACAGTCAGACAAATTAACACGTGGGTAAATATAACTTAAGGAACATTTGGCCTTGTCAGTAGTGAAGTGTTCCTCGTGTGGGCCTTGAATTGGCAGAATTACTTGTGTTGAGTCTTCCTGAAGTTGTGGGTCACACCTGTATGGCATGAACAGGTGTGTGTGTGTGTGTATGTGTGTGTGTGTGTGTGTTATAGATGTTGTGGGTGCTGTAAGTGTAGATGTGGTTGGTGTGGTATTCTCGCTGACACCAACTGTAGGAGCATCGAGGCTACCATTATCCATGAACAACTACGCTGAACTGGCCATGTTACCCGCATGGACGACAGTAGACTACCAAAGCAGCTACTTTACAGTCACCTGACGAATAGTAAACGTAACGCCGGCGGGCAACTGAAAAGGTATAAGGATGGTCTTAAGACAAACCTGAAAAAGTGCCAAATCGATCCCCTCACCTGGGAGACGATTACTCCACACCGTAACGCTTGGAGGAGCACCACACGAGAAGGTGTCAATACTTTCGAGTTAGCCCGACTGCATACCGAGGCAGACAAGCGCCAACGCCGGAAAGACGCTGCCGCCGCCCCTCCCGCACTAGATGTAGCCCTCCACACGTGCAACATCTGTGATCGACCCTGCCGGTCCCATATCGGCCTCTTTAGTCACCTCAAAACTCACCAACCTAGATGATATCCCTAATAACTCATATCATTGCACCATAGCTCGATGATCGCCATACTTGATTCTGAGTTACAGGCAAGTAGTTGCTGTGGTAGGTGTAGGTGGTGTAGTTGTAGGCTTGGAGGCACAGTCTAGTAGATGACGCAGCAGTAGACAACACACCGACAAGGTCAAGACCTCCCAAAACACCATCAATTTGTATTCATATAAAGTAACACAGTAGAGAGGGCGTAGTGGCTCAGGTCAAGGATACTAACACTCCTCTATCCTTGGGCTGAGTATAGCGGCCGGGCAACACCCAACAGTCACCACTACACTTACACAGAAGCCAATGATCTGGACAAGAAGAAAATGAAGATTGTAGGAATAAAAATGATATTCAACAGTTTCCGATAGCTCAAGTGTGCTGACTGATGGTGATAGTGGTAGTGGTGATGGTGATGATGGTGGTGCTGGTGATGACGGGTTATTGGTGATGATTTCCACCCACTATGGCTGTCAATACCAACATGACTACTAGAAAATATTTGACCTGTATTTTGAAAGTTTGTTTTACTTTGGAGTCTCAAGGGATAGCCATAGGGCCACAGGTTGTATCATAGCCATTGACGGTCTCTACACCTCGCCTCAGTTCCCTCAAGTAACACCTTTATGCTCGAGTAACACCTAACCTAACCTAACCCACTTGTTTATACAGTGAACATATGGGAACAAACAAAAGGTAAAGAAAGAAAGAAAGAAAGAAAGAGGTAGATGGAGTAACGGCAGACATCACGTGGTAGTGTGGTGAGTGTGGCCATGGTCTAAGTGTGGCCATGGACTAAGTGTGGCCACCCTCAAGAGGTAAATGCTTCCAGGAGTGACTGAGGCCAACCGCTTTACTTCCTCGTAACAACTATCCTCTTCACAAATTATTTACTATTAGTCTCTTATTTCAGGTGAGTGCGGTGGTCAAGTGGATATAAGTCCCGTCTCCTGTTCTAGAGGGTCGTTGGTTCGGTCCATCCCCCCCCCCTTAGGGTACCCAGAGTCCACCCTGCTGTAAATAGGGACTTAAATTTACTGTTAGCTATGAATCGGTCGAGTGTGGTACCGGCTATGCTGTCTCCTTGTGTGAATCCTTTATTTAACGGACTATATGGAGAGAAAAGTCCGTTATATGGAGGGAAAAGTCCGTTATATGGAGAGAAAAGTCCGTTATATGGAGAGAAAAGTCCGTTATATGGAGAGAAAATCCGTTATATGGAGGGAAAAGTCCGTTATATGGAGAAAAGTCCGTTATATGGAGAGAAAAATCCGTTATATGGAGAAAAGTCCGTTATATGGAGAGAAAAGTCCGTTATATGGAGAGAAAATCCGTTATATGGAGGGAAAAGTCCGTTATATGGAGAAAAGTCCGTTATATGTGGATAAGAAAATCCAAGCAGGCGGAGAAAAGTCCGTTATATGGAGAGAAAAAGTCCGTTGCATGGAGAAAAGTCCGTTATATGGAGAGGAGAAGTCCGTTATATGGAGAGAAAAGTCCGTTATATGGAGAGAAAAGTCCGTTATATGGAGAGAAAAGTCCGTTATATGTGGGAGAGAAAGTCCGTTATATGAAGAGAAAAGTCCGTTATATGAGAGAAAAGTCCGTTATATGAAGAGAAAAGTCCGTTATATGGAGAGAAAAGTCCGTTATATGAAGAGAAAAGTCCGTTATATGGAGAGAAAACCGTTATAAGGAGAGGAAAAGTCCGTTATATGAAGAGAAAAAGCCCATATGGAGAGAAAAGTCCTCGTTATATATGAAGAGAAAAGTCCGTATATGGAGAGAAATCCTGCTTATATGAGGGAAAAGTCCGTTATATGGAGAGAAAAGTCCGTTATATGAAGAGAAAAGTCCGTTATATGGAGAGAAAAGTCCGTTATATGGAGAGAAAAGTCCGTTATATGGAGATAAAAGCTCGTTATATGGAAAAGAAAGTCCGTTATATGGAGGGAAAAGTCCGTTATGTAGAGGTTTCACTGTAAGTTCTATATCCACTGTTGAAAATGACATCACAGCTTCATGCATCTCTCTCAGACTTACAACAGTCACCAACCCTACACACACACACACACACACACACACACACACCAGTAGTAGTAGTAGTAGTAACAAAAGATGTCATATTACCTACGATAACTAAGTAGTATCATCTAGCAACCAAATGTCACCCCTATCACAACCAACTCACAAACTACAACTCATACAACCAATCCACCAAACAAAACACCTCTATCACAAACCAACTCACAAACCACAACTTATACAACCAATCCACCAAACAAAACACCTCTATCAGCCAACCAACCTACAACCACAACTCATACAACCAATCCAATTAAAAACACCCCTATCACAACCAACTCACAAATCCGCCAACTTATACAACCAATCCACCAAAACAAAAAACACCTCTATCACAACCAACTCACAACCACAACTCATACAAACTTTCTAATCCACTAAACAAAACACCTCTATCACAACCAACCTTGGCCAACCACAAACCCCCATGCAACCAAACTACACCAAACAAAAAACACCTCTATCACAAACCCAACTCACAACCACAACTTATACAAACCAACCCACTCAAAACAAAACACCTCTATCACAAACCAACTCACAAACCACAACTTTACTCTACACACACACACATAAAAACATATAAAAATACACACGAAAAAAAACGAAAAAAAAAATATATATTACCATTTCGCCACCAACTGACCTCCTCTGTGTGGAAACTGTCTGGCTTTCATACCACCACAATACTGCACTACACTGCTGAAACTACACTACTACTACTGCTCACTGCTGAAACTACACTACTACTACTACTGCTCACTGCTGAAACTACTACTACTCACTGCTGAAACAATCAACACAGCCCAATCAAACGCTGATCTTACACAACATACGAGAAAAAAAATGAAAATAAATAAATAAATAAATAAATAAATAAATAAATAAATAAATAAAAAAATATATAAAAAAATCACTGAATATATCTTAACTTTGTGGTATATAACAGGACCCCGGGCTGGTGCAGTGTAGTGGTAGTAGTGGTGATGGTGCAGTGGTGGTGGTAGTAGTGGTAGTGGTGATGGTGCAGTGGTGGTGGTATTTAGCATAAACTTTACTGACCCAGCTTGCGCCATATTAAACTGATGGGGGTGGAGGGGGGGAGCAGGAGTTGGCAGGAGGGCTGGTAGTGGGTGGTGGGGGCTGCTGGTAGTGGTGGTGGGGCCGTAGTGGTGGTGGGGGGCTGGTAGTGGTGGTGGGGTGGTGGGGGCTGCGGCAATGCCTTGATTCTCTATGCCGCTTGTTGGGTTAATATTGGCCTTCTGTGTGTGTGTGTGTGTGTGTGTGAGAGAGAGAGAGATGAGTTTTGGCCGTGACCAACCACAACCACGTACAGTTCCCTCTCAAAACCACGCACACACCTCACCCAACCACGTACACACCTCACCCAACCACGTACACACCTCACAACTACGTACAGGCCTCACCCCCACCCTCTCATGAACGTTCAATCTGGCACAAGGTCGAATAAGTCACCAGCTCCTGTTATCACCACCACTTCCCTCGCTTGTTGGGCACCCGATAAATCACCGAACGTCTCCATGGCGTTTCTGGCAAGGGAGGTGTGGGGAGGGAGGGGCAGGAGGGGGGGCATGCTGAGGAGGGGACATGGAAAGGGGAGGCAGGAGCAAAGGAGGAGAGTAGAGGGAGGGGAGGGAGTGAGAAACGCAGTGAAGGACGTTTCTGTCAGGGTAGAGATGAGGGAGTGAGGGATCGAGGGAGAAGGAGCAAGAATGGCGCGGTGAGAGGGGAGAACTGATAAGAGCAGAAGAAGGGTGATGAAGAGGGTGGCTGACAGGACGGAGGAAGAAGAAGAAGAAGAAGAAGAAGAAGAAGAAGAAGAAGAAGAAGAAGAAGAAGAAGAAGAAGAAGAAGAAGAAGAGAGTAAAGAAATAAAGAAATATTGGACGAACAGGAGACGATATGAGTAAGGAGTGACAACAGACGCGTTAAAATAATAAACACTGTGAGCTGGGACTGTGGGCTGTGTGTGAGCTTATGTGGAGCACCTGTACCTGTAATTAACTCTTAACAACATACCTGGGTCTTCCTTCACACATCTTCCTCCTCAACCACCACCACTATTACTACTACCCCCCACCCAGCTGACTGATTGTGTTGAAGAAAGAGACAATCCACAAACGCATAATACCATCTCTCGTACAATCAGACACCGAGAGACCATCACCACCTGAGTTACCTGTGTTGATCTTGCTAATTATTCTCATTACACACCTGTATTATTACCTAGAAATGGTTTTGTGTGTTCGTGTTCCTTTAGCGCTTTATGGTACTAATTAACGGAACAGGTGAATATCAGGTGATTTAATTAATGTTACCTGTGATAACCTAATGATGAAAAATGTTCCACCAAAACATGGGCTTTAGATGCTGTTGTTGTTGTTTACTTTACCAGATGTTTAATACCTGACTGTAATCATAACATACGCTCGACTCTTTTCCCGGCCACACGACCATCACACATAAAACCTCAACTTCAAACGACAATGTAAATTACTCCCTTTAGAAACAATTATCACGTCCATTAAAACAAGATCGTATACTAGGTGGAACTTTTTAAAACCTGTCTTTGTCGGAGTGAAAGTAATATAGTGTAGGAATAGAGAGAGAGAGAGAGAGTTGAAATAGAACCAGGAATAAGTTTGAACCACTATTTGAACCATGAAACAAACCGAATACTCGAACCACTGTGGAACTTCGAATCCTATACATATAGAAGCTCGAATCTTTGTGAAGCCTCAAACCGCTATGGAACCTAGATCCAACTTGCTATTGAACCTCGAAACGTGGAAGTATCTCATAACTCTGTGAAACCTCGAATCACTATGGAACCTCATCAAGCATACCTGTAAAACCACGATCTACTGAACTTTCGACACCAAAAGCATATTCGGACAAAGATTCGAAACCCAGATGAGCTGAACCACAAAACACTCTAATAACAGTAATAAATGATACGCTAATTATTTTTTTTAGTATCTACAGTTAACAACAAGCAAAATAAGTATCTAGACACCTGAGGTAGTTATAATCACAGGTGAAATCAGAGAGAAGATATTACACAAATTTCTACCTGTAGTCTGTCATATTCTTTCTCGTTCCCTAAAAAATCATTCTCAACCTAAAAGCTCATTCTATCTTCTCTATAGATCATCTCACCTACACACCATCTCAGCCCCATTAAAGATTCGAATCCCTACTACACGTTAAAGACACCAGGTAATCTTCAGGTGTGACTCGCTGCGGCCACAACACGTTCCCCCACAGGTATTATCTACGAGTTAATTAATTATCTCATGTATATATGACCCCCAGGTAATGTACAGGTGGTCATTTAACTCACTAACATTATAATATATAGCGTGAGACAACACCTACTTACCTGTGATTCATCAAGCTTGCTAATTACTCTCCCGTCAGGTAAATGTGTAAAAAGGTGATTCACTGAGTTGTTTGATTCGTATTAATGGCCAAAGGTAAATTATGTGTTTGTGAGAACATGTTGAGTGCAATCACAAACACGCAAACTCCTTCCCCTCTCTCCTCTTCCCCTCCTCTCCCCTTTTCCTTTCCTTAGCCCCCCCCCCCAGCAATCAATATGTAAGTTATTTAAATCACCTCTAAACTATACAATTTCTTAATACAAGTATACAATTTAATTCAGTCGGATTACATGAAGATTAGACACCCCCAAATTATTTAACCTGCTAATTAAACACCTGAATGCTACCTGGAGAGATTAGATTAGGTTAGGTTAACATACGGGTGTTTTAATCAATCAGGTGAAATAACCTCGGGTGCCTAATCTTCACGTGAATGATTTACCCCCCACTATTAACCGTAATGTTTCCCAGATGCGGTAGTCACACACGCCCCCTCACCACGCCATTCTTCCCTCCTTACCCATGTACCTACACACACTCAGACAATCAATCACCTGGACGCCCTCCCCTCACCACAATACGCCGAGGGATTTTCTCCCCAGCTGGACCAATGGGCAAAAGTCACGCCACACGTCGATCAGGGGCGGCAGCTGGTGCAATCAGGGTAATGGGTGATAAGAGTGTGAGAGGTGCGAGCCGGGTAATGGGTGATAAGAGTGTGAGGTGCGAGCCGGGGAATGGGTGATAAGAGTGTGAGAGGTGCGAACGGGGAATGGGTGATAAGAGTGTGAGAGGTGCGAGCCGGGTAATGGGTGATAAGAGTGTGAGAGGTGCGAGCCGGGGAATAGGAGGTAATGGAATATTGGAAAGCAATATGTTAGAGGCACACACACACACACGTGCTCTCTCTCTCTCTCTCTCTCTCTCTCTCTCTTAATTTCCTAGCCTTAAGATGATCTCAGTAATTTTTATACGACTTCCATCAACGCGCGTGAGATTGTGTGTGTGTGTGTGTGTGGGAATACCCTCCCTGCACACCCTATTTCCCCTCCCTCCCCCTCCTTACCTCATTCTCCCTTCCCTTGTATTAATATCCCCGATGTTGACACAGTATTGAGATAAATTTAATATCACATATAAATATTATTGTCTTTATTTCCTCATAGTTTAGCCTTCTGTCTACTTTAATATCTTCAGTAACCTGTATAGTTGTAAGCTAATCAGAGCCTGTATGTTAGTCGGTCGTGTTAGGGTATTATAGATAGGATCAGAATGTTGATCTTTGTATTACGGGACGGAATATAATGCGAAGGTTATCAGCGCCATCTATGAACGTGCGTCGGAAACATGGGCCCAGTTAGTCGGCAGAGGCAGCGGGCGAGTAAACGGTGACAAAGCGGCTGTGATGTTGACCTTTATAATATATTCGTGGAATATTAGCGCCATCTGTGCAGGGAATGCCATTGGATTCTCGAATATGAGGCCAATGTGTGAGTTATAAAGCCAGTTTAATTCCCCTGGTAGTAGAGTTATATATAAAGGCAAAACCAATTTCAGTGTCGAATACCGGCGCCATCTATGAATTGAAGACCACATTATTTCTCGCATGTGAGCGCCATCTGTGAACATATATCAGTACTACATCTCGGTTCAGAGTTTATCGTAAAAAACACAAAAGACGAAATTCTCACTTGATTTCAACAGGCTTTTCAACCATCATTTATCACCTGGTGCGCGTGCGCTCTACACACACCTGGGGATAATGGGCTCTACCTCACTAAGTCGGGTCTGAATCTCTGTAATAAGTCGGATAAGAGTTTGAGCTGTCGTTGGGGGATTGGTGGCTCAGCTGATTGAGTTTTAATGGTTAGGTTAGGTTAGGTTAGGTTAGGTTTGAAGCGAAAAATATTTATAGCTGAAAAAAACTATTTCTGTATTTTTTCTTCAGTGGTATGAAACAAAAGTTAAAGTATAGTAATTTTGTATCTCACACCACCTCTAGATTTGGAGTCAATATCAACTAACATAACTTCTCTCTCAGGTATCTTTAAAGCTTAATTAATTACCTTGATATATAAAACAATATTAATTTCATTATTTTTTTCATTCATTACTAAAACTATATATTATTATTATATTCTATTCCCCTTTTTTAATATATATTCTCTTATTACACCTTTTACTCTTACCTTTCCTGTGTATTACCTGAGTCTACGCTGAGGTTAATTAACAAGAAACATTTTTTTTAATTCATAACTTATGTAAATGTTTTCCCCCCAAGACAACATTCGTGACAAATAGGAGAGTTTATGTATGCCAATACACACAAAGAGGGAGTGAGAGGGGGTGAGGGAGAGGGGGTGAGGGAGGGTGAGGAGAGGAGGAGAGGTGAGGAGAGGGGGAGAAGGAGGGTGAGGAGGGGGTGAGGGGTGAGGAGAGGGTGGGGAGAGGTGAGGAGGAGGTGAGGAGAGGAGGGTGAGGGAGGAGGGTGAGGAGAGGAGGGGTGGGGAGAGGGTGAGGAGGAGGGGAGGGAGGGTGAGGACGGGGGTGAGGGGGTGAGAGAGGGAGGGGGTGAGGGACGGGGGTGAGGGATGGGGAGGGGGGTGAGGGGGGGGGTGAGAGAGGATGAGGTGAGGAGGAGGTGGGGGAGGGATGGGTGAGGAGGTGAGGGTGAGGGTGAGGAGGGAGGGTGAGGAGGGTGAGAGAGGGTGAGGGACGGGGGGTGAGGAGGGAGGGTGGGGAGGAGGTGGGGGTGGGGAGGGTGGGGAGCTCAGGATGGTGGTGGCTGAGTAGCATGACAGTTGGCACCCCTGGCCCCTATGTTTACGGGTCCCAGGGGTGCCACTCTTCCCGCTGCCTTTAACTGATTTTTTTCCGGTTCTTGATATTTCCCCGAGGAGAGTTAAGGGCCTTTGGGAGAATAACGTTTCTGTTTGTCTATGTTCTCTGCCCATGACTTCTCCGTCACCTGTCACTTCCTCCGTCTACCTTGTTTCTTCCTCCTGCACACCTATCTCCTCCCGCACATCTGTTTCCTCATCCACCTTTTTCCTCCCGCACACCTGCCTCTTCCTCCCGTCCACCTGTCTCTTCCTCCCTCCCATCTGTCTCCTCCCGTCCACCTCTTCTCCTCCTCCCGTCCACCTGTCTCTCCTCCCGTTCACCTGTCTTCATGCTATACTATTCAAAGTAGGTTAGGTTAGGTTAGGTTAGATTAGGTTAGAGTTGGGATGAACTAGGTTAGGTTAGGTTAGATTAGGTTAGGTTAGGTTAGGTTACTACTATCGCTATTAATATACTGTCGAGTTGTACACAAGATCTGCCATAGTTAACATTAATATATTTAACTTATAGGGAAAGTTAGATTATAGTCAATATAGCATTGTCTTATCCTCACTCATACATCACTATAATCATAACTATACACCATAATACAATAACAAGTGTATCATCTGTATAAACGTTCAGGAAAAATACAACTTACATGATCTTTTTGGACTTACACCTACACAAGTGGAATTATACTTGAAAATGTCTAAATTAAAAGAATGAAAAATATCGGGCATCTTAAATCACCGTAAATCACATCCACGTCAAATCACCGTAAATTACCAGAGAAATCCTTCCAAATGACCAAAATCACCACTATGGCAGCCAGATAATCGTACTGGCTAAAAATCTGGACAATCCTCATCATATCCGGCCGATTACTCGTGATTTATTAATCCCCCAGAGGTAGGTAATCCCCGGTAGATTTATATAGACATTTGTGAAACTTAAATAGCGAAAATTACAAGTACCTCACCTGGAAATCATATCACACACACACACACACACACACACACACACACAGGTAACTCACCTTCCTTACCTGGAGTACATGTTGTCAACCCCATGAGTACAATGACAACCCCTTGAGTACAATACCAACCCCTAATTACCCAGTGAGTAATGACAATCTTGACACCCCTAGTACATTAACTTTCCCCTTGAGTAGGATGTCATTGTATTCAGTCATCGTACTCAAGACTCTCTCTAAGACTCACAAAAGACACCGCCTCACCCTTCAAACTGAAAGACTCCATTACTATCCCTATGAAGACTCCCAAATAAGACTCCTTCCACAAATTCAGTCTTGAAACACCTCCGCGAAGACACAATACAGGCTCAACCTATAACCTTCCACCGATGCTTTAAAGACCCGACGATTTTGTTTTCCTTTGTATGTGTGTGTGTGTGTGTTGAGGGCCCACCTGGTAGCTCTGACTCACGAGATGAAGGGCAGCGGCAGCACTGAGGCGGCCGACACGGTAGAGGGTCTCGCCTAGCAATTTGTTTTCGTTGTCAATCTGGCGGCAGTATAAATGGTGTCGCGGCTCGAGAGGGTAATAAGGCAGGTGGTCCCTTCCTCCCGGCAACAACTGGCCTTATTTTACCAACCCCAGCTGAATATTTATGCTCGTTTTATTTCCCTTTTCTCTTTTATTTGCTTTTAAACCAAACACCATTTCTAAACTATCGTAGTGTGAGAGTTACTGAGAGGGGTGGTGGTTGAGTGGTTATAGTATTCGACTACTGTTAGAATGATCACTGGTTCGATCCTATGATAATCTCAGTTAATCTTATCATTGGGCTCCTACAATGACAGTTTAGGAAGTGAAGGCGGTTGAGTGCAGTACCGTCCACACTGGCTCATAATATACAGACCAATGATGATAACTATTTAATTATTCACCTTCAAAAATTACCTACAGCTGTTATTCACAAAGTAATTTTCTACCAGTGAGAATAACACCGCAAATCCGGATACAATAAACTCCTCACCCTTTACCTGTTAACCGGACCGTCTTACAGGTGATGCTGGGGGAGTCGCTTACCTGGAATAGTAAAAAGTAAGAACATAAGAACATAAGAAAATAAGGGGTCTGCAATAGGCTGGTTGGCTCAGCTCCTGTCGAGAGTTACTACCACTCTCTATCATCCATGAATCTATCTAGGTTGATGTTGTTAAGGCTGTATACATTGACAGTATTTGTTCTTCCAATATTAAGTACGCTGCACTTGCTGGTGTTGAATTTCATTTGCCATTTTTCAGACCACCCCTGCAGTTTATTTAGATCCTCCTGTAATGCATTTGCATCCTGCCCTGAATTAATCTGCCGCCCTATTTTGGTGTCATCCGCAAACTTGCTTATGTCACTGCTGATCCCAGTATCTAGATCGTTAATGTAGATTATGAACAAGAGGGGCCTAGTACTGACCCCTGGGGAACCCCACTGTTACACGGCCCCACTCAGATTTAACACCATCTACGCTGACCCTCTGCGTTCTATCGGTGAGCCATGATTTTATCCAATTTAAAACTTTCCTCGATATCATTAATAATCTTTGAGTAGTGTTTGTGTTTACCTGTACCTGTGTTTGTACCTGTACCTGGGGGTGAGAAGTGGGGGAAGGAGTGAGGGGTAAGGAGTAAGGGAGAGGGATAGGAGATAGGGAATCAAACTACCAACAAAAATCTATAATGAAAAGTGATATTTTGGTCAACTTTTATTTTTTTTTTTATTAGAACTTTACACAAGGAAGCAACTTTATCTATCTATCTATCTATCTATCTATTCATCTATCTATCTATCTATCAGGAGGACAGGAGGTATGGTATCCTGAGGCCAGACTGAGTGATGTATGATGGTGATACTCTTGGTGGTTCAACAAGAGGCCTGGTATGGCTGACATCTCCCCCTGTCCCTCCCCTTCCCCCTCCCTCCTTCCCCCTCCCTTCCCCTACCCTTTCCTCCACCTGCGTCCCTCCTTCCCTCCACTCCCTTCCCTGCCTTGTACCTTCCTTCCTCCTCCTCCCCCTCCCCCTCCTCCTCCCTTCAGGTTACTTATTCCTAATACCTTTACTAATGAACTAAACAAATAACCTGTTTCGGGACTCCAATACTAACACGTATATATAACAGGAAACGACGCGTATTTCCTCAAGAACACGTACGATACATGTTCTAACCTTGAAAGACAACGACAGAACGACACCAAACGCCTCCATTCAAGCAGCAACAGAGGTGGTGGGTAGTTACAGAGGTGGGGGGAAATTGTGGTGAGTCTAGGAATTTACCTGCGCCCTCAACTTATAGTATAGTATAGGAAAAAATTAATGGTACACGAATCACTGAATTGCTAGTTGAGAAAATCTCTCTCTCTCTCTCTCCACATATTACAGGTATATACACAGCCGCTCTCCTACCATTATATACAGGTATTTACACGTGGACGATCTATAAAATAATCCCTAGGTATCCTCCCATAATCGATACGTTTCTCCCTACTTTTCCCCACCTCTCCTTCATTTCTCCCTGCACCCCCACTCACCCCCCACCCTTTCGTACAGTTTAGAATTGTGGCCTAAAATGACTTACTCCCTTACCGTACATCAGTAACGTTCTATATAGAGATTCTTATGATAGTGATTAAGTGTCTTTTCGCTCGTTGGACAGATACGACGAGTGTTTGTATTGGCCACATGATGTAATATATGTGTTTTTTTTCTGCAATGTACATCAGGGATTTGAGTGGCACTAAACAGGGCCTGTCACGAGCCTCTGATCATGATGTTCTCAAGTGTTACATTTTTTAGAAAGTATTCCGTGTGACTTATGGCCATTTTCACAGTGGGAGAAACCCGAGAGGTAGAATGAATGGAATGGTTTGTGACACGTGTACTGCGTCTCCCTTCCCCCTTCCCCTCCCATCCCATCCTATCCTATCTCCCATCCCCCTCCTCCCATCCCCTGCCATCTACCCATCACCCCTCTCTCCCCTCCATTCCCCTCTCCTACTTCCCATCACCCCTCTCTCCCCTCCATCTCCCTCTCTCCCTCCCATCCCCCTATCACTACTCAAGCGCGGTATGCACATCCCTATCTGGTTCAGACACATCACAGCTAACATCTGTACATGAACTTACACAGCCCAGATAAGACACTACATACAAGTGCTTAGCTAGAGACGCCTCACACTCACAACACTAGTAGGTGGATCACAACAAGTAGAGGAGTTTAACGTGTGTGTGTGTGTGTGTGTGTGTGTGTGTGTGTGTGTGTGTGTGTGTGTGTGTGTGTGTGTGTGTGTGTGTGCCGTCAGTACTAGACCAGCAATCACATGTACCACAATTCACCCACCTTGTACCCACCTGTCACAAACTATAGTGTCGCATAACTACACAATCCCAGGTAAAACACAGGTGAAAAGTAATTACCTCACCTAACACACCTGTAATCTGGGTATACCTCACCACAAACGTCATACAGGTGAACTTGACCCCTCTACTCTACTCTACTCTACCTTTACTGAGTCTACCACAACATATCCTGACACTGTACATGTATGATACGAGAAAACTTTACTAGTAGCATTGTTGTAAAATGGTCACGTTTGCGTAAGATAATGATAGTTTGTCACCTAACCTATCCTAACCTATCCTATCCTAACCTATCCTATCCTAACCTAACCTAACCTATCCAAATCTAACCTAACCCTCTTAACCTGAGTGGACAAGTTCTGTAAATCAGGTAACAACTCGAGTGTGAATCAGGTATGTCGATGGTACTCCTAACTAGTTAATTAAGAGTCTGATTGGTTAATTTATAATCTGATTGGTAGCTAATAGTAACATATCACCAATCACGGTAATTTAACACCAAACACATATGATAGAGCACCATATGTGTCGCTATCTTATTGAAGGGTGACAAGGTTATCACTGAACCATATATGTTTTTTCTAGTATTACAGAAACACATACCTAACCAGGGTGCCACAGACAGGGACAAGGTATATGTATGTATGTATGTATGTATGTATGTATGTATGTATGTATGTATGTATGTATATATGTACAGACAGACAGAAACAGGGTGACTACAGCAATACATCTGTCGGCAACATGTATCAAAATTTATTTACATTCTGGGCATCTCACTGTGCAGGGCGTGGCGGTGTACGTAAACAGAGGGATGAATCTCTCCCACGTGACAATAGCTATCGTCTGATGTATGATCCCACTTAGACCACTAGCTTAAGGGCCTTAGTCACTCAAGTACAAAAATTCATACAAAACAGTATATCCTCACAGAGTACACTCGACCATCTGCCTTAAACACAGTATTGAGACACTCTGAAAGCCACGGTATCAAGAAACAAAGGAATTAGGTGATATATGTTAAGTCTTATTTAAAGTCTTATCTTAATGCTGTTGTTATCTAGTCCAAAATTTACTCTAGTTATCAGTGGGGAGGGAAAATTGAAGGAGGAATGAGGGAAGAGGGAAGGAGGAGTAATAGCAGGAATAAGGGAGAAAGGAGGAGTGAAGGGGGGAAAAAGGGTGAGAGAGGAGGGAAGAGGGAAGGAGTTGGGGAGTATGGAGAAAATGTAGAAGTGAGGTAGAGAGGGGAGTAAAAATAACAATAACAGGAGTGAGAACGGAGAAGGAGAAGAGGAGTAGTAGCTATAAGAGGAGTATAAGGAGTGAGGAAGGAGTGAGGAGTGAATGAGAAAAGTAGAAATCAGAATAATAACCGATGATTTCCTGAATAACTTATCTATAACCCCTTAATTATATCAATCTACCTCTATAATAACCTATAACCCTCTATAACAAACACATATATAACACTCTACAACCCTTATATACTTCCACCTAGTAAAACACATATGTATCTCCTATGTGTTATGTGTCACTCCACCCACACATTACTATCATAACAACACAACACAACACTATACCACCACAACACAACACAACAACAACAACACAACACTCACAACACATCAATATATCACCCACAACATAACACTTTATACCACCACAACACAACACAACAAACAACAACAACACAGGTGAGAAAATCACAGTACATCTTCACGAAACAACAACAACAACAACAACAGGCTGACGGACGAGTGACACAGTGGGAAGGTGACACAGACAGAGGTGACCAGGGTGGGAGGAGGTACAGGCAGGGAGGTGACACAGGCGGGGGGACACAGGCGGGAGGAGGTGACACAGACGGGGGAGGTGAAGACGGGAGGAGGTGAACACAGACGGGAGGAGGTGACACGGAGGAGGTGACACAGTCGGGAGGAGGTGACACAGGCAGGAGGAGGTGACACAGACGGGAGGAGGTGACCAGAGCAGGAGGAGGTGGCACAGACAGGAGGAGGTGACACAGACGGGAGGAGGTGACACAGACGGGAGGAGGTGACACAGTCAGGAGGTGACGACAGTCAGGAGGTGACACAGACAGGAGGAGTGACCAGTGGGAGGAGGTGACACAGTCAGGAGGAGGTGACACAGTCAGGAGGAGGTGACACAGTCGGGAGAGTGACACAGACGGGAGGAGGTGTGGCCAGATCAGGAGGGAGGGGACACAGCAGGAGGAGGTGACAAGTCAGGGAGGTACAAGTAGGGAGGAGGTGACACAGACGGGAGGAGGTGACACAGACGGGGAGTGACACAGACGGGAGGAGGTGACACAGACGGGAGGAGGCACAGACAGAGGAGGAGGAGGTGACACAGACGGGAGGAGGTGACACAGGCGGGAGGAGGTGGCAGACGGGAGGTGACACAGACAGGGAGGAGGTGACACAGGCGGGAGGAGGTGACACAGACGGGAGGAGGTGACACAGACGGGAGGAGGTGACCAGACGGGAGGAGGTGACATGGGCAGGAGGAGGTGACACAGACGGAGGAGGTGACACAGCGGGAGGGTGACACAAGGAGGAGGTGATACAGACGGGAGGAGGTGACCACAGAGGAGGTGACACAGACGGGAGGAGGTGACACAGACAGGAGGAGGTGACACAGACGGGAGAGAGGTACACAACTACATTGAGATTTATGTGGTAACAAGTTAGGTCTGTATGTTATGTTAATTCCACCAATCAGGAGAAAAGGAGGAACAACACAACACAATGCAACACAACACAACACAATGCAACACAACACAATGCAACACAACACAACACAATGCAACACAACAACACAATGCAACACAACCAAATAATGCAACACAAACACAACTACAACACAACACAATGCAACACAACACAATGCAACACAACACAAATGACACAACACAACACAACACAAAACAATGCAACACAACACAATGCAACACAACACAACACAATGCAACACAACACAACATAATGCAACAAACACAACACAATGCAACACAACACAACACAGTACACCACTGAACACCTATTTATAACATCACATCACCAGGGCAAGTTTCCCTCCACCCAGCTCTCCTCCCAGACACTCCTCACCCAGACCTCTCCTCACCTCTCTCTCCTCCAGACCTCTCCCTCACCCAGACCTCCTCCTCACTCCCCCTCACCCAGACCTCCCTCACCCAGCTCTCTCCCTCCCAGCTTTCTCCCTCACCCAGCTTTCTCCTCACCCAGACCTCCCTCACCCATCTCTCCCTCCTCTCTCCCTCCCAGGACCTCCCTCCAGACCTCCCCCTCACCCAGCTCTCTCCCTCACCCAGACCTCCCTCACCCAGCTCCTCTCCCTCCTGAACCTCTCCTCACCCAGACCTCCCTCACCCAGCTCTCTCTCACCCAGACCTTCCCTCACCCAGACCTCCTCCCTCACTCTCCTCCTCCCCAGACCTCCCTCACCCAGACCTCCCTCACCCAGACCTCCCACCTTCTCCTACCCACAGACCTCCCTCACCCAGCTCTCCCCTCACCCAGACCTCCCTCACCCAGACCTCCCCTCACCCAGACCTCCCTCACCCAGACCTCCTCACCCAGCTCTCCCTCCACCCCAGGACCTCCCTCCCAGAGCCTCCCTCCACCCAGACTCCCCTCCCCAGACCTCCCTCACCTCTCCCTCCTCACCCAGCTTTCTCCCTCACCCAGACCTCTCCCTCACCCAGACCTCCTCACCCAGCTCTCTCCCTCACCCAGCCTCTCTCCCTCACCCCTCCTCACCCAGACCTCTCCCTCCCTGAACCTCTCCCTCACCCAGACCTCCCTCACCCAAACCTCCCTCCCCAGACCTCCCTCACCCAGACCTCTCCCTCACCCAGCTCTCTCCCTCACCCAGAACCCTCCCCTCACCCAGACCTCTCCCTCACCCAGACCTCCCTCACCCAGACCTCTCCTCCCAGACCTCTCCCTCACCCAGACCTCCCTCACCCAGCTTCTCCCCTCACCCAGACCTCCCTCCCTCACCAGACCTCCCTCACCCAGACCTCCCTCCACCCAGACAGCTCATCACCGTGGGTAATGGCCTTAACTCACCTGGAGACTAATTAACCCACGACACACCTGTTCTAATTAATCATCTTGGAAGTGAACCTGAGGTGTGTGTGGGGGTGGAGGTGTGGGTGTGTGGGGTGGTGTGGGGTGTGGGGTGTGTGGTGTGTGGGGGTGGTGTGGTGGGTGTGTGGGGTGTGGGTGTGTGTGGGGGGGGGTGTGTGGTGTGGGGGTGGTGTGGGTGTGGAAGGTGGGATGTGGGGGGGTGGTGTGGGTGTGTGGGGGTGGTGTGGGTGTGTGGGGGTGGTGTGGAGTGTGGGGAGAGGTGTGTGTGGAAGGTGTGCTTGTGTGAGGGTGTGGAGTGTGTGTGGGAGAAAGGTCTGTGTGGGGAATGTGGGGAAGGAAAGATGGAGGAGGGAAAGGTGAGGGGGAGGGAAAGGAAAGTGAGAGGGAGGAAGACGTAATCACACTCCTTCTATTTACCTTCAATTAACATATATTACCTTATAATTTACCTTGAATATACCTGGAGTTTACTGTAAGGTGAGTAGGTAACATTAACCCTTCCTCAGTACTTTATATTAATCAAGGTCTATCTTTAAGACTAGATAATTAGATACACTTGGAAGACACTTAACCATGATAGCCTCCAGGACTATCCCAGGACACTTAACCATGATAGCCTCCAGGACTACCCCCAAGACACTTAACCATGATAGCCTCCAGGACTACCCCAAGACACTTAACCATGATAGCCTCCAGGACTTCCCCCAAGACACTTAACCATGATAGCCTCCAGGACTACCCCCAAGACACTTAACCATGATAGCCTCCAGGACTACCCCCAAGACACTTAACCATGATAGTCCAGGACTATCCCCAAGACACTTAACAGGATAGTCTTAAGTTGACTCTTGGCGGGTGAGTGTGACCAAATATTACTACAATGGTAAACAAATTCTCAATAGAAATTCTTCCTTTTTATATCAGTTATCTTCCTCATTATGTTATCTCCCTCACTACGTTATCTCCCTCTCTCCATTCTCTCCCTCACTCTATTCTCTCCCTCACTCCATTCTCTCTCTCACCCCACTATAACGAGAAATAAAGACTTAATACATAACTCTTGCGTTTACCCCTCACCACCCCAAGGTTTAAAGACCAATTAGTGCCTCACCCAATAGTACCACCTGGTTATATGGTCATTAGGCAGTACACTTAATCATTACCTGTTGATTTAATGAAGCTTCATCACGTTTACATTCGAGTGTTTGTTTCCGGGTCTGTCTAGTGCTTATCCAGTCGTCTCTCGTCATCTGGTCTAAACTGAACCGGGTACAGAGAACGGTGTGTGTGTACGGTGTGTGTGAGTGTGTGTAGTGTGTGTGTATGTGTGTGTATGGTGTGTGTGTAGTGTGTGTATGGTGTGTGTAGGTGTGTGTACGGTGTGTACGTGTGTATGTGTGTGTACGGTGTGTACGGTGTGTGTATGGTGTGTGTATGGTGTGTGTACGGTGTGTATGGTGTGTGTACGGTGTGTACGGTGTGTACGGTGTCTGTCCGGTGTTTTATATATACATCAACTATAAGATCTGTTTACCTGTGTTTATATATCATCTTGTGGGGAGATTCCTATCGGGAAAGACATATTCAAGAACCATACTATCTCCTCCCCCTCCTCCTCCTCCTCCCCCCCCCCCCCCCCCCTCCCCCCCCCCCCCCCCCCCCCCCCCCCCCCCCCCCCCCCCCCCCCCCTCCTCCCCTCCCTCCCTATCTCCACTCACTTTTCAACACTCTGAATCTTCCTTGATTTTGCCACTTACAAAGGTAGTTTATTTGCACCCATACTCATCCGTGAGCGGTAGCGCAAAAGGATTACAGAGTAGAGTTTACAACGGTTCATAATAATTAACCCCCGTTGTCCGGATATTATGGCACTGAATGTTACACAGTATTTCAATTACATTATTTATTTAGTTCTATACATAAAGGGTAACTTATTCACAAATGCGCGAGTACAGGCGTGTGAGGCAGTATGTCTGGCCTCACACTTTGTTATTCACATTTACGTGAGAAGTATTCAAGCACATTGTGTATTTGGTTCTGTACATTCGAACTGATATAGTTACTAAGTGCAAAAAAGTGGATACAATCTTATTATGTCGGCTACCTTGCCATTAGAGATGAAGTGTTGTGCCATTTCACACACAGTGTGCTTGGACCTGTCCCTAAAAGGTTCTATCTTCACACAGTCGAGGACGTAGTGTTCAAGTGTGTGGCCATATGTCTGGCCACACACTTTAGTCTTGTTCACATCTGCTTGAGGAACATACTGCCAGAGGTACTTATATCCTAACCTTAATCTAGCGGTTACAACATCTTGTAATCTAGTGATCTTGTTACTTGCTCCATATACACGTTTCACTTGATACATCTCATCATGGTAAACTATGGATCACCTAGTGCCTGTTTGCACTTGTCTACTTGCGTCAAATTCTCTAAGTGTCTCCGGGTGTGTGGAATGAAAAGTTTTAGTGGAAGAGGCGCTCTCAACCCCAAAGTTTCAAAGAGACTGAAATAAACGCTGATGGAGTGTACGTGTTGGGAGGAAAAAGTAACAGCAGCAGGAGGGAAATAACCTATAAAACAGTCACGTCTTTTTCGTCATGTAAGGGAGGAGGGAAATTACAATCCACAGTGGGGAAATAATCTCATTAAATCGGCATTATACTTAAGTTACTGTGGTCAGGTAATTGGCTGGTTAACATAGGAACGGTGTCGAGTGCAGTTATATATACTGTATATACGTGATGACGGCACTGGAACTTGTTATACTCAGTGCCGGGGGGGGAGGGTGAAGAACCAGGGAAGGGGGGAGTGAGGGCCAGGGTGAGGGAAGGGCCAGGGTGAGGGGCAGGGGGAGGGGGACACGGGCAGGGGGATATGAGAGGTTGGAAGGGGGAGACCATCTTCCACGCTGCCGATCTGTTACCGGTTACAAGACACTCACTCCCGCCCTTCGAGAACTATAAGTGCCTCAAGTTTCCTTCATAAGTATTCAGATAATAAGGACTGTCTCCACGAGTGAGGTAACGCCACGTACGCCAGAGTAACGCCACGTACGCCAGAGTAACGCCACTTACTCAGGAGTAACGCCGCTAACACCCGAGTTTAGAATAAAGCGTGGGAAGGTTTTTACGCGCTGATGACTCTTGCTAATGACTGGACACTACCCGAAGGAGGGCGTGGTCAAGGCCTGAAGGTGTCTCTCTCTCCCTGAAGGTGTCTGTCTCTCCGTGAAAGTGTCTGTCTCTCCCTGTAGGTGTCTTTTTGTGATGGTGTCTCTCCCTGAAGGTGTCTGTCTCTCCCTGAAGGTGTCTGTCTCTCCCTGTAGGTGTCTTTTTGTGAAGGTGTCTCTCCCTGGAGGTATTAACTGAACCCTAAGGAAAGTTCTGAAGGTATGGAGAAAGTCTTGAAGGTTTAGGTGAAGCCTCGGGAGAGCCTTGAAAGCATGACTAAAGCCTCAGGGTGAGTCTTCAAGGTAAGGTTAGGTTAGGCTAGGCTAGGTTAGATTAGGTTAGGTTAGGTTAGGTTAGGATACGCAACTAAGTCCAGGAGTGCGTTTAAAGAGGGAATCTTGGAGGCGTAGATGAGGTCACAGAGGGAGTTTTGGAGGCACCAACACTATGAGCTTCAAGGGCACAGTGTTGGGAGTGACGGTTAACTGGTGATAAGAGTAGCGTGTCGCGTGAGTTAGTGTGGACAACAGAGGGTCCCGAGACACGAGTATGAGTGTGTTAATGTGGCTCTCAAGTGTAAGTCTGTCTTAAAGGAAAAAAGTGTATGTTCACCAACATTCAAGCAGCTATTTCCCACGTAACCATGACGCACAGACAGACAGGTAGACAGACACACACACACACACACAGACAGACAGACAGACAGACAGACACACACACACACACACAAACAGACAGACAGACAGACAGACACACACACACACACACACACACACACACACACCCACACACTACTACTACTTTGCTGTCACTCGGAATCGAGTATGACGATCATCCAGCTATGAGACAATGATATGCGTTATTAAAGATGTCACCTAGGTTGGTGAGCTCTGAGGTGACTAAAGAGGCCGATACGGGACCGGCAGGGTCGATCACAGAAGTTGCACAGTGGGGGACTACATCTAGTGCGGGAGGGGCGGTGGCAGCGTCTTTCCGGCGTTGGCGCTTGTCTGCCTCGTTATACAGTAGGGCTAACTCGAAAGTATTGACACCTTCTCGTGTGGTGCTCCTCCAAGCGTTACTGTGTGGAGTAATCGTCTCTCAGGTGAGGGGGTCGATTTGGCACTTTTTCAGGTTTGTCTTAAGACTATCCTTATACCTTTTCAGTTGCCCGCCAGCGTTATGTTTACTATTCGTTAGGTGACTGTAAAGTAGCTGCTTTGGCAGTCTACTGTCGTCCATGCTGGTAACATGGCCAGTCCAACGTAGTTGTTCGTGGATAATGGTAGCCTCGATGCTCCTACAGTTGGTGTCAGTGAGAATACTGGCATTTGTTCTCTTGTCTTCTCAACACACCCTAACACCCCTACACCCCCCCCCTCGGCTCCCCCCTCTTACCGTGGCACTGGGCCAAATTTCCCTAATTCATTCCTCTTCCTCCACCCCGAGGCAACAGGAAGGGGGGCAGAGAGATCAACCAGAAGGATGGGGAGGAGTGAGTGGAGGAAAGGAGTGAGGGAAGGGGAGGAAGAGGGAGGGAAGGGGGAGGGGAAAGGGAGGGAAGGGGAGGAAAGGGGGAGAAAAGAGGAGGGAAGAAATTAGTGAGGGGACGGAAGAGGAGGAAAAGAAATGGGAAGAGCGAGAGAGAAGGAAGAGTGAGGGAGGAGGAGGAAGAGTGAGAGAGAGGAGGAAAAAGAATGAGGGAGAGGGAGAAAAAAGGTGAAGAAGGAAGAAGAAGAAGTGGGGAAATCTGGGGAGAAGTGGAGGGATATGGGAGGGGAAGGAAAGGAAGAGGAAATTGATAGGATGAATCAATAAATCAGCCGAGATCCCTCCCTCCCTCCCCTCCCTCCACCCACCCCCTCTTCTACTGCGGCAGACACCCACCTACTGAGGGGAGAGGAAGGAAGAGAGGAGGAGTGACGGAAGGGGAGTGAGGAGAAGGAGGTGGGGGAGGGGGCAGGTGGGGAAGGGGGTGGGGAGGGAAGGGGAGGTGGGGAGGGGAAGGGAGAAGGGTGAGGAATCACCCTCACCAACACTCCCTCATTCTGTAAAACAAATGTAACACACACACACACACACACACACACACACACACACACACACACACACACACAGACACACACACACAGACGAACACACACACACACACACACACACACACACAGACACACACACACACACACACACACACACACACACACACACACACACACACACACACACACACACACACACACACACACACACACTGGAAGACTTCATATGTGTCACCAGTGCCCAAGTCAACCAGCCCACAATCCTTAAATCAGCTACGACCTATTGCAATCACCCCAATACCCAGCTTAATCTGTGAAAGTTGTGTGTTTGACTGGGCTTATGCTGATATTGCAGGAGCCGTAGATCCTCAGCAATTTGGTAATATGAAAACTTCCTCCACCACTCACTGTCTTGTCAGCTTTCTCGACTACATATACCGCCATCTGGAGAAACGAAAAACGTCTGTAGCTGTCGCCTTCATTGACTTCACCAAGGCATTCGACCTCGTCGACCACAATATCATCATCAACAAAGCTATTGACCTCGGGTTTCGAAGAAGTCTTATACCATGGCTTACAGACTTCCTCAGTAATCGACGCCAAGCTGTACGCTTCCGAGGGGCTGTCTCCACCTTTCAGTCACTCGCCTATGGCGCCCCCCAAGGCACCAAGATGAGACCACTATGCTTCCTTATGCTTATCAATGATGCCCTAAGAGAAACCCCTGCTCGCTGGAAATATGTCGACGACTCCACCATTGGGATCAGTGTCAACAATTCTGCTCCCAACTATACCGCCCTTCAGGATTTATTGAACAGTCTCCAAAACTGGGCCACCAACAACCATGTCACCATCAACCATACCAAGACCATGGTTATGCACATCAACCTCTCCTCCGACATTGTCCCACCTCCTTCCATTACTTTAGGTCCGAGCACACTCCAGGTTGTAGATTCCACTAAGCTCCTCGGCGTCACCATAGACAACAAACTAAATTGGAAACCACACGTCAGTGAAGTTGTCAAATCTCCAGTTTCCGTCTCCACCTCCCCCGCCGACTCAAGTCCCTCGGAGTTCTTGCCCACGAGCTCCTCAGTGTTTACTCAACATTCCCAAGCTCACCTATGCCTCCCCAACCTGGTCTTCCTCCCTAAATGCCACACAACGTAAACACCTAGAAAAAGTGCAAAAGAGGGCATGCAAGATTATTCTCTCCCCTTCCTACTCCACATATCAAGAAGCGCTCAAGACACTGACCCTCTCGGCTCTCATTGACCATCACCACGACCTCATCTGCAAATTTGGTAAGAAGCTTCTGCACCATCCGCGACACCGGCTCCTACTACCATCCGAGATCCCTCGTCCGAGAATTGCTGTTCGACACCACAACCGCATCCAGCCCATACGAGCATAATTATACTTCTAATTACCAGACTAATTACTACGACTCAAATTATAAACTTTCATCCTAAGATAATTTAAAGAGACATACTGATTACTTAAAAAAAAAAAAAAAAAAACACCTGACATTCATTCACAGTGTTTAAGCTATATAAAACACCTTTACCTGTCTGAACACCTGTAAACACCTCAACTGGCCAGCAATTAGTAGTGTAAGCACATCAGTAGCGCGCACCTTTACTCCGCCTTATACATACATACATACATACATACATACATACATACATAGACAGACCACACACATACATTCATACATACACGGGGGTTACCTACGCTACGTCAACCATCTCCCCCCACCAACTACCCCCTTCAACTTTGTTTCTCTTCCTCTCCTTTACTCTTCTCCCTCCTCTCTCTTTTTTCCTCCTCACTCCTTTACTCCTTCTCCTCATCTTCATCCTTATCCACTTCCTCCTCCCTTATCCCACCAGCTACACCTGTTCATCCCCCTCTTCCCCCACCCTCTCCTACACCTACTTGCCAATCACCCACAGGTATACTGGGATACCTCCTCATCACTAACCTAACCTAACCTAACCTAACCTAACCTAAACTAACCTAACCTAACCTAACCTAACCTAACCTAACCTAAACTGTTTTCCGACCACCGATCGCTTCTAAACGTCTCTGAATACCACCACGACACAGCACAGAATCCTCCCTCCGTCTCTCTGAAGCATCTCTAAGACTCTCCAAGACTCTCCAAGACTTTCCAAGACTCTGCAAGACTCTCCAAGAATCTTCAAGACTCTTCAAGACTCTGCAAGACTCTTCAAGACTCTCCAAGACTCTCCAAGACTTTCCAAGACTCTGCAAGACTCTCCAAGAATCTTCAAGACTCTCCAAGACTCTGCAAGACTCTTCAAGACTCTCCAAGACTCTCCAAGACTTTCCAAGACTCTGCAAGACTCTCCAAGAATCTTCAAGACTCTCCAAGACTCTCCAAGACTTTCCAAGACTCTGCAAGACTCTCCAAGACTCTTTAAGACTCTCCAAGACTTTCCAAGACTCTGCAAGACTCTCCAAGAATCTTTAAGACTCTCCAAGACTCTTTAAGACTCTGCAAGACTCTCCAAGGGCAAGACGCTGTGAGATTTCTCTTTCCTTGAGACTAATCCTGACATTCTCACTTTATTCCACGACAGCTTAAGCCTCTTCCATTATTCCTAACTCTATTCCTGGATTCCTCACTGAGCCTAAATTGTCGTATATTTCCCATTCTCTGATTTTTTTTCCCACCTATAAACGTAATTTCTCTTTATTCTAGATCTCTCTCTCTCTCTCTCTCTCTCTCTCTCTCTCTCTCTCTCTCTCTCTCTCTCTCTCTCTCTCTCTCTCTCTCTCTCTCTCATCCCAGTTCTAATATTTTTTTTTCCATTTTCCAGAACATTTTTTCCCCTTCGATAAGAGTGTGTGTGTGGTTCTTCAGCTCTAGAGACCATATTGTAAAGGGTGTGTTGGAGATGTGCTGTGTATGGGGAGGGTGAGGAAGGGAGTGTAGGAATGTGTAGTTAGTTCATCTGTCTGATTTAATACCACCATCACCACTATCACCACCATCACCACCATCACCACCATCACCACCACTATCTCCACCATCATCACCACCATCACCACCATCACCACCATCACCACCATCACCACTATCACCATCATCACCAATACTATCACCACCATCACCACCATCACCACCGTCACCACCACCACCATCACCACTATCCACAATTAACCTTCACTAAATACCTCCATCATCCAATTACTTCAGTGTTCTTACTACTCATTTCCACCTCCTCTCTTCTCCTTCTTCTCTTCTCTTCTCTTCTCTTCTTCTCTTCTCCTTTCTTCCTCCCCCTTGGTATTGTGTATGTGTGTGTGTGTGTGTGTGTGTGTGTCACCCGCAATAACACGTTCTGGTCCAGCGACACTAATGGTTTCTCCACAACCAAGTTTAAAATTACTTACTCAGGTTGTTACAGGAAAGTCATTCTCAGTGATATTATTCAGGAGTTTTTGTTCTTTAATCATCATGTAATACTTCAGGAATTCATAACACCTGTAACACCTACGTCATCTGTTACCTGACTTACGAATTATCATTATTGACTCACCTGTATAAAGTTACCTGCCAGAACCCCACCTAGTATGTTAATTAATCTGTATATATGAAATTATTTAAATATTTTAGTATTATTAATGACATTAACAAAATTCTCAGGAAAATTATAACTTTTTGTGCTCAGTTTAAGATATTCTCACTAACCTAACCTAACCTGACCTGACCTAACCTAACCTGACGGCCATGTAAACTATTATATATCAGAGGTCACAACACCACCAACTCCTCCTCTTCCTCACACCACCACCACCACCCTCACCACCACCACCACTCACCACCATCACCACCCTCACCACCACCTCCCTCACCACCAAGGAGATTTTCACAATACTAAGTTAAAAATACAGTCATTAAGCAACTAGTGCGGGGCGCCATGACAGCGGGGTGATGCAGACAGACAGACACACAGACAGACACACACAGACAGACAGACAGACAGACACACAGACAGACAACACACAGACACACAGACAGACAGAGACACAGACAGACACACAGACAGGACACAGACAGACACACAGACAGACACACAGACAGACGAACAGACAGACAGAACACACAGACAGACAGACACACAGACAGACAGACAGACAGACAGACAGACACACAGACAGACAGACAGCCACACAGACAGACAGACAGCACACACAGACAGACAGACACAGACAGACACACAGACACACAGACAGACACACAGACAGACAGACACACAGACAGACACACAGACACACAGACAGACAGACACACAGACAGACACACGACAGACAGACACACAGACAGACAGACAGACAGACAGACGAACAGACAGACACACAGACAGACACACAGACACACAGACACACAGATAGACAGGCACAGAACAGACAGACACACACACAGACAGACACACAGACAGACACACAGACAGACACACAGACAGACACACAGACACACAGACACACAGATAGACAGACACACAGACACACAGACAGACACACAGACAGACACACACACAGACAGACACAGACAGACACACAGACAGACAGACAGACGAACACACACACAGACACACAGACAGACAGACAGACACACAGACAGACAGACACACAGACAGACACACAGACAGACACACAGACAGACAGACAGACAGACAGAACACAGCCACAAACTGTTAATGTGTATTACAGAAAAATGTGAAAACTTTAGTGTTGATAGACTGTGTAGTGGTGACCCTGAAGCTCACAGCTGGTGGGAGTAAGGCCAGGGCCACACAGCTGGTGGGAGTAAGGCCAGGGCCACACAGCTGGTGGGAGTAAGGCCAGGGCCACACAGCTGGTGGGAGTAAGGCCAGGGCCACACAGCTGGTGGGAGTAAGGCCAGGGCCACACAGCTGGTGGGAGTAAGGCCAGGGCCACACAGCTGGTGGGAGTAAGGCCAGGGCCACACAGCTGGTGGGAGTAAGGCCAGGGCCACACAGCTGGTGGGAGTAAGGCCAGGGCCACACAGCTGGTGGGAGTAAGGCCAGGGCCACACAGCTGGTGGGGTAAGGCCAGGGCCACACAGCTGGTGGGGAGTAAGGCCAGGGGCCACACAGCTGGTGGGGTAAGGCCAGGGCCACACAGCTGGTGGGAGCCAGGGCCACACAGCTGGTGGGGTAAGGCCAGGGCCACACAGCAGGGTAAGGCCAGGGCCACACGGCTGGTGGGAGTAAGGCCAGGGCCACACAGCTGGTAGGGAGTAGGCCAGGGCCACACAGCTGAGGTAAAGGCCAGGGCCACACAGCTGGTGGGAGTAAAAGGCAGAGCCACAGCTGTGGTGGGAATGGAAACCAGGAGCCACACAGCTGGTGGGGGTAAGGCAGAGGCCACACAGCTGGTGGGGTAAGGCCAGGGCCACACAGCTGGTGTGGGAGTAAGGCCAGGGCCACACAGCTGGTGGGAGTAAGGCCAGGGCCACACAGCTGGTGGGAGTAAGGCCAGGGCCACACAGCTGGTGGGAGTAAGGCCAGGGCCACACAGCTGGTGGGGAGTAGGCCAGGGCCACACAGCTGGTGGGAGTAAGGCCAGGGCCACCACCACACAGCTGGTGGGAGTAAGGCCAGGGCCACACAGCTGGTGGGAGTAAGGCCAGGGCCACACAGCTGGTGGGAGTAAGGCCAGGGCCACACAGCTGGTGCGGGAAATAATCAATAGGCTGGCTGGCCACCACACAGTTAATGAAGACCACGTCAGCGTTGGTGGCCGCTACAAGACTCCTGATTGGCCGTTATCTGTTGCGGCAGAGATCTGGTCTCCATCATGGCAGAGATCTGGACTGGAGACCTCAGAGACCATCCAGCAGTAAGCGTCCCTCCAACCCCGGCGGCTGACACTGGCTTAACATTACCCACATTTCAGGTAATTGTCAGCGGTGTGGTGCGGGGAGGTTCACACACTAACGTCGTGGTAGCTGCACACACACACACACACACACACACACACACACACACACACACACACACACTACTTGATTATATTGCACGGGAAGAAAAAAATGACTGACTCTTATAGCCAATGAAAAAGACCCCAGGTAACGGTAAACAATTAGATGCGTGTCTCTCAGGTAACGCAGCGGTGGCAATATTCCCTCGTGTGTTGCTGTTTGATGAATGATGTTATGTAGTAAAGATCTTTTTTTTTCACTACTACCTATACGTCTTTTGCTTATCGTAAACAATATGATTAATTAACTTCATTTAACCATTTATTACTTTTGTGGAATTTTTAGTCTTTCCAGTATTTTCCCCAAATGCCTCACTTAATGTTGCTTCAAGATCTACTGCCGAGTTGTCAACAATCCTCCTGGCCTGATTATCACCCTTGAGTACAGGAGTTTTAACATGTTTACTGACTCGCTGACTTTCCCTCCAAGGTTTAGAGTCATTTAACCTACTCCACCCTCTGCTTCTTGAGATACCGCCATTGTTCGACCTTATAGGGAGAATTTGCCGTCAGGTCATATAGTTACTGCCGGTTATACCAACACATACACTCGAGTCGGACAATGAGAAAGCAGACAGGAGGAACCGATAGCGTCACTGCCTCCCACTCAATCCATATACATCCTGTGATTAGTAATGGAGTATCGAAGTGTCTGGGAGATTATAATAGATATACGGCCTGAACGTGTCCCCGGATCCCACTGTCCTGACGAGGCTTACCCAGGGCCACTCCCCAGGACGGGTGAGAGCTGGGGGCAGTAAAGTTGAGTTTATAAGAGGGATATCATCAAGGAGGGACGGGTCGACCCTCTCCACCGAAGTCCCTACATGAGGCACATATCAGTTGAGAGAAAGGGGGGTGGGGGGGTGATGGGAAGGAGGAGGAGGCGGTAATGGGAAGGAGGAAGAGGGGGAAGAGGCAATGAAGTGAAGAGGGACGGGGTCTATGGAAGGGATAGAGAGAAAAGACAGTGGTGAGGGCTGGATAGAGGCGGACTCCTAACATTAAAATTTTCTTCATAAGACGGTAGGTGGGTAGGTGAGGTAGGCAGAAGGGGTAAGCAGGGTGGGCAAGGAGGGTGATGAGGAGAGTGGGCAAGGGGTAAGAGTGGGTAGGGAGTGGGTTAGTGAGTTGGCAGGGAGTGGGCTGGAGGGTGGATAGGGAGTGAGTTGGAGGGAGGACAGAGAGTGGGCATGGAGTGGGTTGGAGAGTGGGTAGGGAGTGGATTGGAGAGTGGGCAGGGAGTGGGTTGGAGAGTAGGCAGGGAGTGGGTTAGTGAGCAGGCAGGGAGTGGGTTGGGGGGAGAACAGGGAGTGAGTTTGAGAGTAGGCAAGAGGTGGGTTGGATGGAGGACTGGGAATGGGTTAGAAGGTGGGCAGGGAGTGGGTTGGAGGGTGGGCAAGAGGTGGGTAGCAGGGGACACTAATCCTCATATCTGCTACACGCTTCACCGCCTTCATTTGTCTCTTTTAGTGACGTCACGGCCGGTGTTACCTCCATTTTCTTCTTCACCTTTTATTATTGTCCCTAGTTTCATTCTTCTTCTTCTTCCAACAACAACAACAGCAAATAAACAACACCATCACCAACACCACCATCTCCACCACATCACCATCACCACCACCATCACCAACACCACCACCACCATCACCACCATCACCATCACCATCACCACCACCACCATCAACCACCACCACAACTACCACCACCAACACCACCATCACCAACACCACCACCACCACCACCACCATCACCATCACCACCACCACCATCACCACCATCACCAACACCACCACCACCACCACCACCACCATCACCAACACCACCACCACCATCACCACCATCACCATCACCATCACCACCACCACCATCAACCACCACACAACTACCACCACCACACCACCATCACCAACACCACCACCACCACCACCACCAGCAGGAGGCCCATTAATCAAGTGAAGGTAAAACTGACTATTTTAACAGTCTCGTGGTGAACCAAAGTTGGCTAAAACTTGGTGGCTAGAGGCTGTCACAACCCCTTCCCCAGCCCACGGTCTGAACCCTCTCCTCCCCTGCCCACGGTCTGAACCCTCCTCCCCAGCCCACGGTCTGAACCCTCTCCTCCCCAGCCCACGGTCTGAACCCTCTCCTCCCCTGCCCACGGTCTGAACCCTCTCCCCCTGCCCACGGTCTGAACCCTCCTCCCCAGCCCACGGTCTGAACCTCTCCCCCAGCCCACGGTCTGAACCCTCTCCTCCCCAGCCAACGGTCTGAACCCCTCCTCCCCAGCCCACGGTCTGAACCTCTCCTCCCCCAGCCCACGGTCTGAACCCTCTCCTCCCCAGCCCACGGTCTGAACCCTCTCCTCCCCTGCCCACGGTCTGAACCCTCCTCCCCAGCCCACGGTCTGAACCCTCTCTCCCCAGCCCACGGTCTGCCCAGCCCATGGTCTGAACCTCTCCTCCCCCAGCCCATGGTCTGAACCCCTCCCCAGCCCACGGTCTGAACCCTCTCCCCAGCCCATGGTCTGAACCCTCTCCCCTGCCCACGGTCTGAACCTCTCCTCCCCAGCCCATGGTCTGAACCCTCTCCCCTGCCCATGGTCTGAAACACCTCCTCTTCCCCTTACAATCACAAAACCCTGACCTCCACCCTCACCTCCGCCTTCTCTCCACACACACAGTCCTGCCCCTTACCTTCAACCTCCCCAACATACACCCCCTTACCCTCCTCCCCCCTTACCCTCCCCTTATCCTTACTCCCCCCTTCTCAGCCACTCGCCAAAGTTGTACAATCAACAATTTAAGAGCCTGGATTGTGCTGGGGGGGTCTTATAATTCCAGATTTTATGTGTTACGACTGGAGTTATTCCTGGCGAGGTACCGGGCGGCGAGAGACCTTCCATTATTCTCGGCTTTGATGTATTAATTCTAAATCCTCGGCCACAAATTGTAATCTTTCCTTATCACCTTTCACTTTCATCATTTCACACAGAGTAGAGTGAATATATACGGTGGTATTTTTTGGGGGAGGAGGGTCGGGTTAGGGAGGAGGGAGGTAAGGGAGGTTTGGTTGGTGACACACACACACACACACACACACACAGTAAACAACAGTATTAATAATTTTACTTCTGTGTGTAGACAATAGTTAGTCATCTAGAATAGGTTAGATTAGGTTAATTAAGGTGTAATAATGAGGGGTGGGTAATCTTCACGTGATGAAATTATATAAAGGCCTTCTAATAGTTAGGGAAAATACAGGTAATCTCTGTCCGCTAGTCCTGGAGAACCAAATGACAAGTCTCATAATTAAATCTGAAATTAATTGAGCAAAGTTCCGACGAGAAAAAAAAATGATAGTTGGAACCTGTGAACCAATCAAGAGCCCGGAACACAAGGTGGAGAATGAAAGGATCAAGACTCTATGCTAATGATATGCTAATTAGCCTTGAGGACACGAGTGATGAATTTCAACATTAAATGGTGGGAGACGCTTGCCATGTGACGGACGGACGGACACTACACGACGTCATCCTCCACACAGCTGGCGGCGGGGACCTGCACTCTCCTCACTACTATAATGATTACTCCTCGTGTTCCAGGATGACCGGCCCAAGGGCCACCTAGGCGTGAATGTGTTTAAGGTGTAGAAGCTGTCGCCAACACAACAACCACACCCTGAGTTAACGAGCTGCATGACCCAGTGTCAAGGAATAGTCCGAGAAGACCGGACAACTCGCCAACTGCACTGGCTAACCATTACCCCGGAACGCCATCTATAAATCAATTAACATCCAGGTTCCCAATTACTGCTGGATAGACAGAGGTAAATGGAGTAAAGAAATTTTCCCATAGTTTCACCCTGCCCGGGGATCGAACCCGGGTCCATTCGCTTGCAAGACGAGCATGCTGACCATTACACCACAGATCTACACCCCTGTCTGACGCGTGTGGTGATGTAAACAAACAATAAGCGCCGCTCACCAAACCACAGCGATGTGTGATGAAGTAGGAAATTTATTCGCTACATTTTGGTTGCGGTGGCTTAGTGGTTATAACACTCGCATAGTGTCCCTAAGAGTGCTGGTTCGGCCTCAGGGTTCCTCAAGCCCACGGAACTTTGAATGTGTACCTGAATTTACTCTTGGGTAGTTGTGTAATTTAAGCGTTCATAATGCAGTCTACTGTATCCACACCGCCCCTAACTGACCGCTAGGCATACGGGAATCAATAATCATTACAGGTAACTTCCACCAACCAATCCATAATGAACACTGTAGTCATGATTACTGTGTCTCGTATCTATATCCAAACCGATATTTAACAACACAAACTCACTGACCCAAGTACCAGTTTTATGATAACAATTATATAAACAAAAATGGTCTAATTTTACTTCTCTCTCTCTCTCTCTCTCTCTCTCTCTCTCTCTCTCTCTACAAGACCACGTCAATATCACTCCATTCATCAGGTGGAGGCTCACTCAGGAGGCTCCATCAGTGTGTTGCCTCTATCATCCGCCAGCTCACACACTTATCATACTGCTCCTGGAAGCTACTGATCACCACAAGTAACACCAACAAAACTCAACAACGTTCCGTAATGGTGGTCACTAACGACTCTACCAGCTCGTAGTAGTTAATTACTCAAGTTAACAAGAGATTTATTAAACAGGAGTATTTATTATTTTAACTTACAAAAAAGAGACTGACCAGAAAACACTCGGGACACATGACACATTACGGGACACATGATACACTACGGGACACATGACACACTACGGGACACATGACACATTACGGGACACATGATACACTACGGGACACATTACACACTACGGGACACATTACACACTACGGGACACATGACACACTACGGGACACATCACACACACTACGGGACAGACACATTACGGGACACATGACACACTACGGACACAGACACTACGGGACACATGACACATTACACACATGGGACACATGGGACACATGACACTACGGACACATGACACTACGGGACACATGATACACTACGGGACACATTACACACTACGGGACTACACATGACACTTACGGACACATGACACACTACAGACACACACACTGGGACACATGACATTGACACACTACGGGACACATGACACACTACGGGACACATTACACACTACGGGACACATGACACACTACGGGACACATGACACACTACGGGACACATTACACACTACGGGACACATGATACACTACGGGACACATGATACACTACGGGACACATGATACACTACGGGACACATTACACACTACGGGACACATGACACACTACGGGACACATGACACTCGGAACGCTCTCTCACACTCAGGAGGCGTCAGGTTGACCTCAAGAGACAAAATTCAATAACCTCTGGTGAAAACATCGTCTTCCCGCCGCCAAGACCATAATATTTTTCTGACTCTTCCTAAATTAATCCTCTTTAACTTTCTTCTCAAACTAATTATTGACTGTTGCTCTCTCTCTCCACACCTGTTTCACGAGGACAGTTACCGTCTAGTGCACTGCTGTCATATAGAGAGAGACAGGACCGTTTACCGCAGTGCTGTCATATAGAGAGGACAGACCGTTTACCGCAGGGCTGTCATATAGAGAGAGACAGGACCGTTTACCGCAGTGCTGTCATATAGAGAGGGATATTACCGTCTCTTCAAACTGCAATTAAAGTCTAAACAATTTCACATTAATTACTCTACTATATCATTATACCCTTAGTGATTAATTAACTAGAATTATATTAGAGACAAATTATGGTATAGATATTTTCTTACTTTATATTTAATGGATAAAATATCAGAGGTAATTTTAGTATCTTGTGAAGCTCTGGGATGAAGAGCTATGAAATTAACACGCAGAAGGCAGCCTGAAGGAGTGGCAGAAGAACTACACCTCACCACCTTCACTTTCATCACCCAGACACATGAACGTTTCCACCTCAACCACACCTACACCACACCTCTACCACACCTCAACCACACCTACACCACACCTCAACCACACCTCTACCACACCTACACCACACCTACACCACACCTCCACCACACCTCAACCACACCTACACCACACCTCAACCACACCTCCACCACACCTCCACCACACCTCCACCACACCTCTACCACACCCCAACCACACCCACACCACACACCTCAACCACACCTACACCACACCCACACCACACCCCAACCACCTCCACCACACCCACACCACACCAACCACACCCACACCACACACACCCACCACACCACACCACACCCACACCACACCTCCACCACACCTCAACCACACCTACACCCACACTCACCCCAACCACACCAACCACACCCCAACCACACCTACACCACACCTCCACCACACCTCCACCACACCTCAACCACACCTCAACCACACCTCCACCACACCTCCACCACACCTCAACCACACCTCAACCACACCTCCACCACACCTCAACCACACCTACACCACACCTCCACCACACCTCAACCAAACCAAAACATTCAAATGACACAAGAATATTCAAGCCTGCATCAGTGTTTGACTTTTGACTGTAAACTAGTTAATGATGATATGATAATTTGACCCGAGTGGTGATGTTTAGCACAGGTAACTTAAACGATCATAAAGACCCAATTACCTACCATCTATAGTTCTGATTTACCCGTGAACTTATAGATTACTTAATTATCAAACCATCTAGGTGTTTTATATGTTAAATTAATGGGAAAAATAAAATCCCAATTCAGTATACACACACCTAATGTCACCTTGTTAATTAGTGTAATTAAGACACAGGTAAACCAAGACACAGGTAAACAAGACACAGGTAAACATGACACAGGTAAACCAAGACACAGGTAAACATGACACAGGTAAACATGACACAGGTAACTAACTCACAGGTAACTAATACACAGGTAAGCCCTACATATTACCTCCACCTGTCATTATATATTACCAAACTAACTCCTCGGTTTTACGTGTTGTACCAAAAGTTAGATACAAAAAATATGATGGCAAGGATGATGATGATGATGATGAGGATGATGATGATGATGATGATGATGATTTTATATAGAGAGATTTGTATTAATGTTATAGATATGTAATTAGATTATAATGAAGTAATATATAGTTATTTTTGTTGTTGTATAATGTACCGTGTGTGTGTGTGTGTGTGTGTGTGTGTGTGTGTGTGTGTGTGTGTTTACAGTAACGTGGGAGAAAAAAAATTGCTCAGCCAAGCACCACAAACACTACTGGAGGGTGAAAGTTACACATTCCTTCCAGGTATTGAAGCGCAAACAATTAGGAATATCACCACTACAAACACACCAACTACGTTATTCACCAACAATACTACTATAGTATTCTGATGGGGGTGTGGGTGGGGTGTGGTGGGGATGGTGGGGGTGTGAGGTGGGGGTGGGTAAGGTGTGAGGGTGTGGAGGTGTGGGGGTGGGGATGTGATGGTGTGTGGGGAGAAGGGGTGGGGATGTGGTGGGGGTGTAGTGGATGCGGTGAGGGTGTGGTGAGGGTGTG
>NW_024733726.1:315000-380000 GCF_018991925.1 Homarus americanus | reverse complement strand
TAAGCAACAGGTAGATAATTAAAGCCACATACAGGTAAGCTAACAGGTAGATAATTAAAGCCACATACAGGTAAGCTAACAGGTAGATAATTAAAGCCACATACAGGTAAGCTAACAGGTAGATAATTAAAGCCACATACAGGTAAGCAACAGGTACATAATTTTTTTTTTTGCTTATATAAACAAAGGTATGTATGTGAGGTGTGTTCTTGGTGCTGTGAGGAATAGTTGTTGGTGTACTGGGGCTGATGAGCTGAAACATGACCCAGGTTAGGTCAGGTTAGGTTAGGTTAGGTTAGGTTAGATTAGATTAGATTAGGTTAGGTTAGATTAGGTTAGGTCACTACTATTAATACACTGAACATTGATAAAACTTTCATTATATGCAAGAACAAACTCTCTCTCTCTCTCTCTCTCTCTCTCTCTCTCTCTCTCTCTCTCTCTGGATGAACAGGGCAGACAGAGTCCACGCCACGACGAAGCCTTGGACGACTGCCAACATGAGGGAGAGTTGGGGAGAGTTAACACAAGTTCGGCTGTCTGGTGATGAGGGGGTAGGGGGGGTGGGGTGGGTGGGGTGGGGTGAGGGGTGGTGGTGGGTGGTGGAAGGTGAGGGGGTGAAGGTGGGTGGGGTGGGTGAGAATGGGTGGTGGAGGTGGTGTGGGGGTGGGTGAGGGGGTGGTAGGTGGGTGGGTGAGGGTGGAAGATGGGTGGGTGTGAGAGACAAGACTCGTAAGGTCAGATAAGAATTTGGTCACAGAAGAGTCGGGTCACACAAGCCCACACAGGACCCAGGTCACAGCAAAGCCAGGTCAAACAAGGTCACAGCAGAGCCAGGTCATACAAGGTCACAGCAGAGCCAGGTCAGAGAAGGTCACGCAGCAGTCAACACCTCTTCCACATTTGACAAAGGAAAAGGTATCGAATAAGACGTTGGACATTGACTGAAAGGGAACTTTTGAGATCAAATTTTGAAGAGGAGAGACAGCTGTCATCTCTCTCTCTCTCTCTCTCTCTCTCTCTCTCTCTCTCTCTCTCTCTCTCTCTCTCTCTCACTAGACCCACACACCGAGATCCTTAACTTTATCGAACCAACAGCGAGACATCTGACACCCCCCCCCCACCAACCTACCAAAGACACCTACATCAACAAAGTTACCACAGTTAAAGTGACGTTACACACTGAAGAACAACAGATTCATACACCTTACTATAGATGTTGTCGCCCCCAGCTATAGCAATCACGCAATCACCCCCACGAAATCACCTCAAGTACACAGGGTCATTGCGAAGATCATTCATATTTTTCACAGTGATCAGACCTTTTATTCCTATGATTGATGGAAGTTTTATAGGTGGTTTAATAATATTTCAAACAGGTAGACTAAATTATTCTAACCTTTAATTATCTGGTACTAAATTCATCCCCGTGTGACTTTCTCCCTCTCTCTCTCTCTCTCTCTCTCTCTCTCTCTCTTCCCCTTCTCTTCATCTCTCTCACTTACCTGGAAAATAAAACGAACATTTTACACAAAGAAACAGAAATAAACATGAAAACATTATTGAAATTTGAAATAAACAAACTCAAAATGTGTACCAATCACGTATAAGAGAAATATTCAGGTATGGAACAAGAACAGAACCAAAATAAATTCTGTCTCCTTCATTAAAATCTTCATGAGAAATTAATTCAGGAGAAATTTATTCGTGGAAAAAAATTATCGTCTTTAAAGTTTATTTATTTATTTTTTTTTATTGTTTATTTAGTTTTGTTACGTTGTTTATCGTTTACCTCTCTATCTCTCTCTCTCTCTCTCTCTCTCTCTCTCTCTCTCTCTCTCCTTATACTTATCCCTCCTCCATCCACTCCCTCATCATTCACCACCACTCCTCCCCCTCTCCATTACCCACTCCTTCACCACACATCACCACTCCCTCCCTCTCTCTCTCCATCACCCACTCCTTCACCATACATCACCACTCTCCTCCCCCTCTCCATCACCCACTCACTCACCTCTCCCTCCCTCCATCTATACCCTCACCACTCATCACCTCTCTCCCTCCCTCTCCCTGGTCTGTTTCTCGTCACACTAACTACGGCTGCTCCCTACGGAATGCGTTGTTCATTTGTTGGTGGTGGGACCTAATTGACAATTACTGGTTGGTAACCACGGGGGGAGGGGAGGGGAGGGGCGGGGGCGGGGACAGCTGCCAGGGGGGCTATGCAGAGTGTGTTGCTTCCCATTACGTCCCTGCTGTTCCACGACGGGTAAAAACTAACGTTATTACGGTGTTGTTTGAGACACTTGTTGTACAGGTGTTGAGGAGCCGTTTGTCACCTGTTGTAGTGTGTTGCGAGACACTTGTTGTACAGGTGTAAATCATTGTGCAGGTGTTAATCATTGTACAGGTGTTGAAGAGCCGTTTATCACCTGTTGTAGTGTGTTGTGAGACACTTGTTTGTACAGGTGTAAATCATTGTACAGGTGTTAATCATTGTACAGGTGTTGAGGAGCCGTTTGTCACCTGTTGTAGTGTGTTGCGAGACACTTGTTGTACAGGTGTAAATCATTGTGCAGGTGTTAATCATTGTACAGGTGTTGAAGAGCCGTTTATCACCTGTTGTAGTGTGTTGTGAGACACTTGTTTGTACAGGTGTAAATCATTGTACAGGTGTTAAGAGCCGTTTATCACCTGTTCTCGTAGATTGTGAGGCACTTGTGTTAATAGAAGTGTGTTACCTAAGTAGATACATCGTTATAATGATAATTTTCTAAATAAATTTACATATTAATTACAAAACAAAACAAAGTAGTATCTTATATCATCGGAAACTATAAATACTATGAATAAAAATGTTTCAAGGTTTCAAATACTTCAATTAAAGCAGCAAATCGGATCAGAATCTACAACACTACAGGAACCAGGTGTAAACATGACACACACTTCACATGTTAATCACTGGCTGAAGATCATGTCAACAGCCAACCAGGTGAGCTCGTAACCCCCCCTAATTAAGACAGGTAACACCACCCCACATACCAAGCATAAGCCAAGACACGTGTTAAGTAAGCCAGGCTACTTAACTCACCACACTTTTTGCAACTACTAAACATTTCCCAACTTATAATTAGACTTTCTAAGAGTGAACCAAGAAAATAAACTTTACACTTGACTTAAACTGTCTTGTAGAGTCTTATTAATAGCAGGGGTACATACATGTGTCTTATAGATCCTTATACTGATGTTATAGGAATCACGTGTGAGACTTATAATACTAGTAAAATAATTAAATTAGACTTATGATAATACTAGTAGAGGAACCAAATAAGACTTATGATAATACTAGTAGAGGAACCAAATAAGACTTATGATAATACTAGTAAAGGAACCAAAAGACGAAGAGTACGGGGAGATATGATAGAAGTATTCAAGTGGGTGAAAGGAATCAATAAAGGGGATATAGATAAAGTTCTTATAATATCCGAGCAGGATAGGACTCGGAGCAACGGATTCAAGTTGGATAAGTTTAGGTTTAGGAGGGAGATAGGAAGAAACTGGTTTACAAATAGGGTGGTGGACGAGTGGAACAAGCTTAGCAACTTTGTAGTAAGTGCTGGAACGCTGGAAAGTTTCAAAGGGAGGCTAGATAGATTCATGGATGATAGAGAGTGGTAGTAACTCTTGACAGGAGCTGCCATGAACAGGCCAACCGACCTATTGCAGACTCCTTATTTCCTTATGTTCTTATGTTCTAAATAAGACTCATAATCCTAAAAATAAAATAATGATAACACTTATAATACTCCCCATAAAATATCTCATAATCCTCCCCCCAAAAACAAATAAGACTCATAATACTCCTCCCGTCTCTTCCTCACCCACACAAACCTCAGAGGTGCGGTGATGAAATATTCACGTCAAAAGACACAGTTGAAAAATATAGCTTTAATAACGAGTAAATATCTGAGCTGTTAACCTGTATAGTTAAGATGATTAAGTTAGGTTAGGTTTGGTAATAATAATAATAATAATAAAATAATAAGAACAATAATAATAACAACAATAATAACAGCAACAACAATAACAAAATCAATAACAATAACAACAATAATAACAAAAACAACAATAACAATAATAATAGCAATAACAACAATAACAAACTCATGCCAACACACACACACACACACACACACACACACACACACACACACACATACACACACACACACACACACACACACACACACACACACACACACACACACACACACTGACGACACCAATTTGTGCTCGCTATAGTATTACAGACAGGTGGGAGAGTTACTCAGCTCTGGCCTAACTACCTGTGAATAGTTCCGACTCTAGTTACACCCAGTCTTATTAATTCACCTTGACGCTATAGCTAACATTTGGGCCAATTTGGTGTTTTCCTTTACTGTCAAGCTTATTTCACCTGATTAGAGTAGCTTAAACTTTCCTAGGTTGGGTTGGGTTGGGTTAGGTTGGGTTACTGGTAGGTTAAGTTAGTGTCAGGTTAAAGTGGTCATAGATAAAGTTAGTGATAGGTTAGGTTAAGTTAGGTTAGTAAGAAGGGTTGACAAGAAGGCAATTCAATCTCAGGTAACTTACAGGTAACCCACAGGTAACTCATAGGTAACTCACAGGTAAATTACAGTTAACTCACAGGTAACTCAAAAAGGTAACTCACAGGTAATTCACAGGTAACTCACAAAGGTAAATCAGGTAACTCACACGTAACCCCCCCACACTTAACTCACTAAGGTAACGCAAACCACCTTCATTCAGTCCAAGGTAACTAGCTCTCTCTCTCTCTCTCTCTCTCTCTCTCTCTCTCTTTCTCTCACCTCAAAACACAGCCATGTTGACCACTTCACTTCCTGCTCGTCACCCCACTTCATAATAAACTGAGTACTGGTCTAGTTATGGCAGTGAAAAGATCCAGTCAAGTTATTTTTTATTCGGAGCGTTAGTCAGTCAGTAAAGGAGTCAGTCAGTCAGTAAAGGAGTCAGTCAGTCAGTAAAGGAGTCAGTCAGTCAGTAAAGGAGTCAGTCAGTCAGTCAGTCAGTCAGTAAAGGAGTCAGTCAGTCAGTCGGTCAGTAAAGGAGTCAGTCCAGTCAGTAAAGGGAATCAGTCAGTCAGAGTATTGGGTGGAGAATGTGTTTCGAGGTGTAATGAGAGACAGAGACAGGAAGAGAGAGGGAGGAGAAAAGAAAAGGAGCAGAGAGAGAGAAGTGTAAAAAAGGAGAAAGATGAGAGAACGGAAGGAGACAGAGAGAGAGAGCAGATGATGATGATGATGACAGGAACTAATGAGAGAGGGATAAAAGATGGAAGATAAAAAAGAGGTAGGGAGAGAGTGTGTGTCCAGTAATATTAACTGACCAGGAAGAGTCGAGTCGTGTCACACCATTTGTCACTGTTACACCCTGGCACTACACCCTGGCACTACACCCAGAATGTTATACGCTACAAAATAACAACAACAACAAAAACAATAACAAAATAACAAAATAACAACAATAACAATAATTCGGTAAAAAACAAACGGCGATCGAAATTTCTCCATAATGGTCGTCCACGCGTCTCTCTCTCTCTCTCTCTCTCTCTCTCTCTCTCTCTCTCTCTCTCTCTCTCTCCCCAGCCTCTCCACCCCACCCACATCCTCCCCACCCCTCCGCACTCCTATAACCCAGAGTGTCATTCCGTCTGTATTTTAGCTCCCCAGTTGACGAGGAACAGTGGGAACAGTAGGAACAGGAACAGTAGGAACAGTGGGAACAGTAGGAACAGGAACAGTGGGAACAGTAGGAGCAGTGGGAACAGTAGGAACAGTAGGAACAGGAACAGTGGGAACAGTATGAACAGTGGGAACAGGAACAGTGGGAACAGTAGGAACAGTGGGAACAGGAACAGTGGGAACAGTAGGAACAGTAGGAACAGGAACAGTAGGAGCAGGAACAGTGGGAGCAGTAGGAACAGTGGGAACAGGAACAGTGGGAACAGTAGGAACAGTGGGAACAGTAGGAACAGTGGGAACAGGAACAGTAGGAACAGGAACAGTGGAACACCCTAACATTTCCCTAATGGAACAGAACTCTCTTCTAATGGATGGATAAATGGGTTAAACGCTCTCTGGATAAGGGCTGGATTAGGTATGGATAGTTGTGTTTTTGTATATATTTTGAGTAGATGGATAATTTCTAGGTAATCTGGATAGGTAATTGAATAGATGGATTTGGTTGGATGGGTTTCCCTGGATAAGTGTCTTTAGATGGATTGTATTGAGCCACTTTGGATAAGGATTGGATAGATGTATAATACTAGCGTCTCTGAATATTCTACAGGTTCTCTGGATAATTGATGTCGAGGATAATATTAAAAAAATGACTTATCCACCTGCCTAGCATGTTAATTACCCACAAAGGTAAATGACAGAGGTGGGTTATTTATTCTAATCATTTATCCATCAATCCTTATTCACCTGGTTATCCTATCCGTCAATTGCATTTATCCATATATCGTGAAGTTATCCACCACCATCATCAGCAGATAAGTCAATAAGGTATCCATCTATCCATCCTCTACGCCACCTTCACTAGTTAAATCTGTTGATCCAGTTATCCACACTACCTATCCAGGGAGTGTATGGACTATTTTTTTCTATCCAGGCAATCGAGTAGGTAAATGTGAAACTATCCATTATCTAATTGCTTATCCAAGAACTGTATTTTAGACTATCCACCAATCCGCATCCCGTCTATCTACTATTAAACTATCCACACACCATCCACACACTAACTATCCACACACCACCTATCCACAAACCACCTATTCACACACAAACTATCCATAAACCACCAATCCAAAGTGCCATCTATCCACAGTGCCACCTATCCACAGTGCCACCTATCCACAGTACCACCTATCCACAGTGCCACCTATCCACAGTGCCACCCATCCACAGTGCCACCTATCCACAGTGCCACCTATCCACAGTGCCATCTATCCACAGTGCCACCTATCCACAGTGCCACATATCCACAGTGCCATATCCACAGTGCCACCTATCCATAGTGCAACCTATCCACAGTGCCACCTACCCACAGTGCCACCTATCCACAGTGCCACCTATCCACAGTGCCACCTATCCACAGTGCCACCTATCCACAGTGCCATCAGAGCCTCACCACCTCAGCTTTAACTGTATAATCTACCAGGAGGCACCGCCCGGCCTACACCAGCCTCGTCAGTGCCAAGGAGGGTGTGTCACTGTCTCCGCCGCCCTGGAGTAGCCCTGACCCCGGGGAGTAGGCCTAAGGAACACACTCTGCCAGCCTAGGCCTACAGTCAGACATCCAAACGCCAGAGTAATGGACGCAGCAAGGGCTTTACTAGATATAATGGAAGTCTTATGAATAGTGCCAGGTAGTGCCAGGTAGTGCCAGGTATTGTTAACTATTGTACTGTAGGTGATACGTATGGTCAACTACAACAGGTACAAGAATATAAAAAAGTTCCATTTATAGACCACTGTGAGAACTTTAAAAACAAATTGAAAAAAGTTTAATTTGTAGACTATAGGAACTTTAAAGACAAAAATATACAAGCCTAAAAAAATTTAAAAGTACCATTTATACACCACATTGTTATAAAAGGTCTCCACTACCCTTTTTATCAACTCAGAATAATACTTCTTTTTATATAACTTACTTCACTACCAATAACATATCACCCCAACAGCACACACACACACACACACACACACACACACTCGCTTCAAAAAAATAAAAATATCTTTACAATTTTGCACGAAACAATATGACACAACAGACGAAGAATTTTGACAACACTACCGAGCCAATAGGAGTCACAGTGTTCATTATGCAATTCATCCATCACCTCCGTCAAGATACTTTTTGGGGACGAGTGTTATACAGAAGAGGAGATAAAAATAAAGGAATACAACATGAAATAAGAGGAAGCCAAAAGACCAAAATGTATAAAAGTCAAAGGAAAATTAAAAAAAACCAAGAGAATGAATTAACACGAAAGGAAAATTCAAAGTGTTATGAAGTCAAAACACACACATAGACCAAAACACGAAGAGGAAGTCAAAGTAAACTGAAGAATAGAGCGAGAAGAAATACAAAATCAGTAGAGAGAGAGAGAGAGAGAGAGAGAGAGAGAGATAACAATAAACATCAAAATTCGATACATCAAAAAAACCAAGAAACGAGTAACCTAACCTAACCAAAACCTAACCTAACCAAAACCTAACCTAACCTAACTTTTTAATAACTCCAGACATCATTACTTAACTCCAAGAGAAATAATGAAAATCCCACAGTTCGTAATCTTGAGCCGTAGTAAATAACCCCAACAAGAAATTCACATCACGTCTGAAAGGAAAAAAAAAAACCCTGACATCTTTTAATTAAGCACCAACACACCATATCCACATCCCAAGCACACACACACACACACGCACACGCACACACACACACACACACACACACACACACACACACCACACACATCCTTCTTCGACCATTCCGTTGGTAGGAGGATTCTTGTAGTCTCCGGGCAGTTGGTTCATCAGATGGCACCCTCACCCCCTCCCTCCTCACCCCCTCACTCACCTCACCCTCACCCTTACCTCCACAGGCTAGCAATATGAAGCCTCCCTAAGTCTGATCTCTACGACGTGACGGCTGTATACAAGCAAGTTCAGGGCGGAATAGGACTTTCCCGGGGTGTGAGGGGGAGGTGGGGAAGGTGGTAGGGGGAGGGGTGATGGTAGGAGGAAGAGTGAGGAGGAAGGGTGTAGGAGAAGATGGGTGAAGGGAGGGAAGAGGAGGAATGGTAAGGGGAAGAGGAAGGGTGAGGGGGAAGGGAGAAGTGAGGGAAGAAGAGTATGGAAGAAGGGTGAGAAGGAGGGGGCGGGGTGTTAAGGAGAAACGACTTCCAGAATTGATGGGATGGAAGAGGAATTTTCTCGAAGTGATGGGAAGGAATACAAGATACACCACGTTCCAGATCTGACAGAAGTGGGGATGGAAGGGGGAGATGCAAGATGGGATGGGAGGGGAATGATGGGATAGGAGGGAAGGCATAATGGGATGGGGAGAGATGCAAGATGGGTGGGAGGAGAGGGGTATGATGGGATGGGAGGGGAGAGGGTATGATGGGATGGAGGGGAGAGGGGGAAGATGGGATAGAGGAAGGGGCATAATGGGATGGGAAAGGGAAGAGGACAAGATTAAAAAAATGTGAAGTAAAGGGTTTACACACACACACACACACACACACACACACACACACACACACACACACACACACACAGACAGACAGACAGACAGACAGATAAACAAACAGACAGACAGATAGAAACAAAAAGAAACCCAAATTCTACGGAAGTTTTCAATATTGTATGGAACGATCCCGGGTGTCAGCAAAGCTTTTATGAGACGGAGAGAGTGAAAAGAAAACATTGGATGAGTAGGCTGTGTTTTAGGGGTGGTAGGGTGGCAGGGTAGTGTTTTAGGGGTGAAGGTGGTAGGGTGGTAGGTTGTGTTTTAGGGGGTGGTAGGTAGGTTGTGTGGACAGGGGTGGTAGGTTGTGTTTTAGGGGTGGCAGCGGTAGGTTGTGTGACAGGGGTGGTAGGTTGTGTTTTAGGTGGTAGGTGGTAGGTGTGGTAGGTTGTGTTTTAGGTGGCAGGTGGTAGGTGTGCAGGGGTGGGTAGGGGTGACAGGGGTGGTAGGGGTGGTAGGTTGTGTTTAGGTGGCAGCGGTGACAGGTTGTGTTTTAGGGGTGCAGGGGTGGTAGGTTGTGCTTAGGATGGCAGGGGTGGTAGGTGGTAGGTTGTGTTTTAGGTGGCAGGGGTGGTAGGTTGTGTTTTAGGAGGTGGCAGGGTGGTAGGTTGTGCTTAGGGTGGCAGGGGTGGTAGGGGTGGTAGGGGTGGTAGGTTGTGTTTTAGGGTTTGCAGGTGGCAGAGAGGGACAACCAGACTTGACGATAGGATAAGTAATGGAACAACCTGACAATGACTAGGAGGCAGGGGGCGTGGCAAGGGCGTGGCAGGGACGTGACAGGGGCGTGACAGGGGACAGGGCATAGCGGTACGGAGGAGGGACGATAAAACCACGACATCTTCCATTCCCTATCTGGCCAACTCAGTCCCTTAAAAAAAAAAAATACAGTTTCAAGGTTTTCAACAGTATCGTGTGTACAGCCAATTTCGCCTCAAATTGGACCCTGTGAGAGAGAGCGGTATTCAGAGGTAGTGTTTGTCTTCAGCATATCACCGCCTTCCTATCTTTCTCTCCTCTACTATATACTGAGACAGGGACCCATATAAAACCCATTCCATATAGCGTGGGTTTATACAATATACTGAGACAAGGAACCCATATAGACCCCCCCACACACACACACGTTTGTTACAGCTATCAATAACATTCAATTACAACTTTTCCATGTCCCGACGGAACTAATATTAAGAATGTGTGGAGGGAAGGAGCTGTGTGTGTGTGTGTGGTACGTGACCCCCATAAGGAAGGAAGGAAGGAGGGAGGGAGGGAGGGAAGGAACTGCTTTTGAGTTGCGTCACATGGAACACTGAAGCTGTCACAACATTTACACTGTCAAAACATCTACACTTACACAACACCTACACTGACACAACATCTACACTGACACAACACCTACACTGACACAACACCTACACTACACAACACCTACACTGACACAACACTACACTGACACAACACCACTGACACAACACCTACACTGACACAACACCTACACTGACACAACACCTACACTGACACAACACCTACACTGACACAACACCTACACTGACACAACATCTACACTGACACAACACCTACACTGACACAACACCTACACTGACACAACACCTACACTGACACAACACCTACACTGACACAACATCTACACTGAAACAACACCTACTCACAACACCACACTGACACAACACCTACACTGACACAACACCTACACTGATACAACACCTACACGATATACACCTACACTGACACAACACCTACACTGACACAACACCTACACTGACACAACACCTACACTGACACAAGACACAACACCTACACTGACACAACACCACTGAGAACAATTAATGACATCGATAACTAGGAGAGAATTGTCGTTAAGCAGTAGTTAAAGGTCAAGAAAAAATCGTCGGAAAACCAAGAAGAAAATTAACAGCTCAATGACCCTCACAGCACTCAAAATACAATAGTTAAACGTATATAAAAGCCTTGAGAGAGAGAGAGAGAGAGAAAAAAGAGAGAGAGAGAGAGAGAGAGAGAGAGAGAGAGAGAGAGGACAACAGAAGCTTCCGTGAATCTGTAAGACGACAAGAAATCGATGAGACATAAACCTGAAAGATGGGGATCTGAGGAGGAAAGGGAGGAGGAAGATTAAGGAAAGGAAGATTAAGGAAGAGGAAGAGGAAGAGGAAGGAAGAAAGAAGAAGAAGAAGAAGAGAAAAAATTAGGGGAAGAGAAGGAAAAGGAAAAAGAGAAAGAAAAAGAAAAAAGAGGAAGAGGAAGAGAGGAAGGAAGGGAGAAGGAAGAAGAGTAAAACTAAGAGGCAGACCACTGATGGAGACACAAAGAGGAGACAAAGTGTTTATAGAGGACCTGATACTGGGGGAGGGTGGGGTGGGGTGGGTGGGGTGGGTGGGGTGGGGTGGGGTGGGGGTGGGGTGGGGTGGGTGGAGTGGAGAGAGAGAGAGAGAGAGAGAGAGAGAGATAACTAACACACCTCATCACAGAGTTAACTCCAGGTAAGATTAAAGTATTCCTGGTCAATAGATAATCCCATATTAAGTCTATTAATTAAAAACTTTTACCTGGTGATGCGTTACGATAACAATAAATACATTCTCTCTCTCTCTCTCTCTCTTAAGTCACACACACACACACACACACACACACACACACACACACACACACACACACACACACACACACAGTCAACAATAAACGGCTGCCACATCTCGGTACGACCATCACTGTGCAGGGCAGCGAGCAGGCAAGGGTGATGGTGATGATGGTGATGATGGTGGTGGTGGTGGTGGTGATGGTGGTGATGGTGATGGTGATGGTGATGATGTGGTGATGATGGTGATGATGATGATGGTGATGGTGGTGGTGATGGTGATGATGGTGATGATGGTGGTGGTGGTGGTGGTGATGGTGGTGGTGATGGTGATGGTGATGATGGTGGTGATGATGGTGATGATGATGATGGTGATGATGATGGTGGTGATGGTGATGATGATGATGTGGTGATGATGGTGGTGATGGTGATGATGGTGGTGGTGGTGATGATGATGATGATGATGATGATGAGTGATGATGGTGGTGATGGTGGTGATGGTGGTGGTGATGGTGATGGTGATGTTGATGGTGATGATGATGGTGGTGATGATGAGGAAGATGGGGAATAGGAGGGTTGGACGAAGAGGAGGGGAAGAGGAAGAGGAGGAGGAGGAAGAGGAGGGGAATATGAGGAGGGAGGAAGAAGAGGAGGGAGGAGGGGGAGGAGGAAGAGGAAGGGGAAGAGGAAGAGGAGGACAGTATTTCAGGGACTTCAGCCTGTCGTTGCCTCAGACAGACTCCACATTAACGGTGGCGCCTCTGGAGTTATGTGGCTCCTGACTCCTCTTTCCGTTCTCTCTTCTATTCTTCTACTCTCTTCCTCCTCCTCCTTCTCCTTCCGTTCTCTCTCTCCACACTTTACTCTCTTCCACACACACACACACACACACACACACACACACACACCTTCAATCTTTAATACACCCTCCACTCGTCTTTCTCCTCGTCCACTCCACACTCCACTCCACTACTACTACTCCACCACTACTCCACCACTACTCTCACACCACCACCACCACCACACACCACCACCACCACACCACCACCACCACCACTCCACACTACCACCACCACCACTCCACACCACCACCACTCCACACCACCACTCCACTCCACTCCACCACCAGCAGTAGTCTCTCCCATGTGTAACTCCATCATAGAAAAAACAACTCGAAACTCCACTCTTATTTCCGACACTTACTCCAGGGGACAACTTTTTAATCTAGGCTTTGGAGTTTTATTGTAAGTGTAAGTGTAAGTGTAAGTGTAAGTGTAAGTAAGTGAAGTGTAAGTATAATTTCTGATCGCATATAATTATTAGTATGAGTTAATTACTAGTTATATATAATTTACCTATAATTCTACTTTTTAGAGGAAAAAATAATAGTACCTAATTTATCTATAATCCAGGTATATTTAAATTATGATAGTTATATAACACTAATTACTGTTACATTATTACATTATGAAAGGGAATGAATACAGTAATCTAATACAAGTATACAGGTGAAGAGATGAATGTTTTGTATGGTAACATTTACAACAACATTTACAACAACATTTACAACATTTACAACATTTACAACAACATTTACAACATTTACAACAACATTTACAACATTTACAACAACATTTACAACAACATTTACAACATTTACAACATTCACAACAACATTTACAACATTTACAACAACATTTACAACAACATTTACAACAAATTTACAACATTTACAACAACATTTACAACATTTACAACAACATTTACAACAACATTTACAACATTTACAACAACATTTACAACAACATTTACAACAACATTTACAACATTTACAACAACATTTACAACATTTACAACAACATTTACAACATTTACAACATTTCAGTGTGTAAATTAACATTCCTCAGTTATAAATATTTTTTTTTCACATTATTTTTACGTTTTTTTTACATCAGAGGAAATTGAATAAAATCGAGGTGTCTGATTCTTCAAGTTTGAGGTGACATACATACATACATACATACATACATACATACATACATACATACATACATACTGAATGAATGGTAAACTAATGGTGATCACATGAAGAATAGACACCCCAGTTTATTTCACCTGATAATTTAAACAATCTAACGTTACCTGGTTGGGTTAAGTTAGGTTAGGTTAGGTTAGGTTAGGTTAGGTTAGGTTAGGTTAGGTTAGGTTAGATTAGGTTAGATTAGGTTGGGTTAGGTTAGCGCACCTGATTTTTTTCGTACGTTCTTATGGATAAAATCAAACCAGGTGTGTTAAAGGTACTGATAACGAGTTTGACAGGTAAATCGAGATGACAACTGACTAATATGGTAATGGTTCATTCCTCTCTCTCTCTCTCTCTCTCTCTCTCTCTCTCTCTTTCCGCCCTGTTCTTGCCGTTTTTGCCTCTCTCCTCATTTCCATTCCCCTCCTCTCTCTTCTCCTATTCCTTATTCCATCGTCGTTTCTCTCTGTAATCGCCCTCCCCTCCCCTCCCACATCCTTTCTTCCTTCCCTCCTCCTCTCTCCTTTATCCTAGAAGATCCTCCCACGTCCTCCACATGGATAATGTTAGTGTGAGGAAGAGGAGGGGGAGGAGGAGGAGAAGAAGGGAAGGAGGATGAGAAGAAGGGAAGGAGGAGAAGGGAAGGGAAGGAGGTGGAGGAGAAGGTAGTGGTAGTGAGAGGAAGAGAAGGAGACGAACCACCACCCCTCCACCTCCTCTTTCTCCCTTTCTCCCTCCCTCCCACACTCCCACCCTCCTTCCCTCCCTTCCCTCCTACTTCTTAAGATTCCACTCTTCTGTGTGAGGAGGAAGAAAATCAATTTGGAATTTGAGGGAAGTTGACGCACAAGAGGCGAGGAGGCTGCATTCTGCACGGCGTATGAATACATGATAGTGTACGAGAGAGAGACCCAGCCACAGTTTGTGTCCAGGCGGCGAAGAGGACGGGCTTTAAAAAAATCGTGGGCAAAAAAAAAATAAAAATAATTCACCTTCTAATTATCTTGTAAACACTCAAGAGGGAGAAAATTTGACTGATTTATTTTGTTTATTTATTTTTTTTTACAATATGAGTGAAGGAAAAAATATATATATATAATTCATCAGTTTCTATATCGAAGTTTTCATTAAATACGAAACTTTCATAATTTATAATAGACTTTAACCATTATATCGAGGTTCCGTTATATGGAGGGTTCACTATACGAAGGAAATACAAGTCCGCTATCATTTATAACCGTATACCTGTACTTAACTCTTCTACCCTCGAGAGCTCTGAGGCTGACCTGTCTGGTGGGTTACACTCGACAATAGTTACTGAGGCCCTTATCTTGAGTGTGTCCGGGAGGGGTTAATATTGTTATTATTATTATTGTTTTTGTTATTATTGTTCTTGTATTAGTGTTGTTATTATTTGTATCATTTGTATTGTTATTATTACTGTTGTTAATATCATCATTATTACTATTACGGGTATTATTATTATTATTATTATTATTACTTTCATTATCATCGTCATCATCATTATCAAGATTACCTGGCATCAATTTTATAACACACACACAACAAAAACTAGTTACCTGAGGCGCCCGTCGTGCTCTCAAACTGCTGTATCTGTGGCATAGTTGGTTCTGTCATGTTGAGAAAGATTATACCAGCCACCAGGGAGCTCTCAGATTGGCTGGGAACACGGGGTAGGAAACTAATCTTTAAAACCAATATTAATTTTCCACAATCAGCAGGAAAATCTAATATGTATGTATGTATGTATGTTATAGCATTCGTTCGTTATAGGATTAATCCGTTCCAGGCCCCCAAATACAACCGCTTAACACTGAAAAAATTCTGTGGAAAATGTAAAAAATACGGTACTCTATCTTACCTTAGTGTTATTCAGCATGCAGGTACCCCTAAACACTGGCACATCACTATCACTTCCACTGGGAGTCTTGGCTTTAAGGTCCTCAAACAATTGTCTGGTCTTCTCACTTCACTAATGTTACCACCTGCCATTTCTTTCTCCTTTATCCACACTAAGAGTAAATTTTCCATCTCTTCAATCACATTACACCTTGCTTTGCTTAGTCTAAAGATTCCCTTAGCCACTTGCACAGTTTTTAACTCCTCTTTATTCTTCAAAATCGTACATATAGTCGATTTAGTCATCCCATACATCACTAAGTTTCGCAATGCTTCTTCCATTCTCACGTTTCTTTATAATTTCTTTCTTAGTTTCAAGGGTTATTAGCTTTCTCACTCGCTTTGGACAACTCATTGTTACAATTGTACACTTGTATAACAAAATAGTTGTACAAATAACGCGAATTTCCACATCAAAAGACGAAATTTCAACAATAACACTGGTGCACAATGAGACAAAGATGGCGCCTGACGCTCTTGTTGTGGGTCGCGGTACAACAATATTCATGCGCCAGGTGAAGTAGTCCCGTATTCATCCGCGTTCGTTTTAGGAGTTGCGTTCGTTATAGCATTCTCAATTTTATAGGTAAAACCGTTCGTTATAGGAATATTCATAGTGGGGTATGCTATAACGAACGGATCCTTTAAACCATTAACTTAGCTCTATATAACAATGTAAAATAATCACCACGAACGCATATATCATCGTACAAACAAACGAACAACCATTCAATTTACACAAGGATAATTAACCCATCTCAAAACTCTTAACATTTCTCTAAGTTATCGTAAACCCAAGTTGTAAATATGTTTTTTTTACTAAGCAACTCATTTTTCAGTAAATTATCGTAAAAAAAAAATCATCATAAATCGAATATTTTTTCCAGAATTTTGTTTATATTTTATCTGTTAATCTGATTGTTATTATCGTTTACGGCTCCGGTGTCTGTTTTTACCCTTAGGCAATACTAACCTCAGGTGTGTGTGTGTGTGTGTGTGTGTGTGTCCCTCAACCCCACAACACGCCCTCAATGGTAATAAGGTTTACTTGGGTTATACTTGAGCAAGACTTAAGTGTGTGTATACCTGCAATGTCTCTATACATGGTGAGTCAATGTGAATATGTATGGTGATGTAACTGAATAAAGAAAGTTATATCTGACTGATTAAATCTATCTATCTATCTATCTATCTATCTAACTAACTATCTGCTAGAAATAGATAAGTAAAACAAATTAAACATTTCTCTATGTCAACTTTTCTAACTGCCGTAAAAAAAACCCCCCAGAAGATCTAATAACACCAAAACCTGTTATATATACTAACCTAACCAATCATTACCCCCTATTATAAACAATACAATTAACTAAATCATTTGTCTTGATATATAAACAACAACAACAAACACAACAACAAAACACAACTAAACAGTAATCATCTCTCTCCCCCTCATTAGCGAAGTTCCTGCTACAATAATTTCCGTTTTCTGTTATGTAGATAATATGACGTTTTCTACAAAGAGTCAGATTTTTTAAGGGCTAACTACTGTATATTGAGGTCTATTTGTTCTGTTTTCTTAACCATTTGTATTATGATTTCAATTATTATTTGATGAGTTATAATAGAGAATGTAAATAAAAGTATGTAGAAGAGAAGAAAGAGTGATTAATACCCATAAAATAATGTGAATAAAATGATGTACATATGTATTAATCAAACATTTAGCTCTACATCACTAAATATTTACCTTGTAGGGGTATGGGATGTTGGTTCACACTCAGGATGGGATGGAGAAAGGAAACTCACAATGTGCTCACTGTATACATGTTGTATTGGATGTACTATGCAGCTTGTTGCTGGGTAGGTAGCATGGTAATAAGTGTTGAGTAGAGAGAGCTGGGTGGTGAGGGTGCCCAGAGGAGGGACACGCGGCTTGAGGGACGCCAAGGTCGCTGGCGGGAGCGGCAGCCGCACGGCTGGCGCGGAGGAGGTGTTGCTTGCTGGTGGCACTGGGTAGAAAAAGAGGCTGGTCACAGCGGTGTCAGGCCTAATAAAGCTGGGGTAGGCGTGGGTAGATAGTTGACCCCCGCTCCGTGGGCGGCGCTGGAGGCGTAGGCTGGGGAATTCGAGAAGGTTCGGTGCTTGTAGGGGAGGAATCCACTACAACCTCTCTACATAACAACATTAACAGCAGTACAATAAAGCTGTAATGACGCAAAAAAATCCAAACAAACAGCAAAACAAGGATATAAAAACAAAAATGAATCAATAAATCATTTTTTTAATAAGGAAATATATCTTTTAGTTTATATTACTCCAGGTCGGGTCCAGCCACTCACTCCAGTTATGTCTGCGGGTGGAATAAATCTCCCAGGACATAAAACTGTGGCTCCTTGTGTATAATTTATTCACACAGGAAATCACCAGCAGCAAGGTCTAGTATTGTGGTTAGGTAGTTAGCGTTAATGGTCTTAAAGCGTCGTTAACCATTTGGGGAATATAGTCGTTATCATTATTATTATTACTATTATTATTTATCCTATTAATAATGTCGTGGGTCATTGTGGTGTGGTTAAGAATGTGGTTTAGTGATTTACGTGGTGGTGGTGGTGGTGGTGATGGTGGTGGTGGTGGTGGTGGCGGTGGTGGTGGTGGTAGGGATGATGATGGTGGTGGTGGTGGTGGTGGTGACCTTAGGTAAAATTTTTAATGAACTAATTCTGTTTTTACTGTTCCAAGACATCAGGCCACACACACACAGGTCAAGTATTGTTAGGTTAGGTTAGATTAGGTTAGGTTAGATTAGGTTAGGTTAGGTTAGGTTAGGTTAGGTTAGGTTAGGTTAGGCTATATCAGGACTGGGGACCATTTGACCTACCTACATCCCCAGGTAAGTATATAATTAAATGATCATAAATACCTGTCAATAACAGTCCTTCACACCTCCCTCCCTCACACCTCCCTCCCTCCCTCCCTCACACCTCCCTCCCTCCCTCACACCTCCCTCCTCACCACCTCCCTCCCTCCCTCACACCTCCCTCCCTCCCTCCCTCCACACCTCCCTCCCTCCCTCACACCTCCCTCCCTCCACCTCCCTCCTCCCTCACACCTCCCTCCCTCCCTCACACCCTCCCTCCCCTCACCTCCCTCCCTCCCTCACGCCTCCTCCTCATCCCTTTGTTTACCTGATCAGTAGTGTGGCCCAGGCAGACTCACGCCTCGCTCCCTTACCTTCGTTAGTGTTAGACTCTCTCTCTCTCTCTCTCTCTCTCTCTCTCTCCTCCCTCTCTCTCTCTCTCTCATTGGGAGTTTATCCTCTTTTATCATCCTCCTATTCCTTCTCCTCTTTATCATCATTATTCTTCATCGTCTACGTCCATCATCCATCTTTATCCTCTGTTCTATTTATTGCCCTCTTTCCTTCTCTCTCTGTTCCCTCCTTCATTATTTAGTCTTCCTTTTCTGTCACCTCTCTCTTACCTTCCTACCTACCTTCTCTCTCTCTCTCTCTCTCTCCTCTCTCCTCCTCTCCCTCCCCCTCTCTCTCTCTCTTGTCTTCCTAGTCTTCCTTCCCTCTCCTCCCTTCCTTCTTTCCTCTCCTCCCCTACCCTCCCCCTACCATACCATACCCTCACCTCCCTCCTCCATTCCTCTCTCTACCTTTCCCTCCCCCCCCTTCCTTCCCTCTCCACACCCCCAGCACCACACCCTTCCATCTATCACCCCGCACACACACAAACCCCCCAAGTCTCCCAGATGAGCCCCTTCCCCACTCCCTCCCTCCCCTCCCCCCTCCCCCCTCCCCCTCCCCTCCCCCTCCCCCCCCTCATCTCCATGTTAGACTCGACAGGAGAAAATTCCATATCCCTCATAAAGTGACATTCCACTCAGAGTCGAGAATTTCTATTAGTCATTACTCGCTATTGTATGACCCTCCCACCACCCACACCCCACCATACCCCACCACACCCCACCCCACCACACCCACCCACCACACCCCACCATACCCCACCACACATTCTTATTCGTGGTACAATTTCAGGCTAGACTATTAACTTCCTTCCTCCTCCTCCTCCTATCCTCCTATCACCTACCCCCCCTCTTCAACCTCCCCATCACCCAGCACCCCTTCTCCCCAAACTTACCAACAACTTCCCTCCCCAACCTACCTCCTTCTAACCTAACCTAACCTAACCTAACCTAACCTAACCTAACCTAACCATATACCAGACGTTCAGACTCGACCTGCTAACACGGGCGACAAACTCAGGACAAACGACCCGGAGTTAAGAGTCAGGCAGGAAATATGTCACACTCAAGGCACTCAATTACAAGGAAAGGTGGCGATGGTGGTAGTGAGTGGTGGTAGTGAGTGGTGGTAGTGAGTGGTGGCGGTGAGTGGTGGTGGTAGTGGTGTGGTGTGTGGTGGTGTAGTAGTGGTGGTAGTGAGTGGTGGTAGTGAGTGGTGGTGAGTGGTGAGTAGTGAGGGGTAGTGCGTGATGGTGGTGTGTGGTGGTGGTGAGTGGTGGTAGTGAGTGGTGGTAGTGAGGTGGTGGTGGTGGTGGTGGTGGTGAGTGGTGGTGGTGAGTGGTGGTGGTGAGTGGTGGTAGTGAGGTGGTGGTGGTGAGTGGTGGTGTGGTGGTGTGGTAGTGGTGGGTGGTGGTGTGTGTGGTGTTGGTGTGTGTGGTGAGTGTGGAGGTGTTGTGTGGTGTGGTGATAGTGGTGAGATATAGGAAATGAGTGGTAGTGGGTATGGTGGTGGTGGTGGTGGTGGGTGTGGTGGTGGTGGTGGTGGTGGTGGTGGTGGTGGTGGTGGTGGTGTGGTGGTGGTGGTGGTGGTGATGGTGGTGGTGGTGTGGTGGTGGTGGTGGTGGTGGTGGTGGTGGTGGTGGTGGTGGTGGTGGTGGTGGTGGTGGTGGTGGTGGTGGTGGTGGTGGTGGTGGTGGTGGTGATGGTGGTGGGTGGTGGTGGTGTGGTGGTGGTGGTGGTGGTGGTGGTGGTGGTGGTGGTGGTGGTGGTGGTGGTGGTGGTGGTGGTGGTGGTGGTATGTGTTTGTCTTTCAGTTCGTTCTCCTCTACAGACAGACAGACAGACAGACAACAGACAGACAGACAGACAGACAGACAGACAGACAGACAGACAGACGAAAGACAGACAGTTATAGGACTAATGATAAAAAGAGCAATTTGAAGGTTTGTGAACAGTGATGAAAAGAATGTGAAGAATGTTAAGAAAATGTTAATTAATAGCATGTCTTCCCTCCACACCTGAGAGACTGGGAGATAAAAAACACCGTGAGAGAACCTGGACGTCTCCTTGTTTCCCTCCCTTCCTTCAGTCCCTCCCTTCCTTCCATCCCCTCCTTCCTTCCCTTCCATCCTCCCTCCTTCCTTCCACTAAATCCCCCTCCCTTCACCTTCCCATACCTCCACTCCTTCCCTCCCTCCTTTCCACCCCCCCTCCATCACCTCAGCCTACCTGATGTAACACAGATGCACGACCTGGAGATAAAACTGCCCAAGTATTGAGCCACACCAGCCCTGAGAACTCCTACACTCAGACACTCAAACACTCTCAGACACTCCCAGACACTCCCAGCTTCTTCACTCTTTAGCTACACAAACACACACACAATTAATAACCTGATAATGCCATCCAACTATTCCTAACTAGTAATTAATCTTACCTTTCCCCAATTAACCTGAACTAGCAAAGGTAAATCAATTCTCAAAACAGTTCTAAGGCCAAAATTCTTCACACCAAAAAACTTCACTATCAAATATAAATATCTAAGGAAGAGGAGGAATACTGTAGTGGGTGTCAGGTAGGAGAGGAATACTGTAGTGGGTGTCAGGTAGGGAAGAATACTGTAGTGGTACCAGGTAGGAGAGGAATACTGTATGGGTACCAGGTAGAGAGAATACTGTAGTGGGTACCAGGTAGGAGGAATACTGTAGTGGGTGTCAGGTGGAGATACTGTAGTGGGTACCAGGTAGGAGAGGAATACTGTACTGTAGTGGGTGTCAGGTAGGAGAGGAATACTGTAGTGGGTGTCAGGTAGGAGAGGAATACTGTAGTGGGTGTCAGGTAGGAGGAATACTGTAGTGGGTACCAGGTAGGAGAGGAATACTGTAGTGGGTACCAGGTAGGAGAGGAATACTGTAGTGGGTGTCAGGTAGGAGAGGAATACTGTAGTGGGTACCAGGTAGGAGAGGAATACTGTAGTGGGTGTCAGGTAGGAGAGGAATACTGTAGTGGGTACCAGGTAGGAGGGAAATGAGGAAGACTTGACTAGATAAACAAGGGGGTCTGATGGGTGAGTGATAGAGCAGGTGCCACGACACGATATAAACAAACTCTCCAGGTGACCACATCTTACTGACTTTACTGTATTTACTTGATGTTTTTATTATTATTATTATTATTATTATTATTATTATTATTATTATTATTATTATTATTTTTTATTATTACTATTATTATTATTATTATTATTATTATTTTATTATTATTATTATTATTATCATTAGTATTAGTATTATTATTACAGTATTTAGATAAGTTTTCTCCTGTAAATACTAAAAGCAAGTGAACAATGAATGGAAACTGGAAGTTGAGGCATTAAAAAAAAATTTCCTTAAATAATGAAAATCCCCCAAATTAGGATACAATTGTAAAAAAAAAGTAATAAAACAAATTAAAAAGTAAAAAAGGTTTCGTGTAAATTTAAATTAAGAGACAATTGTAAAAAAAGTAAAAAAAAAAAGTTCCATGTCTACCAAATGGCCTCAGTACATTGTAACTCACCTGAGGTAAATACCGTATGTTACCTCCACCAATAAGAAGGCAAGACGATATATTACCTTCACACAGTCACAACACCTTGGTAAACACACTCACAACACCTTGGTACACACACACACAACACAACACCTTGGTACACACACACTCACAACACCTTGGACACACACACTCCAACACCTATCACACACTCACAACAGCTGGTCACACACACACTCACAACACCTTGGTACACACACTCACACAACACCTTGGTACACACACACTCACACAACACCTTGGTACACATCGTGAGCTCTGTCTATCATCTGTAGGAACTGGATATAGGTCGTGTGTGTTGCAAGACTGATTATACTACGGCAGTGTGTACATAATGGGGGCACAGGTATTGCTTTGTGTTCTTAATGACACATACATACATACATACATACATACATACATACATACATACATACATGAATACATTTACTAACAGGATATTAAAGGGTTCCAATCCTAATCGGCTCAAGTCCTAATGGGTTCCAATCCTATCTTGAACCCCGCCACGGACACTAACCCCGCCACGGACACTAACACTGCCACGGACACGGACATAATGGGCACTGCTGACCGTTGTCAAACTTGTCAGACATTAAGAATATTTCAATAAAAAGTTAAAGGGAAAAATAAGAGGAAGGAAGGAAGCCAGGGTTGAGAAAGCCAGTCAGCTGAGGCTGGTGTAGTGAAGGGCCAACACCTGCTGCCCCACCCTCAGGTAGTTCCTCCTCCTCCACCCTCAGGTAGTTTCTCCTCCCTCCACCCTCAGGTAGTTCCTCCTCCTCCACCCTCAGATAGTTCCTCCTCCTCCACCCTCAGGTAGTTCCTCCTCCCTCCACCCTCAGATAATTCCTCCTCCTCCACCCTCAGGTAGTTCCTCCTCCTCCCCCCTCAGAAGTTCCTCCTCCTCCACCCTCAGGTAGTTTCCTCCTCCCACCCTCGAATAGTTCCTCCTCCTCCACCCTCAGGTAGTTCCTCCTCCTCCCACCCTCAGATAGTTCCTCCTCCTCCACCCTCAGGTAGTTCCTCCTCCTCCACCCTCAGATAGTTCCTCCTCCTCCACCCTCATATAGTTCCTCCTCCTCCACCCTCAGATAGTTCCTCCTCCTCCCCCCTCAGATAGTTCCTCCTCCTCCACCCTCAGATAGTTCCTCCTCCTCCACCCTCAGGTGGTTCCTCCTCCTCCACCCCTCAGGTAGTTCCTCCTCCTCCCACCCTCAGATAGTTCCTCCTACCCTCAGATAGTTCCTCCTCCTCCACCCTCAGGTAGTTCCTCCTCCTCCACCCTCAGGTAGTTCCTCCTCCTCCACCCTCAGATTTTCACCATCATTAGCGTTCACCATCACCACTGTTCACTATACAGTTCACCATCACTAGTGTTCACTATACAGTTCACCATCATCAGTGTTCACTATACAGTTCACCATCACCAGTGTTCACTATACAGTTCACCATCATCAGTGTTCACCATACAGTTCACCATCACCAGTGTTCACTATACAGTTCACCATCACCAGTGTTCACTATACAGTTCACCATCACCAGTGTTCACTATACAGTTCACCATCACCAGTGCTCACTATACAGTTCACCATCATCAGTGTTCACCATACAGTTCACCATCACCAGTGTTCACTATACAGTTCACCATCACCAGTGTTCACTATACAGTTCACCATCACCAGTGTTCTCTTTCCGTTTTCCTTCACCATTACTTCAACACTGCGTAAGTAACCTCGTGATTGAAGTCTTGTAATATCTAAGTTTTCCTTATAAGTACACACACAACCACGATAACGTACACACACAACCACGATAACGTACACACACAACAACGATAACGTACACACACAACCACAATTACGTACACATGACCGTCATATCACGTACACTAACAACAGGACGTAATGCCTTTGTACCGTCACACACACACACACATTGAAATCCCCATAAGCAACGCACCACCTTAACAGATTCCACAGACAACGGATCCCACCTCCAACAGCAGCGTTAACAGAGCCGCAACAGCAGTACTAACAGGAACAACAGGACCATCAACAGTAAGATCACCACCGCGCGGATGTTCCATAGTGCTCTCAACTCCACCATGATCGTCACTGCCAGATAAGGGCTCAGCGTGCCAACAGTTTCGCCAGCTAGGGTTTGAGTCATATGGCCCCGACCCCCAAACTCCCATCTGACTGCGCCGGACGGAGGGAGTCAATAAGTAGCTTCCCAACACACACACACGCCCACACACACACACACACACACGCCCACACACCACACGCCCACGCCCACACAGCTGTCCTCATCAACTGTTGGTCTCTGTCGCATTTAACTAGATTATCCCGCGGGTTTGTGCTCTTCTTCCATTATCCTCCTCATCACTTAAGCTTCCCTCATTGTGTCTGTCTTCCCTCACTTTGTTCTTTCTTCCCTCACGTTCTTTCTTCCCTCACTTTGTTCTTTCTTCCCTCATTTTGTTCTTTCTTCCCTCACTTTGTTCTTTCTTCCCTCACTTTGTTCTTTCTTCCCTCACTTTGTTCTTTCTTCCCTCACTTTGTTCTTTCTTCCCTCACTTTGTTCTTTCTTCCCTCACTTTGTTCTTTCTTCCCTCACTTTGTTCTATCTTGAGTCAATTGCTCTCTCCTTCACCCCTAACGAGACCAAGGATTACTAAAGGGTATTATTAGGGATTTTATCTAATTTCTTGACGATTATTTCTTGGCGATTATTTCTTGGCGATTATTATTTGGCGATTATTTCCATGTTCTACCCAATGTCTCTCCAGTCTTCTCATCAAGTACTGAACAAATACTGAACAAATTGAACAGAGTAATCCCATTATTTTATTTTGAACAAAATATATCGATTTTTCTTTCCAATTAAACATATTGAAGGGAGAAAATAACCAATTTAGTTTATAAATAACATACACCTTGTTATGGACTCCAATCACACGGTAAATAACTGATTAAATAACAGGAATTAATCTGAAGGAGTTTAGTTTGACGGAGACTATGGTAGGAGGAGGTCGTGGCATTTGAGTCCTCTGTCGCGTGGAGAGAGGACTTAGCTGACGGCACGAGGAAGTGACACGAGGATTGGCACTGACGGCACGAGGAAGTGACACGAGGATTGGCACTGACGGCACGAGGAAGTGACACGGATTGTAGCAGCACGAGGAAGTGACACGAGGATTAACACGGCAGCACGAGGAAGTGACACGAGGATTGGCACTGACGGCACGAGTGACACAGGGATTGGCACTGACGGCACGAGGAAGTGACACGAGGATTGGCACTGACGGCACGAGGAAGTGACACGAGGATTGGCACTGACGGCACGAGGAAGTGACACGAGGACTGGCACTGACGGCACGAGGAAGTGACACGAGGATTGGCACTGACGGCACGGTGACACGAGGATTGGCACTGACGGCACGAGGAAGCCCACCCACTATTATCACGTGATTCAAGACGTTATAAAAAGGTAGAGGAATCAATCTTACTTTATCACGAGGAATTTATTGATGTGTTGTGTGTGTGTGTGTGTGTGTGTGTGTGTGTGTGTGTGTGTGTGTGTGTGTGTGTGTTACGTACATTGACGGCTCGGGCAATAAACCGAGGGAAAAATTTAGAATATTCACTATGGGAAAAATATCACGAAAAATTCACACACACACACACACACACACACACACACACACACACACACACACACACACACACACACACACACACATCCATCCCCAAACACAACCCCCTACCTCTCCACACACCATAAAAACCCAAAATTCCTTAATAAAACACAAAAACACAAAACAAATCCAATATTAAACCAACAGTGACAACTTAAACCAACAGGAACAACCAAACCAACAGGAACAACTTAAACCAACAGGGGCAACTTCCACACCTCAACACTACTGCAAGATGTGTTGTTTTGAACTGTCATCTGGGTCATAGGTAACGCTTTAGCCAGTACTGAAGGAGGCGGCGACGAAGGCTACTATACCAGACCAGGACTTCCTTAGAGACGGACCCAGAGAGTGAGAGACTTGAGAAAGAGGGAAGGGAGGGGAGGGAGGGAGGAAGGAAAGATGGAGGAAGGCGAAGGAAGAAAATGAGGAAGGAAGAAGAGGAAGGAGGAGAAGTAAGAATGCCGAAGGAATTTCTCATGTGGATGATATAAATCTCATGTCGTCTCGTTATTTAACCTGTGATGGTTAGGTTAGGTTAGGTTTAGGTTAGGTTAAGGTTAGGTTAAGGTTAGGTTAGGTTAGGTTAGGTTAGGTTAGGTTAGGTTTGGTTTATTATTTCTACTTATTGGAATGTTTGTGTTTGTCTGTCTCTCTGTTTGTCTGTTCTTTCTCCCGTCTCTCTCTTTCTCTGTCTGTCATCTGTCTGTCTGTCTATCCATCTGTCTCTCTCTCCTCCCCACATCTCCCCTTCAATACCCCTCTTTTCATCTCCCCTCGCCCCGGTCTTCACCTCCCCTCACCAACCAACATCCGGGACACTGAACCAATCTTCACCCACCAAAACATATTGTATATACCTAACCTAACCTAACAACCTACCTTCCTTCCTTCCTAACCTAACCTATCCTCCTAACCTAACCTATCCTAACCTATCCTTCCTTCCTTCCTAACCTATCCTTTCCTAACCTAACCTATACCTAACCTAAGGGACTTTACTCTAATGATGTGGAAATTTACGCGTGGTTTTGCGTCCGTTGCGTCAGTTGCGTCCATTGCGTCTCTTGCGTCAGTTGCGTCCATTGCGTCCCTTGCGTCCGTTGCGTCCATTGCGTCTCTTGCGTCCGTTGCGTCCATTGCGTCTCTTGCGTCCGTTGCGTCACCTTAGGGTTAACAGTATGGAACTTCTTGAATCTTTTACGGGATTGTTTGTTCCTCTAAGAACTTGTATGTTACTGCCGGGGTAAGAGAGAGAGAGAGAGAGAGAGAGAGAGAGAGGATGCTAGGAAGACTCCAGCTGTGGAACCCTCTCTGGCGTGGGTGAGGACGACCGCCCTTCTCTCTCTGCAAAGAATCAAAGCTGCGGAAGGAAGTTAGGGAGAGAGGCGGAGGACAATAACAGCTCGAAGAGAGAGGGAGGGAGAGAGAGAAGGCAGATAGCTGGATAGATGTGGGGGAAGGAGGGAGGGAGGAAGGGAGAGAAGGAGGGAGGAGGGAGTAAGGAGGAGGAGGGAGGGAAGGAAAAGGGAGGAAGGAGGGAAACAAATCTATGCATAACACATCCCGTATAAATTATCGTTGTGATCTGTTCATTCGACGAAAAAAAAATTCCTAGTTATTGAGTTAAAATCCAAGTTGACGTGTGTGTGGTGTGTGTGTGTGTGTGTGTGTGTGTGTGTGTGTGTGTGTGTGTGTGTGTGTGTGTGTGTGTCTGTGTGTGTGTGTGTGTGTGTGTGCAGCCTCCACACCACCCCACACATCCCACACACACATATATGAAACTCGCGTGACAGGCATCTAAGAAAAGGCCTCAGCGATCTATAGACGCGATAAAAACAAAAAGACTCTGAAGGGTGGAATAAGGGTAGGGGGTCAGGAAGGGTAGGGGTGTCAGGAAGGGGTAGGGGGGTCAGGAAGGGAGTCAGGGAAGGGGTGGGGTCGGGAAGGGGTAGAGGGGTCGGGAAGGGAGTAGGGGTCGAGGAGGGGAGTGGGGGGGTCAGGAAGGGGAGTCAGGAGGGTAGAGGGGGTCAGGAAGGGAAGGAGGGTCAGGGAAGGAGAAGGGGGTAGGGAAGGGGTAGGGTGTCCAGGGAAGGGGTAGGGGGTCAGGAAGGGGGTAGGGGTCAGGGAAGGGGGTCAGGAAGGGGGTCGGAAGGGGTAGGGGGTCAGGAAGGGTAGGGGTCAGGAAGGGGTAGAGGGGGTTGGGAAGGGAGTAGGGGTGTCAGGAAGAGGTAGGGGTCAGGGAAGGGAGGGTCAGGAAGGGGTAGGGGTGTCGGAAGGGGGTCAGGAAGGGTAGAGGGGGTCAGGGAAGGGAAGGAGGGTCAGAGGAAGGAGGGGGTAGGGAAGGGTAAGTGTCAGGAAGGGTGGGGGTCAGGGAAGGGGAAGGGGGTCAGGGAAGGGGTAGGGGTCAGGAAGGGTAGGGGGTCGGGAAGGGTAGGGGGTCGGGAAGGGTAGGGAGAGGTCGGGAAGGGGTAGGGTCAGGGAAGGGTAGGGGGTTGGGTGGGGGGTTGGGAAGGGGGTCAGGGAAGGGGTAGGGGTCGGGAAGGGGTGGGGGGTCAGGAAGGGGTAGATGGGGTCGGGAAGGGGTAGAGGGGTCAGGGAGGGGTAGGGGAGTCAGGAAGGGGAGTAGGGGGGTCAGGGAAGGGGGTGGTCAGTAAGGGTGAGGGGTCAGGAAGGGGTGGGGGGTCGGGAATGGGTAGAGGGGTCGGGAAGGGGTAGGGGTCGGGAAGGGGTAGGGGGTCAGGAAGGTGGGGGGTCAGGAAGGGTAGGGGGTCGGGAAGGGGTAGGGGGTAAGGAAGGGGTAGAGGGGTCGGGAATGGGTAGGGGTCAGGAAGGGGGGGGTCAGGAAGGGGTAGGGGGTCAGGGAAGGGTAGGGGGTCGGGAAGGGAGTAGAGGGTAAGGAGGAGGAGGAGGAGGAGGAGGAGGAGGCTGGCCTGACTTTAGTGGCGCAGAAAGTAAGATTCTCGCCATTATAAAGGTCCCAAACAAGCGCTTTCTATCACGACTCCTTTATCGTGATCCTACGACCTCAAACACGACCTTGGAAGACGACAATCACCCCCACGACTCCTTTATAGTGATCCTACGACCTCAAACACGACATTGGAAGACGACAATCACTTCACGACTCTTGGGGGAAAATTTGTAGGACGTCGACCATCAGAGCCTCCATAGTATGAAGGGAGGGAGGGAGGGAGGGGGAGGGGGAGGGGGAGGTGGGAGAGAGAGAGAGAGAGAGAGGTTACTCGATATTAATTTATAAACGACAGGTTGGATTCACACACACACACAGACCCTCATCTCTCACACACTCACACTCACACAGACCCTCACACACTCACACAGACCCTCACACACTCACACAGACCCTCACACACTCACACAGACCCTCACACACTCTCCCCTCTTTTCAACAAATCGAGGGGACGATTAACCGGCTGTGAGTGTTGCCATCGAGGGATCGTCCACTGCCGCCTGCTCTGGACACCGTGTCGCCTGGTACAGCTTTCAGAAACCACGGGCTTTATCACTTTGGCCCGTCGATGTGGGAAAGTGTCCGTCCGTTCTTGAATCCATACATCCACCCGTTCATCCGTCTGTCCGTCGATGTGGGAATGCGTCCGTCCGTTCTTGAATCCATACATACCCGTTCATCACTATCCGTCGATGTGGGAAAGTGTCCGTCCGTTCTTGAATCCATACATCCACCCGTTCATCCGTCTGTCCGTCGATGTGGGAAAGTGTCCGTCCGTTCATCCGTCTGTCCGTCGATGTGGGAATGCGTCCGTCCGTTCTTGAAGCCATCCATCCGTCCGTTCATCGGTCTGTCCGTATATGAATCCACTCACTCCCTCCTGCTGGGGTGTGATGCTGAAGCCAGGTGTGACGCTGACCACTCCTTCCTCCTGCCGGGATGTGACGCTCACCACTTTCTCCTCCTGCCGGGATGTGACGCTCACCACTACCTCCTCCTGCCGGGGCGTTGCTACTATGGGTGCAGTATGCCCAGTACACACACACACACACACACACACACACACACACACACACACACACACACACACACACACACACTACATATAACTTACATAACCAAGACAATTCAGAGAAAAAAATAAAAATAAAATAAACTTCCTTACATCACCATGACAGGAAGCCAAGAGGAAAATAATATTAAGACTGTAGGTTACGTAGCACTATAGAAATCAGGAATAAGTACAATAACAGTGGTCAAGGCTACCCATCGAGGACGACCCGGAGAAAGACGACCCTTGAAAAAAGTACGACCCCCAAGGACGACCTGGAGAAGTACGATCCTCAATGACGTCATTGAGAAGTACGACCCTCGAGGCCGACCACGAGAAAGACGATCATTGAGAAAAAAGAAGTACGACCTCCTAAGTACACCTGGAGAAGTACGAACCCACAACGAAGACCGATAGAAGTACGACCCTCGAGGACGACCTGAGGAAGTACGACCCCCAAGGACAACCTGGAAGTACGACCCCCAATGATGACCTGAAGTAGTGCGACCCTCGATGACAATTTGGAGAAGAAAGACTCGAAGCCTCTGAGGATCATGGGGTCAAGATTTAGGGGGTTATTCAGGGGGTCCAAGATTTACGGAGGTCATTCAGGGGTCAAGATTTACGGAGGGTCATTCAGGGGTCAAGATTTACGGAGGGGGTCATTCAGGGTCAAGATTTAAGCGACGATAACCTCTAACTCTCACTCTCTCTCTCTCCTCACCTCTACATCCCTCCCTCCCTCCTTCTCCCTCTCTCTCTCTCTCTCCCTCACAGCGACGATGACCCCTTACCCTCCCTCCCTCACCCTCTCACCCTCTCCCACCCTGGAGGAAGAGGAATCAAGAAGCAAGTGAGACTGGGATGAGGCCATTTGTTTTCCCTCCCTGACAGTGTTTAGTGAGCAGACGTAGAGGCGCCGTGTCCATTACCCCCAGCAGGAGTACGGAGGAGGGAGGTGAGAGAGGAGGAGGTCATACACACACACACACACACACACACACACACACACACACACACACACACAAGCAATAAAATACTACAGGAGTTATTTACAATGTCTTTTAAAGTCCTGGCGAACTTATCTTAGGGGCTCTCTCTCTCTCTCTCTCTCTCTCTCTCTCTCTCTCTCTCTAAATGTCTGTTTATTTATTCTCTTCATCTCTCAATCTCTGTCTGTCTGTCGTCTGTCTGTCTGTGGTCTTGCTAACGGGTGAAAGTACATATCAGGTTAGGTTAGGTTCTGGCCTAAGGTAGGTGTGTGTGTGTGTGTGTGTGTGTGTGTGTGTGTGAGAGAGAAGAGAGAGAGAGAGAGAGAGAGAGAGACAGAGAGAGAGAGAGTGGTGATGTACTGGAGGAAGTGAAGACTAAAACAGGAAGAGGAGGTAGGAAGGAGGAAGGAGGGGAGGAGGAAGGGAGGAGGAGGGAGGAGGAGGGAGGAGGGAGGAGGGAAGGAAGAGAGGAGGGAGGAGGGAGGAGGAGGGAGGAAGAGGAGGAAGAAGAAGAAGAAAGAAGAAAGAAGAAAGAAAGAGAAAGAAGAAGAAAGAAGAAGAATTACGTTTTAATTAAAATATGAACCAAGTCAAAAGAAACTCTCCTCCCCCCCCCCCCTCTCTCCTTTATCAAGTATCCCCCTTCATGCTTCTCTTCCGTATCCTTCCTCCTCCTCGTCATCTTCCCTACTCCTCCTCCTTCCATCCTTCTCCTCCCCTCTTCCTCCTCCATAACAATGCCTCGGGAACCATTTTAATGTTTTGGTCAATTTCACCCCCTTCCACCCTTCCCTCCTCCCCAATACCCCACCTCCTACCTTCTACCCCTCTACCCTTCTACCCCCACCTCCTACCCCTACCAGGTATACTAAGCTTCGCCTTTGTGCACAGTAAATTGCTTTTCCTTGTTTCCCTCTCCCTTCTCTCACCCCTCCCACCCTCCTTCCTCTCACCCTCTCCACCCTCTCCTTCCTCTCACCCCTCCCCCCGCCCTCTCCTTCTCACCCCTCCCCACCCTCTCCTTCCTCTCACCCTCTCTCCTCTCTACCTCTCTCACCCTCCTTCTCCCTCTCCCTTTCTCTCAACCTCTCCTTCCTCAAGCCTTCATTCTCTCCCACCTCTCAAACCCACCCTCCCTCCCTCAAACCCACCTCCCTCCTCAAACCCACCTCCCCTCCTCAAACCCACCCTCCCTCCCTCCAAACCCACCTCCTCCCTCAAACCCACCTCCCTCCCTCAACCCACCTCCCCTCCCCACACACCTACGGGGGTTGGACGAATTCATTACCGGGATAAAACAGCACAAATCCCCACCTAATATATGAACACTTTACACGGTGGCCACATTGCTAATTATATCACCCTACTTTTGACCCATTCTTTGGCCCTGTTTCTTGAGTGTGTGTGTGTGTGTGTGTGTGTGTGTGTGTGTGTGTGTGTGTGTGTGTGTGTGTGTGAGAGAGAGAGAGAGAGAGAGCTAGTTTGTTCATCTCGTGGTGGTGAGAGCTTACTCTTCACTACTTATATAACAATACATCACAGACATACATACATACATACATACATACATACATACATATATACATACATACCATACATACATACATTCCTCGTACAACTCCATACAGCAAGAACTACCTTCATTATCCACCACGATATTGAAAACGTTTGGGTGTGCTGACGTCACGATATTAAAAATGTTTGGGTGTGCTGACGTCACGATATTAAAACGTTTGGGTGTGGTGACGTCACGATATTGAAAACGTTTGGGTGTGGTGACGTCACGGTATTAAAAACGTTTGGGTGTGGTGACGTCACGATATTGAAAACATTTGCCTGGGTGTTAATAAAGTTTAGGTTGATCACACCCATTTTACGCCTCCCACGCCCACTGCCTTCACGCCCACCACCCACCACACCAGATCCACTCTAGGGGATAAATTAGCAATATATAAGGAGTCGTAAGTGGCAATTTCCTCCACCAGTGAAGAAATGGTTGAACCCTTTTCATATGTTAATGGATGGCTTGTGTGCGTGTGTGTGTGTGTGTGGTGTGTGTGTGTGTGTGTGTGTGTGTGTGTGTGTGTGTGTGTGTGTGTGTGTGTGTGTGTGTGTGTGTCTGTGTGTGTGTGTCTACCGATTGATCGTCTAATATGCATAAAACACAAACAGAATATTAACCTAACCTAACCTAACCTAACCTAACCTAACCTAACCTAAACCCAACTAAGGATATATATTACTACCTCTAGTATAGCACTATTTTCCTAACTGGTGAGGTATAGAGAAAAGGATACTGACCTACTGCCCTTACAATACAGGTGAGAGTTCGGATGCTTGGGACACGGAGGGTGGGTGGTGGGGAGGAGAGGGGGGGGGAGGGAGGGAGGGGAGGGAGGGAGAGGGGTGATATGGGTCACCTAATGGAACTGTTCAATGGACGGGGTAAAAGTGAGTGAAAGACCATAATATAAATTACTTAATTTACAGAAAGGATTTTTTTGGGGTGAAGGGAGGAGGCAGGGGAGGAGGGAAGGGAGGAAGGAGGAAAGGAAAGGGAAATGATGAAAGAGGGAAAGGGAGGAAAGTGCTGTGTGTGTGTGAGAGAGAGAAGAGAGAGAGAGAGAGAGAGAGAGAGATTCGTGAACCTAGTAGTGGCCAGGCAGACAGGGGCAACCAAGGGCCACCCAATCCTGCCCCTAAGATGGCCAAAACCGCACACTTAATGACACAATCGAGGGCCAATCAGAGCCTCTCCTCACGTCCACGGAATGGCCCGCCGCAATCACCCAACCTCGTAACGACCCAGTTAATAGAAAATGGGATTTAGGTGCCAGTCCCAACCAATCATAGCAACGAGAAGGATTATATCAGAGGGGTGTGGGAGGTGGATGGGGGTGGAGGAGGTGGATGGGGGTGGGAGGAGGTGGATGGGGGTGTGGGAGGAGGTGGATGGGGGTGGGAGGAGGTGGATGTGGAGGAGGAGGTGTGGGGGAAGAGGGTGTGGATGGTGTTATACATGTTCTTCACTATTATATGTTCTTCACCCTATTATACATGTTCTTCACTATTATACATGTTCTTCACCCTATTATACATGTTCTTTACCCTATTATACATGTTTCAATTTATTATACATGTTCTTCACCCTATTATACATGTTCTTCACCATTATACATGTTCTTCACCCATTATACATGTTCTTCACTATTATACATGTCTTTTACCCTATTATACATGTTCTTCACCCTATTATACATGTTCTTCACTATTATACATGTTCTTTACCCTATTATACATGTTCTTCACCCTATTATACATGTTCTTCACTATTATACATGTTCTTCACCCTATTATACATGTTCTTTACCCATTATACATGTCTTTTACCCTATTATACATGTTCTTTCACCATATACATGTTCTTCACTATTATACATGTTCTTTAACCCTATTATACATGTTCTTCACCCTATTATGTTCTTCACCCTATTATACATGTTCTTCACCCTATTATACATGTTCTTCACTATTATACATGTTCTTCACCCTATTATACATCGTTTCCAATCCTGTGTGTGTGTGTGTGTGTGTGTGTGTGTGGATGATTTACTAGAGCCAGAAACGTATCGAATGGCGACAACGTTGGCGGGAGTCCAGAAAACAAGAGAGCATCGAGGGGAGGAAAAGAGCATCGAGGGGAGGAAAAGAGCATCGAGGGGAGGAAAAGAGCATCGAGGGGAGGAAAAGAGAGCATCGAGGGGAGGAAAAAAGAGCATCGAGGGAGGAAAAAAGAGCATCGAGGGGAAGGCATCGAGGGAGGAACATCGATAAATGTTGACACCTTCACACCACCTCGGTATTATTAGTAGATTGGGGGAGATTAGGGGCGTGTGTGGGGAGGTAAGGGAGGAGGAAGTGAGGAGTGTGTGAGAGTGAAAGGAGAGGTTGGGAAGATGAGGTTAGGTGGGGTGGTAGAAGGAAGGTGGGAGGGTGAAGATTAAACAACGATGAAAAAAAAAAAATATCAACATGAGCCATTAAGGTGAGTTAAGGAATACGTTAAACCACTCTTATGTATTTCCCAAGACGATAACTAATATAAACACATAAATAAATAAAATACACGACTTTTATTTTACTTTCATATAGGATGGTTGTATTAAGACAGCCAGGAGGACCATTAAGAAACAACTACAATGATCTATATGTTATATTCAGAGGTTCACCGAGCAAGAATATTGGGAGGGGGAAGGGGAAGGGGAAGGGGGAAGGGGGTGTAAGATTCTCAAGGTGTTAGAATGACATACAGACGGAGAACAAGAGCTTTATGGGATGGGCACGACACAGGTGAGATTATTTTTACCTGGTCGAGTAATAACATAAATTGATTTTATTATCTCCAGCGTTTGTATCTTTGGACTGAATAAAAACTTTCAAAATATTATATATAAATTATATCGTGAGAATTCCTAGTAAAAAAAAACTTTGACTAATATATTTTCATTATTATTATTATTATTATTTTTTACACTCAAACTATTATGAAAATAAACTCGCAGGAATGTTGATATTACAGTATATAAGTTTTGTCTCACATTTTGTCTAATAAAAACTTTTGAAAACTCGTGAAAATTTTAGAGATAAATATGGTGGGTGGGTGGGTGTTTGGGTGGGTTGGTGGGCTGAACCAACAACACAAAGACGACGTATGTATGGAGCTGCTATCAGGTAAGGAGGAGGGAGGAAAAGATGTGGGAGGGGAAGAAGAGGGGGAAGGGAGGGAGAGGGAGTTTCGGCTGTAGAGGAGATGCACCTTCAGGTAGGTAATCATCTGCAGAGGGAACAGGTGTAAGTTCAAACACATTTAGTACAGGTAGATTACAGGGAAAAATACAGGTAAATCACAATACAATTACAGATAAGTACAGGTGAAATTACAGGTGAGCACAGGTACAGGTAAAATTACAGGTGAGTACAGACTTGAAAAATCACATGAATAAAAGGAGGAAATAAGAAGATAATAAAATTGGAGACGAAAGAAAATACAAAATGGAAAAGAATAAAGAATAATAAGAAAATGAAGAGAGAAAAGGGAAAAGGAAATAATAGAAGACTGAAGGAAGAAAAGTGTGTGTGTGTGTGTGTGTGTGTGTGTGTGTGTGTGTGAAAGGTGAAGGGCAGGGTGTGTGAGGGTGAGGCAATGTGCAGAGGAGAGAGAAGAAGGTGATGGGAGGGAGGGGAGGGGGGGGGAGAGGAGGGAGGGAGGGAGGAGAAGTAGCGGAAGGTTGAGGAAGACAGGTGAGGAGGTCTGGGGAGAGGAGAGGAGGGTGTAATTTGGGGAGGAGAGATCAAATGATGAGTTTTAGATGGGAGAAATAGGAATGGGGAGAAGAGGAGATATAAGGTGACTGGGGAGGGGAGAGGCAACAGAGAGAGGCCTTGGGGAGAAGAGCCGATGGTAGAACTGGGAGAATTGGCAAGTAAATGCAGAGAATGGAGGAGGTTTATTGGAGAGAAGTCTCACCCCTAGCCTCCCTCTCTCTCTCTCCCCTCCCCCTCCCTCCTCCTCCCCATCCCCAGCCCTCCTCTCTCCCCTCCCCCCTCCTCCTCCCCATCCCCAGCCCTCCCTCTCTCTCTCCCCTCCTCCCTCACCCCAGCCCTCTCCCCCACCATCCAAACCCTCCTCCCCCCATCCTCCTCCCTCCTGTCGCCCTGTCTTGACCTCAGGAAGCAATGACCGAGCAGAAAACACAAACACAACACACACACACACACACACACACACACACACACACACTAATGGAAGGCGCTGAACGTAATTGCACATAACATTTTAAGACAGTTGCCAAAACTTGCTTTACTCCAGCGTGAGTCATGTGGTGACCCCCATCCTCAACCTCCCTCCCTCCCTCCCCCTCCTCCCTCCCTCATGTTCCCCCAGTCTCTCCTTCACCTCCCCGACGATATAATTCTCCCTCTTCACCATCTACCCTCCCCCTCTCTCCTCCCCTCATCACCATCTACCTCCTCTCCCTCCCTCATCACCATCTCTTTCAATCTCCCTCTCTCCCTCCCCTTTACCTGGCTACCCTCCATTCCTTCCTCTTCCTGTCCCTCCTTCCCTATTGTTTTCCTCCCTTCCATCAGAACACCCTTCCTCCCCAGACCTCCTCCACTTCTCTCCCCATTGTCCTCCCCACTCCTCTCCTCTTCCAACGCCCTATCCTATTATTTTCTTTCATTTCTTCATCATTCGTATTCCATTATGTTCCCATGATTCGCTTATTTCTTCTTTTGTTGGGCAGGGCAGGGCAGGGCAGGGCAGGGCAGGGCAGGGCAGGTTAGTTACGTAAGATAAAGCAAGGTTAGGTCACGTCACCTCAGCTCACGTTAAATCATATTAGATTAGGTTAAGTTAGGTTAGGTTAGATTAACAATACCTAATAAACAGCAGAGTTATGGGACTGTGCCTTGGGGTACACCGCTTGTGACTTCACCTCAGTCTATAATACTGCCGACCCATCTGTTGCTTTATTCAAGACGATATATAGACCATCTCCCTCTTAACCCTCTGGTGTATGGGGTCCCCTCTCCAAAAATCGTCTGGAATTAGCTTAAGTGACGTCCCTGTAGTGAAGATGTTAGTGGAGGAAGTTAATCTCTCGTGGGTGGAATTAGGAAAGATTTTATATTGGGGTAAGTGATATATCTCTTGTTATTATTATTATTATTATTATTATTGTTGTTTATTATTTTGCGATAAGGGTTGGGTGTATGTGTGTGAGAGAGAGAGAGGAGAAAGACACGACAAAAAGCCTAAAACATGAAGAGAAAGAAAGAAAGAAAAACAAAAAAGAGACAGAAAAGAAAACAGAGAAGAGAGACAAACTAACACACAGAAAAACAGAAAATACAAAGAGAGAGAGAGATAGCAAGAAACTACCTTCCTATACAGTCATCAGGGCGTGGCGTAGTTATGTCCCCCCCCCACCCTGGCGTCTTCATCTAAGCCCGACGACGTTAGGACGGACCGACAGTGTTGTTCTAGCCAATTGATTTTACGACGCTACTAAGACGATGAGGGGAGGGGGGGAGGGGAGGGAGGGGGAAAGATATAGTCGCTATTTTCCCCTTAAATTCCCCCCGTCTTCTTCTTCCCCCACCACCCCTATATTTTAATCCCTATTTCTGACTACATTCATAGTGTCTGTCTGTCTGTCTGTCTGTCTGTCTGTCTGTCTGTCTGTCTGTCTGTCCATCTGTCTGTCTGTCTGTTCGTCTGGTTCTGTCCGTCCATCCATCATTCTTTATCTACCACGTTTATTGGTTCTTTATAATGATTAATTTCTCTCTCTCTCTCTCTCTCTCTCCTCTCCGAATCCGATTAGATCAAATATCACAAAATGCTAAGGAAGAAAAATAAATAAATAATTAAAATCCCCAAATCCAGACCACACACACACACACACACACACACACACACACACACACAACGACAACAAACCAGCTCACTATAGAACACCATCACAACATGAGAACTCCCTGACACCATAGGCCTCACCACCACCATAGGCTTACACCACCACCACCACCATAGGCCACACCACCATAACATTTAACAGCCATATAAAGTAAATTATATCAGAAATGCAGCTGCCATAACCATGCAGACATCACGTCACCTCTCCTCCTCCACACGCCTTCTTTCACCTCTCCCTCCACACGTCACCTCTCTGTCACCTCTTCCTCCACACACACACGTCACCTATCTTCCTCCCCACACGTCACCTCTCTCTCCACACGTCACCTCCTCCTCCACCAGCCACCCCTTCCCCACACACACACACGTCACCTCTCCACACACACGTCACCTCTCTTCCTCCTCCACACGTCACCTCTCCTCCTCCACACACACGTCACCTCTCCACACACGTCACCTCTCCACCACACTACCACTGGCCAACACCACACACGTCTGTCTCCTCGTCATCATCTTCTTGGAGACAGCTAAGATATCAAGTCACATCATCAAGTCATGTTGTAGTGACCCCGTGATATCCTACGACTGTGTGGGTGAATAAGCCTATCCTGTTCCCATTAATAGTTACAACCTCCATTAACTTATCACCACAACCTCTATTGTTCCCATTAATAGTTACAACCTCCATTAACTTATCACCACAACCTCTATTGTTCCATTAATAGTTACAACCTCATTAACTCACACAACCCTTTCCAACCTCACCACCACAACCTCTATTGTTCCCATTAATAGTTACAACCCATAACTTATCATCACAACCTCTATTGTTCCCATTAATAGTTACAACCTCCATTAACTTATCACCACAACCTCATTTCCCATTAATAGTTACAACCTCCATTAACTTATCATCACAACCTCTATTGTTCCCATTAATAGTTACAACCTCCATTAACTTATCACCACAACCTCTATTGTTCCCATTAATAGTTACAACCTCCATTAACTTATCACCACAACCTCTATTGTTCCCATTAATAGTTACAACCTCCATTAACTTATCACCCCAACCTCTGCCCATAATAGTTACAACCCCATTAACTTATCATCACAACCTATCTCGTCAAAATTAAACGCCAACAGATTTAAGTCCAATAGCTTTCAGTTCCTCCTGATATGTATTGTAAACCACAACGTCTAATATTCCACACGATCACCTAACCAAATCTATCCTGACCTAACCAAACCTAACGAAAACCTAACCAAACTCCTAACCAAACCTACGCACTTCAAGATCTTAGTTAGTTGAAGCGTAGTGATACATTATAACGTTAACTGCCGCCTCACCACCCAAGTTTTTCTACGTTAGCATCGTTAACACCCGGACCTCTTGTTCTTCACAGCTCTAAGACGACTTCACCCGTAGTAGCCAGGCCGTGGTTGGTGGTGCCCGGCGAGCTGTTACTTTAAAAGACCCTGACAGCGTTGTGAAGTGGCCCATGCTGCAGAAGGCCCACCAGAAGGCTCACTAGGAGGGAAGTACTGTACGCCGTCACAGCACCAGCAGGCGATACAGAGGTGCTTACGGAGAACTACAGTAACGATGGTGAAACTACTGTACTAACGACGGTGACCGACAATGATTACTCCTCTTACCGTCTTGACCGTTAGTGACTTTTCTGTTTACCGTCTTGACCGTCAATACCCCACCCCTTACCAGGTGTAGCGGCCCTAGATGTTACTACCGACCACTACATCACTCACCTGGACGCCTACACACCTGTCTGCCCTCACATCACACCTCGCTATTAATTCTTAACTAAAACACAGTAAAGATAATAATTAAAACTAAACAAAAAATTTTTACTAAACGAACAATCGATGCTAGGTTAGGTTAGGTTTAGTTAGGCAAGAGAAGTTGTGTTAGTTAGTTAGGTTGGTTGGGTTGCAGTTGGGTTGGGTTAGTGCTGGGTTGAGTTGGGTTGGGTTAGGTTGGGTTGGGTTGGGTTGTGTTAGGAAGTTAGGTTAGGAAGGTTGAGGCTAGCCTCTGTATTCTCGTGTATGAATTTGACTCCTCTTTCTCCTCTCCCTCATATAACCCCCCATCCCATCTCCCCATCTCCCCCATCTCCCCAACACCAAAAAACAAACACAAAACAATACTTCCTAGACCTAACTTACTACTGAATGTTTATACCAGGGAAAAAAAAACAAGTAAAATATTAACTTACAAAAACACTCACACAAAAAAATGGTATTCTTCCAAGATGGTTTTCAGAACATGGCCTTGAACCTCACTGAGAATTTATTAGACAGAGACGAGACTGTGGTGGGGTGTCAGATACATAAATATAATGTTACTTTAATTCCTGATACAACTTGATCTTCAATTCACAAAGAGAGTTGCTTCAGTTCAACAGGTGATCCAACATAAGGTGATATTTCTCCTAGTTACCTGTGATATGTCTCCTAGTTACCTGTGATATTCCTCCTAGTTACCTGTGATATTTCTCTTAGTTACCTGTGATATTTCTCTAAGTTACCTGTGATATTTCTTAGTTACCTGTGATAGTTTCGTTACTTTGTGATATTTCTCTTAGTTACCTGTGATAGTTCTCAGTTACCTGTGATATTTCTGTTACCTGTGATATTCTCGCTACTGTAATTTATTGTGATGATATCACCGGTACCTGCAGAGAGAGAGAGAGAGAGAGAGAGACCCAGGTGCGAGACAGGTGAAGACCACAGGTAATGAACGTCTTAATGTCACTCTCATCTTGTAGCCTGAGACAATTACACGACTCCGTATATATAAAACAAATCTACGCTATATTTCAAAATAATTATATAAATCACTTAAATTAAATAAAAAATAAAATAAATACGACGTCACGTTTCATTTCCATTAACCATAGTTAGAGATTTTATTTATTTTTTCCTTGAAGTCTTAAAGTAATTTGTGACTATACCTGTAGCTGGGTCACCACGACAGCTCCTGAGTACCAACCTATTAAGACGCCATACCTGTAAAATAAGAGAGGAATTAATTAGAGATGAGTAAAGGTAAATATAGAAATACACATACAGGTTAATTTATTTATTTACGAAACACTGTAAACGCACACACCCACGCACGCACACACACACACACACGCACAGACACACATACACACAGTCTAAAACAGTTCTTGAATGCTTTTGTATTATTATTATTATCACACTACACTACACTACACTACACTACACTACACTACACTCCCGTTACAGAATATAATCACTACAGACATTATATAAAGCATCGAGGAACAGAGAACTCCAATAAAAGCAATTTTGGCGACGACCCAGCCAGCGATACCACCTTGTCTGCTCCACGCTGAATACCATAGTCCCCCCCTCTAACCTGTCCCTGTTTTCTTTAAGTTAAGTTAAGTTAGGTTAGGTTAGGTTAGGTTTGGTTAGGTTAGGTTAACTTGAGGGTGGCCAATCTTCAGGTGATAACATAAATCATCAGTCAAACAATAATGAGATGACAGTCGTGCCACAGTTTACCCAGCAGCCCGAGGTGCCCTGTGGTGTGACACTGGCATGACCTCTGACCCGCCATCACTCCGGTCCTCCCGCACCTGCCGCGTCACCTTCCTCTCCTGAAGGTGATTCTTGTCGTGCGTGGTGCAATTTACCCTAAAAATTCACTTTCCTGTTATGTGTGCGTGTTTACATCCGTTTTTACACACACACATGCATACGTACATACATACCTAAACACACATACCTAAACACACACATACCTAAACACACACACACACACACACACACACACACGTATACCCCACCAACCCCCCTCCCACACACTTCACTAGCGGCAGAGATTCGAACTAATATACTGAAAAGACGAGGTTAAGAATACATGACCCCTGTACCACACCTCCTCCCTGACCCCTGTACCACACCTCCTCCCTGACCCCTGTACCACACCTCCTCCCTGTAGAGTGGGTGGTGGAGACGACAACACCCAGGTCCCGCCTCTGCCCTGTTCACCTACACCAGCAGGAGAAATTGAGGAACAAGAAGAGATACAACACAAGATGGAGAAACTAAGAAAAAGATCGAGAAATGTTGAAACTAATCGTAAGACAAAAGGAAAATTATTTCTTTCACCCGAAGATAAATTTAGACGATACAGATTGAATAAGATATAAGAAAATAGTTTTGTTATTTGAGAAAATATTTAACTCCTAACCTAACCTGCCGCCGCAGCCAAGCCAAGCCAAGCCAAGCCAACCCAACAAGTATAAAATCCAATCCTACAAGACTCTAACCAATCTTCACCTAATAAGCAGTACATTACGTGGACCAAAGACTAATTAATATCAAGACCTTCCAGAGATTTATACCTGATATAATACTCGATAACAAATACCTAGGCCAAGATATACATATACTCACCTGTTATCAAGTTAAAGGAGAACAATATAGACTAGTTATCATTTGGTTATCATTACTATCCAAATTTGGTTATTTTTACTGTCGAAATTATCGTCTCCCTCTCCCCCCTAATCGAATTTTGATTTTTTTTATAATTTACTAAAGACGTTCAATAAGTGTCTTCTGTACTATATATCACAAAAAAAATATTCATCTCGTTAATATATCAAAGCTTTGGGATATATGGTCAATTTTCTTTAAATAAATTATCTAATCAAATGTATTTTTTCCATAGTATGATATTTTTCATTAAAATTTTGTTTTTTAAATTTGTGGATACGACTGACGAATTTTTTCTGGTGTAACAGGTAATTAACCCTTTTGGTGTAACAGGTAATTAACCCTTTTGGTGTAACAGGTGTATGGTGTCGAATTCTCAGGATGTAAGAGTAGTGATGATGAGGAGTAAGAGGGAGTATTGGAGGAGTGTGTTTGGGAGGCACAGTCAGTGTGTGTGTGTTGTGGTGGAGGAGTGGTGGTGAGTGTGGTGATAGTGGTGTTGGTGGTGTGGTGGTAGGCGTGGGCAGTGGTGATAGTGGTGGTGAATTAGTTCAACCTCTGATCCCACCACCTTGTTAGATGCCACAAATACACAACAACAACAATAATAATAATAATAATAAAATAATAATAATAATAATAATAAAAATAATAATTCTAAAAATACTGTATATAAAGGATTCAATATTCATGATTAAAGTAAAAGAAAAAAAAAGAGGGAAGAATAAAATCAAAAGATGAAAATATTAATGTAAGAACGAAAAAAAAATAATAAAGAAGAAGAAGAAGAACAAGAACAACTACCAATAACACAGAATAAAGATGAATAAACGAGAATAAATGGAAGACATTAACAAGACAAAACAGAGAATCAAATTAAAGACTTGAATCAATATTTGGTACAGGGAAGCCAAGGTCTCTGGTAAACAGTATTGATAAAACTTCTTAAAACGGCATCCTTCTCCTTTCCCTTCCCTCCTTTCCTCCCTTCCCTCCTTTCCTACCTTCTCCCCCTTTCCTACCTTCCCTCCTCCTTTCCTCTACCTTCCTCCTCCTTTCCTACCTTCCTCCCTCCTTTCCTACTCTCCCCTCCTTTCTACCTTCCTCCTTCCCTTTCCACCTTCCCTCCTTCTTCCTCTTTCCTACCTTCCCTCCTTCCCTTTCCTACCTTCCCTCCTTCCTTTCCCTACCTTCCTCCCTCTTCCTTTCCTACCTTCCCCCTTCCTTTCCTACCTTCCTCCTCCTTTCCTACCTTCCTCCCTCCCTTTCCTACCTTCCTCCTTCCTTTCCTACCTTCCCTCCTTCCTTTCTCCTACCTTCCTCCCTCTCCTCTCTCCTTCCCTCCCTCCCTTTCCTACCTTCCCCCTCCTTCCTTTCCTACCTTCCCTCCTTCCTTCCCTACTCCTTCCCTCCCTCCTTTCCTACCTTCCTCCCTCCTTTCCTACCCTTCCCTCCTTTCCTTTCCTACCTTCCCTCCTTCCTTTCCTACCTTCCTCCTCTCCTTTCCCTACCTTCCCCTCCCTCCTTCCACCTCCCTCCCTCCTTTTCCTACCTTCCTCCCCTCCCTCTCCTTCCTACCTTCCCTCCTCCTTTCTCCTTCCTTCCTCCCTCCTTTCCTACCTTCCTCCCTCCTTTCCCCTACCTTCCCTCCTTCCTTTCCTACCTTCCCCCCCTCCTTTCCTACCTTCCTCCCCTCCTTTCCTTTCTACCTTCCCTCCCTCCTTTCCTACCTTCCTCCCTCCATCCTTTCCTACCTTCCCCTCCTTCTTTCCTACCTTCCCTCCTTTCTTTCCTACCTTTCCCTCCTCCCTTTCCTACCTTCCCTCCTTCCTACCTTTCCCTCCTTCCTTTCCTCCTACCTTCCTCCTTCCTTTTTCCTACCTTCCTCCTTCCTTTCCTACCTTCCTCCCTCCTTTCCTACCTTCCTCCTTCTCTTTCCTACCTTCCTCCTCTTCCCTTTCCTACCTTCCCTCCTCCCTTTCCTACCTTCCCTCCCTCCTTCCTACCTTCCTCCTTCCTTTCCCTACCTTCCCTCCTTCCTTTCCTACCTTCCCTCCTTCCTTTCCTACCTTCCCTCCCTCCTTTCCTACCTCCTTCCTCCTTCCTTTCCTACCTTCCCTCCTCCCTTTCTTCCCCCTTCCCTCCCTTCCTTTCCTACCTTCCCTCCCTTCCTTCCTACCTTCCTCCCCTTTCCTACCTTCCTCCTCCTTCCTACCTCCTCCTTCCTTCCTACCTTCCTCCCCTCCTTTCCTACCTTCCCTCCTTCCTTCCTACCTTCCCTCCTTCCTTCCTACCTTCCCTCCTTTCTTTTCCTACCTTCCTCCTACCTTTCCTACCTTCCCTCCTTCCTTTCCTTACCTTCCCTCCCTTCCTTTCCTACCTTCCTCCTTCCTTTCCCTACCTTCCCTCCTTCCTTCCTACCTTCCTCCTTCCTTTCCTACCTTCCCTCCTTCCTCCCTACCTTCCTCTCCCTCCTCCTTTCCTACCTTCCCTCCCTCCTTTCCTACCTTCCTCTCCTTCCTCTTTCCCACCTTCCCTCCTCCTTCCTTTTCCTACCTTCCCTCTCCCTCCTTTCCTACCTTCCCTCCTTCCCTTTCCTACCTTCCCTCCCTCCTTTCCTACCTTCCTCCCTCCTTTCCTACCTTCCCTCCCTTCCTTTCCCTACCTTCCCTCCTTCCTTTCCCTACCTTCCCTCCTTCCTTCCTACCTTCCCCTCCTCCTTCCTTCCCACCTTCCCTCCTTCCCTTTCCTACCTTCCCTCCTTCCTTTCCTACCTCCTTCCTTCCTACCTTCCTCCTTCCTTCTCCTACCTTCCTCCTTCCTTTCCTACCTTTCCTCCTTCCTTTCCTACCTTCCCTCCCCTTCCTTTCCTACCTTCCTCCTTCCTTCTACCTTCCTCCCTTCCTTCCTTTCTACCTTCCTCCTTCCTTTCCTACCTCTCCCTCCTTTCTTTCCTACCTTCCCTCCTCCTTTTCCTACCTTCCTCCTTTCCTTTCCTACCTTCCTCCTCCTCCTTTTCCCACCTTCCCTCCTTCCTTTCTACCTTCCTCCTTCCTTTCCTACCTTCCCTCCTTCCTTTCCTACCTTCCCTCCTTCCCTTTCCTACCTTCCCTCCCTCCTTCCCTCCCTCCTCCTCCTCCTCCCTTCCTTCCTACCTTCCTCCTTCCCCCTTCCCTCCTTCCCCCTTCCTCCTTTCCCTCCCTTCCTTTCCCTACCTTCCCTCCCTCCTTTCCTACCTTCCCCTCCTTCCTTTCCTACCTTCCCCTCCTTCTTCTACCTTCCTCCTTCCTTTCCTACCTTCCCCTCCTTCCCTTCCTACCTTCCCTCCCTCCTTTCCTACCTTCCCCCCCCTCCTTCCTTCCTACCTTTCCCTCCTTCTACCCCCCTCTTTCCTACCTTCCCTCCTACCTTTCCTACCTTCCCTCCTTTCCTTTCTACCTTCCTCCTTTCCTTCCTACCTTCCTCCTTCCTTTTCCCTACCTTCCCTCCTTCCTTTCCTACCTTCCCTCCTTCCTTCCTACCTTCCCTCCTTCCCTTTCCTACCTTTCCCTCCTTCCCTTTTCCTACCTTCCCTCCTCCTTTTTCCTACCTTCCTCCTTCCTTTCCTACCTTCCCCCTTCCTTTCCTACCTTCCCTCCTTCCTTTCCACCCCTCCCCTCCTCCCTCCTTCCTACCTCTCCCCTTCCTTTCCCTTTCCCCTCCCTCCTCTTCCTTCCTACCTTTCCTACCTTCCCTCCTTCCTTCCTACCTTCCTCCCTTCCTTTCCTACCTTCCTCCTTCCTTTTTCCCTACCTTCCCTCCTCTTCCTTTCCTACCTTCCCTCCCTCCTTTCCTACTCTTCCTTCCCTTCCTTTCCTACCTCCCTCCTTCCCTACCTTCCCTCCTTTCTTTCCTACCTTCCTCCTTCCTTTCCCTACCTTCCCTCCCTCCTTTCCTACCTTCCCTCCTTCCTTTCCTACCTTCCCTCCTTCCCTTTCCTCACCTTCCCTCCTACCTTTCCTACCTTCCCTCCTTCCTTTCCTACCTTCCCCTTCCTTTCCTACCTTCCCTCCTCCTTTCCTACCTTCTCCTCTTCCTTTCCTACCTTCCCTCCTCCTTTCCTACCTTCCCTCTCCTTCCCTTCTACCCTTCCCTCCTTCCTTTTCCTACCTTCCCTCCTTCCCTTTCCTACCTTCCCTCCTTCCTTTCCTACCTTCCTCTTCCTTTCCTACCTTCCCTCCTACCTTCCTACCTTCCTCCCTCCTTTCCTACCTTCCTCCCTCCTTTCCTACCTTCCTCCTTCCTTCTCCTTCCCTCTCCTTCTTCCTACCTTCCCTCCTCCTTTCCTACTCCCTCCCTCCTTCCCTACCTCCCTCACCCCACTCCCTCCCGTGTTTTGACAGTGACAATGCCTGTGGGAAGCCTCATTCACACCTTCCAACGACCTGCCTACTTAACCACCCAATTAGCCATCTAACTAAACAGTCACCCATCTACCTATCAATACAAACCACCCATATACCCACCCCCAATCATCTACCCACCCACCTACACCACCCACCTTCACCACCCACCCACCTTCACCACCCACCCACCTACACCACCCACCTTCACCACCCACCCACCCACCCACCCACCCACCTTCACCACCCACCCACCCCACCAGTTGATAAAAACAACAGATTCATTCAACAGAAAAGTGCCTCAAGAAGGTCACAAGCTAATCCTTCAGAGGTGCCAACCAAACCTCAGTCAACACCCTGCTGGGGCTACTTCACGAGGCCGAGGGTAGAAACACTAGCATCATTCACCCTGAGACAACACCCTAGGAGCCAACACAACCACTCCACCCTAGTGTGTGAGGAGAGAGAGAGAGAGAGGCCCCTTCTGTGTTCTTCTCTCTCTCTCTCACAAACAATACACTAAGACCATTAAGCTACCTGAGTATCGTCGCACCTGTATCTACTACCTGTCTATTAATTAAGGTAAAGCGAGAGTAAACACTGACCTGGGCTGATCCAACACTGCCTCACGCCACACCAAACACACCCAGCAAACACTAGCGGCTACTACCACACTCACTGGCCGATCATCAGGACCGTTGGCCAGTTTATCTTCGGATGGTACAATGGTTGCTGTACCGTTCACTAGTGGGGGTACAATGGTTGCTGTACCGTTCACTAGTGGGGGGTACAATGGTTGCTGTACCGTTCACTAGTGGGGTAAATGTTAAAATTGCTGTACCGTTCACTAGTGGGGGTACAATGGTTGCTGCGGGGTACAATGGTTGCTGTACCGTTCACTAGTGGGGGTACAATGGTTGCTACCGTTCACTAGTGGGATTACAATGGTTGCTGTACCGTTCACTAGTGGGGGTACAATGGTTGCTGTACCGTTCACTAGTGGGGGTACAATGGTTGCTGTACCGTTCACTAGTGGGGGTACAATGGTTGCTGTACCGTTCACTAGTGGGGTACAATGGTTGCTGTACCATTCACTAGTGGGGGTACAATGGTTGCTGTACCGTTCACTAGTGGGGGTACAATGGTTTGCTGTACCGTTCACTAGTGGGTACAATGTTTGCTGTACCGTTCACTAGTGGGGCAATGGTTGCACCGTTGGTACAATGTTTACCGTTCACTAGTGGGGTACAATGGTTCTGTACCGTTCACTAGTTGGGGTACAATGGTTGCTGTACCGTTCACTAGTGGGGTACAATGGTTGCTGTACCGTTCACTAGTGGGGGTACAATGGTTCTGTACCGTTCACTAGTGGGGGTACAATGGTTGCTGTACCGTTCACTAGTGGGGTACAATGGTTGCTGTACCGTTCACTAGTGGGGTACAATGGTTTGCTGTACCATTCACTAGTGGGAGTACAATAATTTGCTGTACCGTTCACTAGTGGGGGTACAATGGTTGCTGTACCGTTCACTAGTGAGAATACAATGGTTGCTGTACCGTTCACTAGTGGATGTCTGCACCGTTCACTAGTGGGGGTACAATGGTTGCTATTACCGTTCACTAGTGGGGTACAATGGTTGCTGTACCGTTCACTAATGGGGTACAATGGTTTTCTACCGTTCACTAGTGGGGGTACAATCGTTCTTGTTACCGTTCACTAGTGGGGGTACAATGGTTGCTGTACCGTTCACTAGTGGGGGTACAATGGTTGCTGTACCGTTCACTAGTGGGGGGTACAATGGTTGCTTACCGTTCACTGGTGGGGTACAGTTGCTGTACCGTTCACTAGTGGGGTACATGGTTGCTGTACCGTTCACTAGTGGGTGCAATGGTTGCTGTACCGTTCACTAGTGGGGTACAATGGTTGCTGTACCGTTCACTAGTGGGGGTACAATGGTTGCTGTACCGTTCACTAGTGGGGGTACAATGGTTTGCTGTACCGTTCACTAGTGGGGAATTATGTTGCTAGCGTTCACTAGTGGGGTACAATGGTTGCTATACCGTTACTGGTGGGGTACAATGTTTGCTGTACCGTTCACTACGGGGTACAATGGTTGCTGTACCGTTCACTAGTGGGGGTACAATGGTTGCTAGTACCGTTCACTAGTGGGGGTACAATGGTTGCTGTACCGTTCACTAGTGGGGGGTACAATGGTTGCTGTACCGTTCACTGATGGGGTACAATGTTCTACCGTTCACTAAGACAATGGTTGCTGTACCGTTCACTAGTGGGGGTACAATGGTTGCTGTACCGTTCACTAGTGGGGGTACAATGGTTGCTATACCGTTCACTAGTGGGGGTACAATGGTTGCTGTACCGTTCACTAGTGGGGGTACAATGGTTGCTGTACCGTTCACTAGGTGGGGTACAATGGTTTGCTGTACCGTTCACTAGTGGGGTACAATGGTTTCTGTACCGTTCACTAGTGGGGGTACAATGGTTTACCGTTCACTAGTGAATTTACTTCACTAGTGGGAATGGTTGCTGTACCGTTCACTGGAAATGGTTGCTGTACCGTTCACTAGTGGGGTACAATGGTTATATACCGTTCACTTAGTGGGGGTACAATGGTTTGCTATACCGTTCACTAGTGAGGGTACAATGGTTGCTGTACCGTTCACTAGTGGGGGTACAATGGTTGCTTTACCGTTCACAGTGGGGGTACAATGGTTGCTGTACCGTTCACTAGTAGGGTCAATGTTCTTACCGTTCACTAGTGGGGTACAATGGTTGCTGTACCGTTCACTAGTGGGGGTACAATGGTTGCTGTACCGTTCACTAGTGGGGTACAATGACCCATGTACAATGTTGCTATACCGTTCACTAGTGGGGGTACAATGTTTGCTTACCGTTCACTGTAATGGTTTACCGTTCTAGTGGGGTACAATGGTTGCTGTACCGTTCACTAGTGGGGGTACAATGGTTGCTGTACCGTTCACTAGTGGGGGTACAATGGTTTGTTACCGTTCACTAGTGGGGGTACAATGGTTTGTACCGTTCACTAGTGGGGGTACAATGGTTGCTGTACCGTTCACTGGTGGGGGTACAATGATTGCTGTACCGTTCACTAGTGGGGGTACAATGGTTGCTGTACCGTTCACTGGTGGGGTACAATGGTTGCTGTACCGTTCACTAGTGGGGATTTAATGGTTACTGCCGTTCACTAGTGGGGTACAATGGTTGCTGTACCGTTCACTGGTGGGGGTACAATGGTTTGCTATACCGTTCACTAGTGGGGGTACAATGGTTGCTGTACCGTTCACTAGTGCATAATTTACTTACCGTTCACTAATTGGGGGTACAATGGTTGCTGTACCGTTCACTAGTGGGGGTACAATGGTTGCTGTACCGTTCACTGGTGGGGAATACAATGGTTTCTGTACCGTTCACTAGTGGGGGTACAATGGTTGCTGTACCGTTCACTGGTGGGGTACAATGGTTGCTGCCGTTCTGGGGTACAATGTTTGCTGTACCGTTCAATTGGGGGTACAATGGTTTGTACCGTTCACTGGTGGGGTACAATCATTGCTGTACCGTTCACTAGTGGGGAAATAATGGTTGCTGTACCGTTCACTATGGGGACTTGCTTACCGTTCACTAGTGAAATACAATGGTTGCTGTACCGTTCACTAGTGGGGTACAATGATTGCTGTACCGTTCACTGGGTACAATGGTTGCTCCGTTCACTAGTGGGGGTACAATGGTTGCTGTACCGTTCACTAGTGGGGGTACAATGGTTTCTGTACCGTTCACTAATTGGGGTACAATGGTTGCTGTACCGTTCACTAGTGGGGGTACAATGGTTGCTGTACCGTTCACTAGTGGATACAATGGTTGCTGTACCGTTCACTGTATGGGGTACAATGGTTGCTGTACCGTTCACTAGTTGGGGGTACAATGGTTTGCTGTACCGTTCACTAGTGGGGTACAATGGTTGCTATACCGTTCACTAGTGGGGGTACAATGGTTGCTGTACCGTTCACTAGTGGGTGGTACAATGGTTGCTTACCGTTCACTAGTGGGGGTACAATCATTGTACCGTTACTGGATGGTTGCTGTACCGTTCACTAGTGGGGTACAATGGTTGCTGTACCGTTCACTAGTGGGGGTACAATGGTTGCTGTACCGTTCACTAGTGGGGGTAATGATTGCGCATACTGTTCACTAGTGGGGTACAATGGTTGCTGTACCGTTCACTAATTGGGGTTCAATGGTTGCTGTACCGTTCACTAGTGGGGTACAATGGTTTGCTGTACCGTTCACTAGTGGGGTACAATGGTTGCTGTACCGTTCACTAGTGGGGGTACAATGGTTCTTGTACCGTTCACTAGTGGGGGTACAATGGTTGCTGTACCGTTCACTAGTGGGGTACAATGGTTGCTGTACCGTTCACTAGTGGGGGTACAATATGGTTGCTATACCGTTCACTAGTGGGGTACAATGGTTGCTGTACCGTTCACTAGTGGGGGTACAATGGTTGCTGTACCGTTCACTAGTGGGGGTACAATGGTTGCTGTACCGTTCACTAGTGGGGGTACAATAGTTTGCTGTACCGTTCAGGGAGGTACAATGTTTGCTGTACCGTTCACTAGTAGGGGTACAATGGTTTGCTGTACCGTTCACTAGTGGGGTACAATGATTTGCTGTACCGTTCACTAGTGGGAGGTACAATGGTTGCTATACCGTTCACTAGTGGGGTACAATGGTTGCTGTACCGTTCTGGTGGGTACAATAGTTGCTGTACCGTTCACTAGTGGGGTACAATGGTTCTAACTCGTTCACTAGTAGGGTACCGTTGTATATTACACCCTAGTGGTTGAACACGTAATTACTGCCGATAGATTTTTGATAGACAGACAGACAGAGACAGACAGATAGACAGACAGACAGATAGACAGAGACACAGACACACAGACAGACACACAGACGCACAGACACAGACAGACAGACAGACAGACACACAGACAGACAGACAGACAGACAGAGATTGTGGTTACAGTTGACTTACATAAACCAAATACAGAAAAATTCTCACCTGTACTTTCATCCCGGTAGAAACTAATTAATACCTGTAGAAATAAATCAACACAGGTGAACAAAATTAAAACACCTGTTAGACGTTAATTGACCAGGTGTACGCAATTAACACAGAGTACTCAGGTATACAGATAATATACACCTATGGCGTATAGTGTATACATAAACATACATTATTAGATAAGGAATAAGATAACAGACATTTTTTTGCTTGAGAATTTCCCCAATGCGTATTGTAGTGGATCCAATAAATTCATCTTTAATGTTGATATGCGGTGATGGTGGGGGGCGGTGGGGCGGCTGTGAGGTCGGTGAGGCGGTGGTGAGGGCGGTGATGGTAGGTGAGGGCGGTGGGGGGTCGGTGAGGGGACGGTGAGGGGGCGGTGAGGGCGGTGGTGAGGTCAGTGATGTGAGGCTGTGAGGGGTGGCTATGGAGGGTGATGAGGGGTCGTTGTAAGGGTCAGTGTTGGAAGGCTGTGAGGGGCGGATGTGAGGGTCGGTGAGGGGTGGCTATGAGGGGTGGTTGTAAGGGTCAGTGATGGGAGCATGTGAGGGGCGGTGCTGGGAGGAGGCTGAGACACTGCACCATTGTCCAGGGATATACTGTAGCTACAGGAGGAGTCTCAGCTGTAGACGTCAGTGATGGTCCTTAACAGTGAGTCTCGGTGATGGATCTGTAGAGACTAAACGGATCACATGAAGAATTGTCACCCCAGAGTCCGGCAGGGTGACAATTCTTCAGGTGGGGTCAGGAGCCTCCACGGTTGTTAATCTTCAGGTTAGTGGAGTCAGGACCCTCCAGTCAGGTAGGAGGACTATATAATAGTAAGTGGGCTCAAAAATTTTTAGTCATAATCATCAGTCGACCATGGGTGTTCGGTATGGTCGTTAGGAGCTGGAGCCCTTCAAGTGGCTACATGGAAGTTGTCGAGACAAGGGATGCTGCCACCCTTCTTCCTATAATACTCAAAGTGGTTCAACAAGGATTCACAGTGATGAGTGGCGAGCATACCGTAATATTCAAGGTCTTGGATACACACACACAGAACTGTGAACCACTCAGTCAATTTTGTGGATGTGAATACTGGTGGTCACACACAAACGATTGAATCATATTGGAACAAGAACAAGAGTTACCTTAAAGAATTCATGTGGCATGATCGTTTTTCTGATAATCCTTTGCAAATTTTATGTCAACAAATTGCTGTTCAGTACCCTTTGTAATATGCATAACACAAAGAAATATATTTATGTAATCCTATTTATACATATTATATTCACTGTGGGCTGGGGTGACGATTCTTCAGGTGATCCGACTAAACACACACACACACACACACACACACACATCATCTTTTCCCCCACACAAAAGTAGAACCCCTTCCCCTACCCCATCCAGTCCATTCTCCATCCCTTCCTCCCCTCCTCCTCACCCCTCCCCCTACTCCCCCACCCTTTTCTCTCCCTCCCACCCCCTCAATTTCACACACTCTCCCTTCTCCTATCCTCCTCCTTCCTCCCTCCTCTATCCACCGTCCATCCCTACCCTACCTCATCCTCCCTCTTCTACTCTTCTGAATATTCATACTCACGAAGAGAAAACTTACTACTACGGGCCCTCTTAAAAACCCATTAAGCATCACACTTCCCCTGATATCTGCCAGCTAAGTGGTCGCCCTTATCGTAAATCTTGAGGCAAACAAACAGCTGTTCGTCATTTTAAAGGTAACAGCAGCAGGTTTGGTGAGAGAGAAGAGAGAGAGAGGTCAGAAATGAGAGGTTAAAGTCGATTATTACACCAGGAGGCACCCCTCATCGTGGGAATGACCATACAGTTGTCTCAGTCAGTCAGCGAGTGAGTCAGTTAGTCAGTCGGTGAAGTTGTTCAGGTTTGGGGCAGTCAGTTCTGTAGGTAGTCAGGCAGTAGGGCAGTTATTACTCAGCCCAACCAGTTAAGTCAGTCCAACACAGTCATTCAAGTTACTCTTAACTAACCTAACTAACCTAAACCTAACCTAACCTAACCTCCCCCAAGGTTAGCGTTAAGAAGTACCTGTATAAATCACCAATCATAGGTCCTTAATTAATCCACAGGTAATCTTTATTCACGTCAGTATAAGAACTCAAGACCCCGAGGGTTATATTAATAATAATCTAAATACATATGAACACGGTAAATAAATAAATAAATAAAAAAAGTCGTACAAAAAGTCGTAGTTGATGGTCGAGTCGAGAAGATTAAAAAAAGAATAATTAAAGCGGACAATAATGCGGCGTTGTCGTCCTCAGATACGTCGAGACATGTTAAGGGTGGCGCCCGTGTGTGTGTGTGTGTGTGTGTGTGTGTGTGTGTGTGTGTGTGTGTGTGTGTGTGTGTGTGTGTGTGGCGTCCTCTCCATGTTGTTGTTATTATTATTGTTGTTTTGTTTTGTTGTTTTTAATTTAGCTTTTTTCTCTTTCCTCTGTTCGTAAGAGTTACTTAAGGTGAACTCATTTACCTGTTTTTATTTCCTCTTTATTGCTTCCATTCTTCTCTCTCCCTTGTAATCTTGTCTTCTTCTTTGTTATTCTCTACCTATTATTTTTTATTTATTATTATATTATTATTTTTATTTCATTTATTACAACTTCGTAATCATGTTCCTAATTATAATGTGTGTGTGTGTGTGTGTGTATGCGTTGTGGTTTACATCTCTGGGACACCTTTATATTCACACACACACACACACACACACACACACACACACACACACACACACACACACACTGTACATATCCTTCTGAATAAATCCTCCCTATTAATCTCCCTTCTGTCAACTCATTCTCTCTTAATTAAATCCTTCCCAAATCCTTCCCAAATCCTTCATGTTTCTGTAATTAAATCTCCCGTCTACTTTAATTAAATTCTTCTGAACTTTTCTCTTTATTTAAATTATCCCAATTTTTTGAGGCGATAAAACAGATCCAATTTAAGACTCTGATTAAACCGTCCCTATTATTAAGATCAAGTTCTACCTTAGTGTTTAACTCATCGTCTTGTCCAGTCGTAATTGGTGACGTGTCTCTGCCAATTACACGTCAACAGAGTCTTAATCTCTATATTGTTATTGTTTTAAATAGTCTCTTTGTTTACATAATGTTTACTGTTTGATGCAACGTCACAAACAATAATAAAAAAAATTACATTACAAAAAATACAAAAAAAATTAATATAATAAACCATTTTAGTCTCAAATACATTACAAAAAATACAAAAATACGTAGGTTTAATTTTGTTTTGTTGTACTATCCTTAGTTACCTGTCTCAAGGGATGATTAACTCTCACCCCCCTTCACTAACTACCTGTGGTCTCTCGAGTGTATAAATTACCCTTATTAGTGGTTAACGACCTTATAAAGATGGCAATTATAGATGAGGTCTATAATTTAAAACCAACTAAGGGAGGGGTAGTCTCAAGGGGAGTAGTCTCAGGGGTAGTCTCCAAGGGGGTAGTTTCAAGGAGGGTAGTCTCAAGGGGTAGTCTCAAAGGGGGTAGTCTCAGGAGGTAGTCTCAAGGGGAGTAGTCTCAGGGGATAGTCTCAGGAGGAGTAGTCTCAAGGGGAGTAGTCTCAGGAGTAGTCTCAAGGGGGATAGTCTCAAGGAGGAGGTAGTCTCAGGAGGAGTGAAGTCTCAGGGGAGGTAGTCTCAAGGGGATAGTCTCAGGAGGGTAGTCTCAGGAGGGTAGTCTCAAGGGGGTAGTCTCAAGGGGATATAATTGTGTATATACCCCGAAGGAAGCGACAGTCTGTGACAGTCTCCCAGCCCACAAGCATACCATACAGTTACCAGTTAGGTTAGGTCAGGTCAGGTCAGGTCAGGTTAAGTTATCCTATCTACTATGATTATGAACCACCACACCTAATAATGACTCCCCGTAACACAGGTGAGGTCAAGTTATTACCTGCCGACTACTCTCCAATTAGCGAGGTCTTTGCAGGTAGGCTTAACATATGTACCATTACTGACCATGATCACTAATACAACCCGTTTTTAAAGTGACTATTAACCACTTATGTACGGGGGTCCTCTCTGTGCTGTATACAACCGTCTACTGTTAAAGCTCTATGTAACGGATTATATGTGAGAGGTTAGTCCGTTATATCGAAGTCCGTTATATCGAAGTCCGTTATATCGAAATCCGTTATATCTAAGTCCGTTATATCGAAATCCGTTATATCTAAGTCCATGATATCAAAATCCGCGATACCGAAGTCCGTTATATCGAAATCCGGTATATGGAGTTCTCAACGTAGTGTTAGGGGAAGGTCATCTATTACTCGACCTGTGGGAGGCTGTGTTGTGCGTCAGCTGGAGGAGTGACGTCATGAGTCATTATGCTTGTCAACAAGAGCAGGATGAGAGCCATTAGTAGTGAGGTGAGGTGAGGTGAGGTGAGGATAAGGGTGAGGTGTGAGGAGAGGTGAGGTGAGGATAAGGAGGTGAGGTGAGGAGAGGTGAGGTCTTGTTCGATACACACACACACACACACACACCACACACACACACACACACACACACACACACACACACACACACACACACACACACACACACACACACACACACCCCAACACACCCAACAAACACACACAAACACACACACACACACACAAACACTAATACCAACAAACACACTCCTCACCCACACTCATACACTCCCTGACACCAAGATTTACGACTTAAGTCAGGCAGCAGGCAGAGGGTCGTGCTGTGAACGTCAACACATAACTTCCTCAACAAACACGTAATTAACTTATTGCGGTCCGCTACTGTCACTTAGCATACAGAAATAGTTTTAGTTAAACATTTTTACCAAAAAACAAAATTGTTCCATTAAAAATTGTTCCATTAAAATTAGTCCATAAAAATTTGGTGCAGAAAAATGTTCCATAAATTATTGTTGTATAAAAAGTTGTTCCATAAAAAATTGTTCCGTAAAAAATTTTTCCATAAAAAATGTTCCATAAAAAAAATCTTCATTCCACAATTACTAAGTTTAATTCTGTTAAATTTGCGGAGAATTTATTTTTCTTTGCAAATCATTAAGTCTTGTTATATAGACCTCCCAATCTTGATAGAGTCAATGAGCGACTTATCTGGGATGAAATGCGCAGGGCTTCCATACACAAATAAAGTCTGTATAGTAGGCGACTTTAACCTTGGCCAAATAGATTGGACTGACCTTACAGGTAACTCAGAATCAGAGGATTTTCTCGAGACGATCCAGGACTGCTTTTAAGTCAACATATAACCGAACTCCACACGGGGTAATAATATACTGATTTGGGCTCTGTCAACAGAGAAACCTCATTAGCAGTGTCGAGGTAAGGAACTAACTTGCAAGCAGCTTATCACAAAGAAAATTAGATTCCAGTTAGATTTTCAGGGCAGACGTAAGAAAAATTCCACCAAAGTACCAGATTTGTGAAGGGCGAACTTTGACAGTTTAAAGAGGCAGCTGAGAGAGGGTGTTTCCGCTTGGCCGAACCTGACAGATAACACGACTCCGATAACGAGATCTGAGATTGCAGTTCCACGACAATTTAAATAGTGAGTTACTTAATGCACAAAGGCACAAAAAAAAACTCAGATCAGACAACAATGGCCAAAGGATTTGCCATAGGTAGAAGGATAAATCAGACGAAATTCACCTCCGGGGACTATTATAGGTATTGGGCGCAGTAGGGTTAAAACCGAGATAAGGAAAAGAAAAGAGGAAATAATGAGGTAAGGATAGTAAAGGAGGTACATTAAACCCCAAAGGATTCTACTAAATGTATCAAACTAAACACGAGAAAGATTGGACCAATACGGCCAGACACCGGGCAGCTCACTGATAAATCTACAGAGAAAATGAGCAATAATTTAAAGAGTTTTTCAACAGTTTTCACCACCGAAAAATTTAAACATGATACCCGATGCACCGCCTCTATTCAGAGAAAGGAAGAAAACAAATTAAGCGAGATAGTAGTGACTAGTAACGATATAGTAAGCAACAGACAAACCAGCCTACTGTCAGTTCTGCCCCGATGAGATATTTGCCAGAGTATTAAAGGAATGTAAGGAAGAGCTTAGTATGCTCCTTAGCAAAGTTGTTTAACATGTCCTAAAAACAGGTGTAGTACCAGAACCCTGGAGGATAGCGAATGTAATAATCGATTTTCAAGAAGGATAGATCACTATCCTCCAACTAATGCCTAATCAGTCTAACATCAAAAGTAGGCAATTGACGAAGCAATCATTTCAAACTCTACTGAAATCACCTGGAGAAGCACTGATTGATCAATGATTCCCAGCATGGCTTCATTGCCGTCGTTCTTGTCTAACTAATCTATTAACATTCTTTTCATCAGTTTTCGAATCAGGGTCGAGGGCACAATTATGATGTGGTATATCTCGACTTTTTAGCAAAGCCTTGACAGAGTCCCCACAAAAGACTTAATTAGAAAGGTAGAAGCCCATGGTATAAAAAGGTAACATCCTAAATGGATTAGGGCGCTGGTTACAGGACAGGAAACAGCGAAAGGAGCATTTAAATTTATCAAGTCCCATTGGAGCAAACGCCACAAGTGGAGTTTCCCAAGGCTCAAAGTACTTGGACCATGGTTATTTACGGTATACATAAACGACATAGATATCGTGGCATAGACAGCAACAGGCAAATTTGCTGGATGACATCAAAATAGACCTGTTATTAAATCTGACGAGAACTCACAGCAAAACTACAGGAAGATCTAAAACAAATTTTCGGTAATGGTGCGAAAAATGCAGATGAAATTCAACGGACAATGTAAAGTACTCCAGTATAGAGATAAAACAGGAAACCAGATACCAGATGAACAACGATGCCAGTTAGAGAACCACTGTGAGAGAGATTTAGAGTAATGATAAGTAGGAACCTTAAGCCAAGTAAACAATGTGTTTTGTCGTAACAAGGCTATTAAAGTACTTGGGTTCATACAAAGGAGCAAGTTAGTTTCAAGACTAGCTGTGAGGTCATCCTAAACTGTATTCATGCTCTTGTGAGACCACACCTGGATTACGTAGTTCAGTTCTGGTCAATGATACAGAATGGATATAGAATCCTTGGAAAGAATTCAGAGGAGAATGACAAGACTAATCCCGGCATTAGAACCTTGAGTATAGAGACAGGTTAAAGCATCTTAATTGCACTCCTCGAGAGAGACGAGAGCGAGGGGCGACCCATAGAGGTGTATAAGTGGAAGGCAGGCTAAAACAAAGGTACATTACAAAGTACTCAAACTATCCAACCAGGAGCGAACTCGTAACAATGGTTTTAAATTAGACAAATTTAGATTTAGGTGGGAAATAGGTAAACACTGGTTTGGAAACAGAGTAGTGGGATGAATGCAAACAAGTTACCAAATATCATCATTAACTCGAATACGCTGAATAGCTTCAAACATAGGTTGGATAAATATATGAGCAATAGGGGTTGGGTAAACGGGATTGCCCAGTATAAATAACAGTTCGCTGCAGTTTCCTCCATCTATGTTCTTATGTTAGGAGCTGTTATCTCAACCTTCACTATGAGTTACCGACTATAACTGTCCTTAAAAATAATAAACAACTTCAATAATAATAATAATAATAATAATAATAATAATAATAATAATAATAATAATAATAATAATAATAATAATAATAATAATAATAATATAATAATAAATAATAATAATAATAATAATAATAATAATAATAATCACTCCCTCTCTCACCCATCATCCCCTCACCCATCCCTCACCCATCATCCTCACCCCTCCCTCACCCATCATCCCCTCACCTCCCTCACCCCTCCCTCACCCCTCCCTCACCCCAGGCCGACTCCCACCGAGCTTAGGTTAGGTTAAGTGAGGCGAATTTGAGTCGATAAACCAACAATAAAGATTCACAGTATAAGCTTTCACAAGATATTTTACAAGCAACACCTCCATGTTTACAGAAGCCACCTTGGTACAGAAGTTCCCTGGCAATGATTCCTTAACACTGTTTGATCAGGGCAGGTGAGTGCTTCTGCGCCAACACTTAACGCAGCCAACAAAATCACGGGATAGCTTTTGTTTTTCATTTTCTCAGAAGTCTTACCACCGACGACAAACACAGATACATTCGCCTATACACACACAGAATACAAACACACACACACACAATACATACAAAAACACACACACACAGAGAATACACACCATTACAGTACAGTACTTCCCTCTATTCCCTCCTATTTCTGCTTCTCCTCCTTATCTTCTTCTATCCCTCCTCCTTTTCTTACTTCTTCTCCTACTTCATTTCCTCCTCCAAGTCTTTCATTACCACTCTTCATTTTTTTTATTATGACGTGGATTCAGATGTCAGTCGGGTTTCGAGCAATCCAAGACGTGAGCGATACATTCAGCCACACTTACAGGTCACGGTGTTCCCAGGTCGAGTCATGCGGACACCTGACACACCTGAGGACGATTTCATTCCAGTTCGAAACTTTTTTAAAAATCTTAGTCCGTCGAGTAACACATATACACTCCTATCTCACTTTCCTTTCCATGATGTAAAAGCCGTAAGGAAAGGAAGGTGGAGCATAGATCAAGGAAGAAGGAGCATAAATAAAAGAGGGCAGTAAAATTGGAGCGTGGGCGAATGAATACCTGGAGCATCTCTCACCGCAATGATGGTCACGGGTCACTGCTGCCGTGGATCACATGCTGGGAAGGTGGGGGAAGGAGAGGAGATAGAGAGTGGGGAAGGATGAAGTGGGGAGGGCTGAGGTGGGGAAGAGGAGGAGAGGGGAGGTACGCTGGGAGGGAAAGGGTTGGGTGGGATTGGTGAGAAGATGAGGAGGGGGTGGAAAGGGAGGAAGAAAGGAGAAGGGGTAGATGGGTGGGATTCAGGAGGAAGGGTGTGAGACTGGGGGGGGATATGGAGGCGAGGGAAGGAAAAGATGGAGGAGGAGGGGGTGAGACTGAGGAGGAAGAAGGAAGGGAAGGAGGAAGAAGAGGAGGAGGAGGAGAAGGAGGAGGAAGCGACTCACACACACAAGGAGAAGAAAGAAAGGGGAAGAGGAGACACACACACACACACACACACACACACAGGTAAAAACGTAAAGGGAAAATCATGTCACATATTGGCTGGGAGAGAGAGCCACGAATATACACCGACCCCGCGTTCCCAGGTGCCCGACGGAGCTCTAAGATGGCCCGACAGGTTCCCAGATGGCCGACGGAGCTCCCAACAGGTGGCCGACGGAGATCCCACGTTCCTGACGGAGTTCTCAGGTGGCCGACAGTGATCCCAGGTGCCCGACGGAGTTCTCAAGTGGCTTACGGAGCTCTCAACAGGTGGCCGACGGAAATCCCAGGAGGCCGACGGAGCTCCCAACAGGTGGCCGACGGATCTCCCGACAGGTGGCCGACGGATTTCCCGACAGGCGGCCGACGGAGCACCCGACAGATGGCCGACGGAGCTCCCGACAGGTGGTAATATACAAGCTACCGCCACAACCAGTCAGACAAGTTTACAGTTAGATAGGCGAGCCATGCACACCTGTGTTGTGCTTTACCTGTTCACCTGATAACCTAACCTTATTACTTTCACCTGTGTCCTCTCTCTCTCTCTCTCTCTCTCTCTCTCTCCTCCCCCCTAGCGTCAGAGATACATGCAGACTGTAGTCCTCATCTTAAGGCCTCAACCAACACACACCCTCAAAGGCACAATTACTCGCTAAAGTTACTTCTCGTGGACCAGGTCTGAACGCCAGGCAGGGAGAGAGGAGGGAGAAGGGAGGAAGGAGAGACGGAGTAGGGAGAGAGAGAGGGAGGAGGAAGAAGAATGGAGAGAGATATGGATGAGGGAGGGAGAAGGGAGGGAAGGAGAGAAGAAGGGGAGGAAGGAGAAAGGAGTGAGGAAGAAGGAGGGAGAGAGGGAGAGAGACAAAGGAGGGAGGAGAAGGAGACAGAGAGGGTGGAACAGGTAAGGTGTAACAGGTAAGGAAGAAACAGGTGAGGGTGGAACAGGTAAGGGTGGAGCAGGTGAGGTGGAACAGGTAAAGGGTGGAACAGGTAAGAGTGGAACAGGTAAGGGTGGAACAGGTAAGGGTGTAACAGGTAAGTGGAACAGGTAAAGATGTAACAGGTAAGGGTGGAACAGGTAGAGTGGAACAGGTAAAGATGTAACAAGGTGAGGGTGGAAGAAATTAACGAGAACGCGAGATTAAAAAACTAAGGAGTAAATCACACGACAAATAAAAAAGAGAGAGAGAGAGACCAAACACTTGATGAGTTAAAGTTGACTCAATAACAAACACTGTGACCGCCATTATATTCTTGTTAACTGTGTACGTGGTAGTGGAGGCACGTACATGTATGTATGTGTGTGTGTGTGTGTGTGTGTGTGTGAACAAACAACAATTAAAACTACTCTGTATCATTACAAACCTAACTATCCTATCCTAACCTAACCTAACCAAAGCTAACCTAACATAACCTTTACGAATCAATTTTCATTCTGTTATAACAATAAAAACAAAACAAAGTTATTCCTATTTGGCAATAAACGTCAGATGTGTTTTAAGGTTTAATCAACACACACACACACACACACACACACACACACACACACACACACACACTCTCGAAAAGGTCAATATCGGAACAAGTTTTGACCCCCCTCCCGTCCCTGACCTACTATCCCGAGCAGTAAGGCAGTAGACAAACAGATTACAATCAGACAGAAGGGATGGAAAACAAGCAAACAAGGTACAAAGACCCTCAAACAAGCAAGATAAACAGCCTCCCAAACAATCTGTCTACTTCAAGGTATACAAGATCCAAACATAATCAATTTCACTCACTAACCTAACCTAACCTAACCTAACCTAACCTAACCTAACCTCCCGCCACTACGTTAACTCTCTCTCTCTCTCTCTCTCTCTCTCTCTCTCTCTCTCTCTCTCTCTCTCGACCACACCCAGTCTCCTCCCGGTATTCCCTCCACTGCGCCAATTTCCCTCCCTTAACATGTCCATTCTTGTCCCTCCACCTTCCCTCCACCTAATACCACAGCTGCTTCCCTCCACCTTCCCTCCTCTAACACCCAACACTCCTTCTAACTTCCCTCCACCTTCCCTCCTTAGATGATGGCAGGCAAGAGACAAGTTAGATCCTCCCCCTCCCTCCCTACCCCTACCCTCCCCCCTCCCCCCCCTCCTGCAGGCAGCCGGACAAACAACACAGAAGAAGGTGGTGAGTAGTAAGTCGTGTTGTGTGTGTGTGTGTGTGTGTGTGTGTGTGTGTGTGTGTGTGTGTGTGTGTGTGTGTGTCGTCCGTCTAGCTGTGTGGATTCTAATTGTCTGTGTGTGTGTGTGTGTGTGTGTCTGTCTAGTGATCTGGGGCGTGTGCGTGTATGTCTGTCTGTCTGTGTACGTGTATTTCTTTAAATCTTTGTGATATAAGTCTGTTATCATCATCATCGTCATCATCATCGCCATCATTATTATCATCATCACCACCATCATCATCACCATCAACATTACCACCATCATCATCATCATCATTACCACCATCATCATCATCCACCATCACCATCATCATCACCATCATCATCACCATCAACATTACCACCATCATCATCACCATCAACATTACCATGATCATCATCATCATCATTACACCATCATCACCATCATCATCATCATCACCATTACCACCATCATCATCATCATCACCATCATCATTACCACCACCATCATCATCATCATCATCACCATCATCATCACCATCATCATCACCATCAACATTACCACCATCATCATCACCATCAACATTACCACCATGATCATCATCATCATCATTACCACCATCATCACCATCATCATCTCACCTTACCACCATCATCATCATCATCACCATCATCATTACCCACCACCATCATCATCATCATCACCATCATCATCATCATCATCATCAACATTACCACCATCATCATCATCATCATTACCACCATCATCATCATTACCACCATCATCATCATCATCATCATCATCACCATCATCA